>NC_079190.1:331041274-331367774 GCF_029499605.1 Hyla sarda
CAGCTCACCCCAACACTTGGTGGTCCTGTGGATATGTTCTTTTAACCCCTTAAGGACTCAGGGTTTTTCAGTTTTTGCACTTTCGTTTTTTCCTCCTTACCTTTTAAAAATCATAACCCTTTCAATTTTCCACCTAAAAATCCATATAATGGCTTATTTTTTGCGCCACTAATTCTATTTTGCAGTGACATTAGTCATTTTACCCAAAAATGCATGGCGAAACGGAAAAAAAAAATCATTGTGCGACAAAATCGAAGAAAAACGCCATTTTGTAAATTTTGGTGGCTTCCGTTTCTACGCAGTGCATATTTCGGTAAAAATGACACCCTATCATTATTCTGTAGGTCCATACGGTTAAAATGATACCCTACTTATATAGGTTTGATTTTGTCGCACTTCTGGAAAAAATCATAACTACATGCTGGAAAATTTATTCGTTAAAAAAATGTCATCTTCTTACCCCTATAACTTTTTTATTTTTCCACGTACAGGGCGGTATGAGGACTCATTTTTTGCGCCGTGATCTGAAGTTTTTATCGGTATCATTTTTGTTTTGATCGGACTTTTTGATCACTTTTTATTAATTTTTTAATGGTATAAAAAATGACCAAAAATGCGCTTTTTTTTTTTACTTTGGAATTTTTTTTGCGCGTACGCCATTGACCGTGCGGTTTAATTAATGATATATTTTTATAGTTCGGACATTTACGCACGTGGCGATACCACATATGTTTATTTTTTTTTACACTGTTTTATTTTTTTTATGGTAAAAGGGGGGGTGATTCAAACTTTTATTAGGGACCTATAACACTTCACACACTGATCTCTTGCACAGATCACTGGCGTGTATTAACACGCCTGTGATCAGTGTTATCGGCGCTTGACTGCTCCTGCCTGGATCTCAGGCACGGAGCAGTCATTCGCCGATCGGACACCGAGGAGGCAGGTAAGGGCCCTCCCGGTGTCCTGTAAGCTGTGCGGCGGTCCCTAACAGCCCGACTGAGCAGCCGGGTCACTTTCACTTTCACTTTAGAAGCGGCGGTCAGCTTTGACCGCCGCTTCTACAGGGTTAATACCACACATCGCCGCGATCGGTGATGTGTGGTATTAGCCGCGGGTCCCGGCCGTTGATGAGCGCCGGGACCGACGCGATATGATGCGGGATCGCGGCGCGATCCCGCATCATATCGCGGGGACCGGCGTAGGACGTAAATATACGTCCTGCGTCATTAAGGGGTTAAAGTGTACCTGTTGTCATCAAAAACTTTTGATATAATGTAGATAATACCATTATATGTATATTTGTAATATACATTGATTAAAAAATTTGTATATTTTTGGGTGAAAAAATGTTGTTCCTGCAGCTATTGCCTGTGTGTCTCTATGAGGAGTCCAAATACAGGAAGTACGTTTGGGACAAGAAGAACTCTGTGCAGGCTCCTGGCTTGTCAATCATCCTGATGTGTTAGTAAGTAGCTTGTCATAGAGCCTCAGTGCACACAGTCCTTCTTGTCCTCACTGCACAGAGCCCCGCTTGTCCACCCTCACTTCCTGTATTTGGACTCCTCACAGAGACACACAGGCAATAGCTGTAGGGACAAAAATATACAAATGTGTTAACCAATGTATATTACAAATATACTTATAATGTTATATCTACATAATATAAAAAGGTTTTTGTTGATGACAGGGACACTTTAAATGTAATTTTCTGATTACTAAAAGCATGTAGGGTTTACTTTTTCTGTGTGACCATTCTGATTATATGTTATCTGCATACTGTCAGAGATTGAGTGATGTCTGAGACTGTGAATTGTATTTCCTTGTTTTCATTTAAATATTCTGTCGCAGGACATACCTCTTTAAATCAGACCATTCATTCGTTTTTACAAAGTTTCTTGCCAGCAGCATGCCAAACTACTAACTGATCAGGGAATAATAAAAAAAAAAAACAATAACAAAAAAACAACATATGGTTTCTGCAGTGGCAAATGATCTGTTAAAATCAGCCAGTATTTACAATTGACCACGGATGAAAAGAAAACTTGAAGCGGACCTCATTGTTGGCAGACAGTAGTCTGCCTTTAACCATTACATATGCATTTAATTTCCCACTGATGGTAGGCCAACTTTACACCAACTGAACGGCATCTTAATGTCTTGCTTAGAGTGGCCTAAGAAAATGCAAAGCAGGCATTACTAGCTGGCCAAAGCTGGCATTACTAGATGGCTGTCATATGGGGTTATGGGATTACAGTACATAAATCAACAAACTCAACCCTCTAGGGTGAACCTCTTCAATGTAAATTCTCAACTAGAGCCAACAAAAAACAAACAAATCTTTTCATCTTTATTAAAAATGGAACAAGGTATAAGAATCATTTTAAAAATGCAGTAAGTCTCTGTGGAACTAACTAATTACATTAGTGAATTCTCAGATATTGACATACAAGGATGCACTTGTACATATATATGTGGACATTAAGCTGTCAGTTTAATGTGTGTCTCTTAATGGTTAACCTCTTGGGCTATATCAATGCAGCTGATAGGACTTGGTAATTGCCAGATATAGAAACCACTAATGCAGTGTGCACCTAAATGCTGCCTATTGAACCTCCACAGATGGCTACCACTATAAACCCTATAAATACACTATAAATAGGGTGTATCTCCTATAATGAGGCCTTATGCTTAAAAAAAAAAAAAAAAAAAAAATACTAGGAATTTTGGAAATTTTTCCTAGCTTATTAAAAAGGAAAAACTAAAATTTAGCATGAGCGTAAATATTCAGACTCCTTGCTATGACACTTGAAATTAAGTTCTGGGGTTCTCCCATTTCTTTTGATCATCTCTGAGATGTTTCTATACCTTGGTTGGAGTCACCTGTGGTAAATTCAGATGATTGGACAGGATTTGGAAAGATACAGCCCTGTATATATAAGATCTCACAGCTGACAATGAAGGGGAAAAAAAACATGAAGAGGAAAAAACTGCCTGTAGAGCTCACAGTTCTAGAGAAGGGTACAAAATAATTATTCTGCACTGAAAGTTCCCAAGAGCACAGTGGCCTCCATAATTCTTAAATGCAAGAAGTTAGAAACAACCATGACTTTTCCTAGAACTGGCTTTCCCACTGAAATAAGTAAGCGTGGGAGAATGGCCTTGGTAAAAAAAAATATATATGTATTATAATGAGGTGACCAAGAGCCTGATTGCTGAGCTCCAAAGATTCTGTGTGAAGATGATAGAAACTTCCAAAATATCAACCCTCACTGCAGCCTTTCCCCATCAGGACAGCGAAGAAACTTCTTTGTAAAAAAGAAAACCACACAAAAGCCTGTCTGGAGTTTGCAAAAAAAACTCATCCAGAGTGCTCTGGACCTCAGACTGGACCGAAGGTTCAACTTTCTGCAAGACAATGATATTAGGCACACAGGCAAGACAACTCAGAAGTGGCTCCTTAAAGGGGTACTCCGATGGAAAACTTTTTTTCAAATTAACTGGTGCCAGAAAGTTAAACAGATTTGTAAATTACTTCTATAAAAAAATCTTAATCCTTCCAGTACTTATTAGCTGCTGAATATTACAGAGGAAATTATTTTCTTTTTGGAACACAGAGCTCTCTGCTGACAACATGACCATAGTGCTCTCTGCTGACATCTCTGCCCATTTTAGGAACTGTCCAGAGCAGCATATGTTTTCTATGGGGATTTTCTCCTACTCTGGACAGTTCTAAAAATGGGCAAAGGTGTCAGCAGAGAGCACTGTGGTCATGATGTCAGCAGAGAGCTTTGTTTTCCAAAAAGAAAAGAATTTCCTCTGTAGTATTCAGCAGCTAATAAGTACTGGAAGATTTTTTAACAGAAGTCATTTACAAATCTACAATAGATAAAGAAATTGGGGCTCAAAGGTCTGTGAATATGTGATATAAAATTAATTTATTTGTAGAATTGATTTATTAATGTACAATTGATAGAAAAAAATTATATTAATAGTAAATATTATAGTGGTCTGTGACCTACAGCACCCTTGTATGTGAGCTAGACTACAGATAGTGTAAGATAAAATCAGTGTATATGCAATGGAAAAAAACAATAATAAAAACAATAATATACGGTAAATACAATGGTATAAATTAGTATAAAGTGTCCACAATAATACAAGTGACTTCAGAATTCTACTCCTGGTATAATTAATTGTAGTCCGAGTGAATACACTCTTCTCTCATTGCATGTAATAAATATTAGTGCAGATTCTGACAAATACCGATATACTGTAATCCAAGTAATCCAAACTTTCTTTTTATATGCAGAGCGCAACAGCACAAGTTGCAATTGTATTCAACTTATAGTAGTTTGTATGAACTTTCAAGGTAAGTGTAAAGTGAGCTTTCATTTGTTCAAAAATTGATCCTGGCTCCTAGGCAGAGAGCCTGCTGCAGGAGACTCTGCCATCTCACAGCGTAGCAGCGGTAAATGTAATAGACAGTCACGGATTGATGTGCAAATGTTTAAGATAAAATTTGTACCTTGATTCGATGTGTGCTGGTCTCGGTGCGATCCCGGCTCTAGCACAGAGGGCCCACTCCTGGAGACTCAGCCATCTCCGATTTGGCAGTGATGTTAGTGGGCTCCTTTTGTGTGGACTGCAGCTGTTCTGTAGGTAACGACCAAGCTGTGTCCTCGTGATAGGTGCTACGTGCCTGTCCAATGAAGGAAACAGGAGTAGTGATGATCGTTGGTACTTTGTCTATGAGAGGTAAAATTGGGTATTGTGGCACTTGTAGTGGTAGTTAAGGCTCGATGTGTTTCAGGTCCTCCTTAGGACCTTTCTTCAGCAGCTAAAAGTAAAAAAGAGCCTCTCCAATCCCCTTCTATTTTAATTTACAAATCTGTTCAACTTTCTGGCACCAGTTGATTAAAAAAAAAAAAAAAGTTTTCCACCGGAGTACCCCTTTAAAGGGGTTATTCAGGAAAAAACTTTTTATATATATCAACTAGCTCCAGAAAGTTAAACAGATTTGTAAATTACTTCTTAAAAGTAGCTGAGCTGCTAAAGTTGAGTTGTTTTTTTCTGTCTAAGTGCTCTCTGATTACACCTGTCTCAGGAACTGTCCAGAGTAGAAGCAAATCCCCATAGCAAACCTCTTCTACTCTGTGCAGTTCCCGCAACAAGCAGAGATGTAAGCAGAGAGCACTGTTGCCATACAGAAAAGAACAACTCAAATTCAGCAGCTGATAATTAGAGATGAGTGAATCGAATATGACGAATCCGAATTCCTCGCAGCAAATATTGCAGCGAATATCACGTGAAATGCTTCATTAAACTCCATTTAGTGCAGTCCAGGCTCTAGGGCATCTAAAATGGCGGATCCACATGTGAGGACATGGGGTAATGAATCCTGGGAAGGCAGGAACAAGGGTAGGTGGAATGACCCTCAATCACATCTGGGATGCAGCCTATCAGCAGCCAGTCACCCCTGTGATGTCACAGCCCTATATATATCACAGCCATATTCTGGCTGGTCACTTCATCCTTTCACTGCAGAGAGATAGGACTGACAGCGCTTTGTGTGTTACACAGAAAAGCTTTTTCCAGCAGCGTTTCACCTCCTAGCCACGTCAGCGTTCTGGTGGCCAGAGAGCAGTGCGTTTTTCACTGAAAATTATTTTTACTGCAGCCATTAACCTCCCAGTCACTTTCTAAAGCATTGTATTACAGAGAGGGGCAGAGAGCTGTGTGTTGCCTCATACATTTGAACAAGCTTGCTCAGCTGGAGAAACCTTAGCAGAGGATGGAAGAATCATTTTTCAGCGCAACTCTGTCTTTGTTCCACAACAAATGGTCTGCTGGTTATTCTAGTCTGTAGACGGTATAATACCCAGCATTCCATTCCTAATAGCCTTTAAGAGAGTGCAATTTTGTGTTTAGTACACAGCGACTGTGTGCTGCAGCACTGTTGTGTACTGATGGTGTTGTGCAAAAATACGTTTTTTTTAAGCATACTGTAGTGCATTTTTCTGCCCTCATAAGTGCATACCACATACGGTACCTAAATCTAAGTAGTGTACTATTTTGTACCGTTAAACTCTCAAGTGCCTAGATACTGTGAGAGGACAGCCAAAAGTACACACCTGCTGCTGTTCTAAAAAAATACTTTTAAGCGTAGTGAAGCGTATTGTACTCCCCTCATATATGCACTGTCAGGTAGAGAAGTGCAAGGATGTGCACAGGCTGAGGTGTGGCAGAGGCCTAAATTCATCAGGCGCATGCAGAGGTCGCAGCAGACTAGGGGCGAGTGGCAGCAGGAGTCGCAACAAGAGGCCTGACCTCCCAGTATCAGCTAGCGGTCATGTCTCGACCAGCAACCCGTCTGCCGTCATCAATTGGTTAACACGGTCATCCACTTCATCACAAGTGACATCTGACAACCCCCAGTCAACAGTCGGTGGGTTCCTCAGACACAACAGTCAGTTGACATGGCCCGGGAGCAGTCCCTGTCCACCCACTGCCTCTGTCCTATTCTGTTTCCTCCCCTAAAGAAGTATCTTATACTGTGGGTTCAGCTTCACTATTCAGTGAGGATGATCTAATAGAGGACAGCCAGCAGCTGCTGCCCAGCCAAAAAGTGGAGGAGACATCCACCGCTTCCTCCGCTAGGCGGTCAAGTAATGATGAGGAGAGTGACGTTGGGAGGTGGTGTTGCCAGCGTTCAGGGTCCTGAAGCAGACACTGTTTAGGAACCTGAGGAGGACATCAGTGACGTGCAGACACTGCAATTGGGAGCCGGGTGCAGAAGGGGCTTCATCATCATCAGGAGAAGAGGGTCGCAGGTTGCCTGTGAGGCAGCAGTTGAGCCAGCAAGGGTTTAGCAGTCAGCATGGTGGCAGAAGTGGAAATTCTGGAGCCAAACCTGCCCGGAGGAGACCACCTGCTTCACGACAGCCTACCTTCCAGGGAGGTAGTGGAACAGGGGTTCCTGGAGACGGCGGCAGTAGTAGTCAATTAGTGTGGACTGTTGGTGGGAAAATCAGCTACTTGGCGGTGTGGCAGTTTTTCATCAAGCATCCGGAGGAGGGTAACATAGCCACATGCAAGATGTATCGGCAGAAGGGAAGCGTGGCCAGGGTCCCAGCCTGCTGCATCACCCAGTGCCACGCCTCTCCCTCTTTCAGCCAGCCAAGGCTCTACTACCTAAGCTGAAGGGAGCTGTGTGTCATACCCTCCTTCTTTCACTCCAGATGCTCCTGCTCCTCCTACTTATAGTCAGTCATTCCACCAGCAATCCATCGGTGAAGCCATGTCCAAGAGACAACAGTATGCGCCCACTCACCCAAAGGCAAAGAAGCTAAATATGCTCCTGTCCAAGTTGCTGGTGCTGCAGTCCCTCCCTTTTCAAGTGGTGGACTCTGCACTTGTCAGAGAACTGATGGCTTGTGTCGAGCCGAGGTGGAGAGTCCCAAGCCGTCATTTCTTTGCGAAGAAGGCAATATTATCCCTGTACAAATTTGTGGAAGAGAAGGTGGGCCAGTCCTTGAGCCTGTCGGTGTGTACCAAAGTGCTCGGCAGCTCTGAGGTCTGGAGCTGTAACTATGGTCAGGGACAATACATGTCCTTTACTTCCCACTGTGTGAATCTGGTTCCTGCACAGCCACAACACCAACTTGGACAGGTCATGCCGCTTCCTCGTCCACGCTCTCAGGCCATTTGTCCTGTGACAGTGTGCGACTCTGCCTCCTCATCCTCCCCCATGTCCTCAGCCTCCACTGCACAGACAAGTCTCAGTGCCCCTTCAGCATACCATGTGTGCAGGGCACGGCGGTGTCGCACTGTTCACATGGTTTGGCTTGGCGAATGGAACCACACAGGAGAGGAGCTGCTAAGTCATTCATAAAGTAATCGGAGCATGGCTTACTCCACGATAACTGGAAAAAGGAACCATGGGGAATTACAACGGGAAAAGTTCCTGAAGTGTTCCCCCCCCCCCCCATCTGCAATACATCCTAACAATGGGAAGGAAACTTTGCATGCACTTCAGCCATTCGTACACCACAAAGCACACCCTCCTTGAGCTGCAGCGTCAGAACGGTATCCCCAACACAGATTTCTTTATGATCCAAGCGGATAGGGGGACCCCCCCGTGTAACTTCAATGTCAACCAATGGCAGCTCATACGTGACCTGCGGTTTGCTCAGGCCCTTTGAGGAAGCCACATTGTTAGTCAGTCGCTAGGATTAGGGGATGAACAACGTCATTCCACTGCTTCATTTCCTCCAACACGTGTTGGAAACTATGGCTGGTCAGGGCACTGGAGACGTGGTGCCTACATCTCATAGCCATATGAGCCCTGTGGGGGCTGAACTGGAGGAAGAGGGGGAGGGGCACAGTGGAGCACAGTTTAGGTTTCGCGGAATGGGCATTTTTTTTTCTGGTCATCTGACAGAAGAGCGAGAGCAGCCAGAGGAGCTAGAGGGTTATGAGGAAGGAGAGACAGAGGACCCAGACACACCGTGGCACTATGCGGTGGAGATGGTGGCAGGGAGTCCCTCCGAGTCACTTGCACAAATGGAATGATGCATGCTCGCTTGCGTAGGGACCGCCGAATTGTCACCATTCAACAGCGGGATGACTTCTTGCTCTCCACCTTATTGGACCCTCGCTACCGCCACAAAATGGGGGACTTTTTTACACCCACTGAGAGGGAGGACAACCTAACCTACTACAGAGACATCCTATGTAGTCAGTTTTCCCATGCCTATTGGCGCCATCGTCCATCCTCTCGCAGGTCTGTCTCAGTGGGGGCCCTCTGCGCTATTCGTCCACTGCCTTTGCTGCTGGGGAGGGGTGGCAGGAGCAGTACCAGCTCCATCAGCAGCAGCCTGAGTCTATAGTCGCTGATGAGTACCTTTCTTCACCTGCATAGTGAAGCAATTCATCATCAGCAGGTAGATCTGGAGCAGGACCTGAACCAGCAGGTGGTGGCATACCTTGACATGCCCATGGCAACACACCTTGAAAATCCGCTGGACTTCTGGGCAGACAAATTTGATTTGTGGGCGCAACTAGCAGAGTTTGCCCTGGAAAAGCTTTCCTGCCCGGCCAGTAGTGTGCCATCAGATCGGGTGTTTAGTGCAGCGTGGGCCATGGTCACACCAAGGAGAACTTGTCTGTCCACAAAAAATGTGGAAAGACTGACCTTTGTGAAGATGAATCAGGCATGGATCAGCCAGGATTTCCACCCACCAATGCCTGATGCATCAGAGTAGATTGATCATGGTGCCACACCAACACTTCACAAATATTTATAGTACCAAACAGATTTAAGGCGCTGCTCCCCAGTTACAACCATTCCTCCACATCAGACCTTTTTTCACCCACCTTCGTCATCGGATACTGCCATTGCCACCCACCGCACCACTCTGTCACCGGGTCACTTTCAGGACTCCTGATGCTGCTGCTGCCACCTCCAAGCTGTCTCATTCTGCCACCATATGGTCTCTTCATGCTTCTGCCAACTCCAGGCTCTGCCATTCAGCCACTATA
This sequence comes from Hyla sarda, assembly GCF_029499605.1. Taxonomy (NCBI): domain Eukaryota; kingdom Metazoa; phylum Chordata; class Amphibia; order Anura; family Hylidae; genus Hyla; species Hyla sarda. The sequence continues at coordinate 331,050,818 of NC_079190.1, forward strand.
TGTTCTACTCATGCTGCTGTGAACTCCAGGCTGTGCCATTTAGCCACTATATGGTCTCCTCATCTGCCCCCAACTCCAGGTTGAGCCATTCAGCCACTATATGTTCTACTCATGCTGCCGCCAACTCCAGGCTGTGCCACTTAGCCACTATATGGTTTACTGATGCTGCTGTGCCTGGGACATTACCTAAAAAATGTATGGTAGCACTAGCTACTAGGGATCGACCGATTATCGGTTTGGCCGATATCAGCCGATAATCACGATTTTGGACGTGATCGGTATCGGCAGTGACCTTGCCGATAATCCGATAATGCCCCACAACGCTGAGGACATGGCTACAAACCCAGATAAAAAGACAATACAAGATAAATACAAGGTAAATGCTCAAGCAGACATAGTCCGAATATATCACAAACATACATAGTAGTATTACTCTCAATAACCAGCCACAGAATGCAGGAGAACTCTGGTTAAATAAGTCCACCCGAGTTCTCATTCGCTCAGAGCATTAACTATTCCCTATCCAGGTGGAATAACAAACTGCTCTGAACAAACTAGTGTGTGAATACACACCTAAACAGAAAAATACAAAAACAAGTAAACGGACATTACAGTTTGATTGAAATTCCAAGAAAAAAAAACTGTACAAAGTCAAAACCCCTGGTGAAAACCGGATGGAACTGTACGCACATATGGTTCCATGCGGTTCCCATTGACTCCCACGTAAAAAAAAAAAAAAAAAAAAAACATTCTGTTTAATATGGTTTTTCACCCGGACCAAAAAACGTGGTAGACTACGGTTTTGGGTACGGGTAAACAAAAACGGACAAAACCGTATAAAACGCAAAACGGACTAAACCGATGATGCGTATGGCATACAATGTTAAGTCAATGAATACGGTTTTCTATATGCTTCCTTACGTTTTTTGACTTGAAACCGTATACTGGAACTGTATAGCAAAAACGTGGTGTGTAACACAGCACACTCCCTATGCGTGTTAGGACAAAGCAAAGTGTTCTACACCCCTATTGAGGCTCTCTGTAGGCCAGAAATAGCTGTTTTTAATAGCGACCTGAACCAAATTTTTTCTGAAAATTTGGCAAATCGGCCGAATCGAATTTTTCAAAAATTCGCTCATCTCTACTGATAATTATTTGAATGATTGAGATTTTTTTAATAGAAATAATTTAAAAATCTGTTTCACTTTCTGGAGCCAGTTTCTTCAATGGTCCCAGGGGTGCAATCCTTGTGGCATCATACTCAAAAAGACTGGCGGCTGTAATTGCTGCCAAAGTTACATGTTTGTCAATGCAATATTTTAGTTTTTTTCAGCTCAATAATATAGCTACAACTTATAACATTCTGTTTTCTTTAGGTGGTCATTAAGACGGTATTGAGCAGATTGATAGGAGAAAATTTTCTATTTTTTTTTACTACACGTGGCCACACCTGAGTGCATCTGCCTACTCACTTTGCCAATCGGTAGGGATGGCATCACCTGGACCCACTACCAATGCCCCCCCCCCCCCCATGCCTCCTTTGTTGCTGTGTATTATTGCCTGTCATCGTTTCTCTGCTTTTTTCTAACAGTAAATCTATTAGGTCCTACAAATACACTTTGCAAACATGGGGAGACTGCATGGCTTCCAGCTACTGTGGCAAAGAATTGGCACTATTGTGACCTGTAACTAAAAATGGGACACATTGTATGAAGCTGGAGTTTTCAGCTCATTCATTGTTTACATCTGGGTGATATTAGCAGTATCGAGCAGCTAATTGTCGGGAATGCTGGCACCCTAAAGATCAGCTATTTATGAATCCTATTCTGTGAATAGGCCATCAATTCATTTTCTCTGGAAAACCTTGTAAACTGAAGGACCTTTTTAACATGAGCCAATTATCGAGTGAATGGAACAATCATTCCCGATAATCAGTCAATGTAAAAGGGCCAATGATCAGCCGACCAAAGAGTTTGTTAGTTGGCTAATTTGCATCTTTTGTGCTGCCAATAAAATCATAGTGTTTGGTTGCACATTGTCCATTGTAAACAGCGGACATGCGGCTGATCATAAATTTAAAGGGTTGCATGAATGATCCAGCTTGTTTCCTGCTGCAAGTCAGTCAGTGTTAAAGGGCCCTTAGTCCTTCAACAGTTCAGCAGAATAAGTAGGATTTTGCAGTGCATTTGCTGCGTCCTCAGGGATAAATGTGGGGTACTATGAGTTGCTAGGTGGTTCATTCAGTGTGCCCCCCTCTCACCCACAAAATGGTTCCAATGCATTTCAATGTGAAAATTCAAAGTGGAATTGCATTTAAAACTCATTGGAACGTTATTTGGATTGTGCCTAAGAAATTTTGTGTTGGCTACAAAATCATTGATTATGATATAGAGACAATGCTTATCTGGCCTTATGTAAGCTTCATGCCTATATATTACAACCTGAGACTATGATAAATGCAACTATGGTTTAAAAAAAAACAAAAAAAAAAAAAAACACCTTTACTGTAAATCTCCAAAACATGGGCAAGACAATGCTCTACATATGATAACACTGTATACCTCAAAATAAGGCATTAGTTTACTAAATATGACCAGTATACAGGAGCAAATGTTATCACCATACATATTACCGTCATACCATGATTAACCAAATGCAGTATATAGAGAGCTATATTACCAATAATAGTAGTATACAAGGGGCAAATAATACCACCATGCCAGGTCCACTACTGTTACCCCTACACAGTGACATATTACAGTACTGTTACTAGGTAAAAACCACTATATGCAGATCAGTAATACAGAGCAAATAATACCAGCTCACCAGGAATATACATTAACATCACAAAGTCACTGGCTAATGCACTATACTGTTAGTAAATAAAACCACTTAAGCCAGACCTAGAGGCATAACATGTAGATTCTGGGCCCCAATAACTCCAGCTGGCATAGTCAAATGAATGAGATGGGGGGCCAGGTCCGGCTGGGATACGGGAGCACCCAGTTTTCCCATCTCCCAGCCGGATCCGGTCTCCGTATGTAAGAAACGTTATGTGAATGAAGCCTAACTGGGCCCATGTCTACTATGAGCTATTCATACTACTGGTGTCTTCTTATGGGGTATTGTGGCCCCCTTAGTCACAGGGCCCCGGTGCGACTGCTACTTCTGCATCCACTATACTTACTCCCCTGCCCAGACCAATATCCCCCCATATATTGGTAAATACCAGCTATACACAGGATCTGTTTACCATATAAGTGATTTCAGTTACATCCAGTGACTCACAATTGATCTTCTCTGATCGTATTTTTCCTCTTTCCTTTTCTTATCCATCCAGCTCAGATCGCCAAGATGACTTCTTCCAGACAAAACTCATCTCTTCAGCATCTACTGGACTACCATCTTAGGCTCCACATTTTATTAACACCCTTCCTACCTATACACAAATTATGCAGATTTGAAGTTGTGTTCAGTCATTTAGTTCAAATTGAAATCTGCATCTTCAAATACTGTGCATAAAATATGAGCAGGATACTGTACGTGTGAGTAAATCCTTAGGATATGTTCACATGTGCGTATTTTCTGCTGCAGATTTCCTGTAGTAGGTTTTGCTACCCATTGAAGTCAATGGGCAGCAAAATCTGCAGCAAAAATACGCACTTGTAAATGTACCCTTAACCTTTTAAGGATGAGGGGCGTAAAAGTACGCTCTTGCATCCTGGTACTTAAGGACCAAGGGCGTACCTGTACACCATGAACCCTTAGCGGCTTTGAAGCGAGCGCAGGAGCTGTGCTCACTTCAGAACAGTGAGTGTCTGCTACTATTGCCGGGAGGCGTTTAACCCTTTCACTTTCAAGTGAAAGATGCTGGCAGCTCAGTGGAACTTAGCATTTTTTTTTACATCTTACAATAATAGAAAAACTATATAAATTGGGTATCGTTTTATTCACATGAACCTACAGAATAAAGATAATGTAATTTTTACCATAAAGTGTACTGTATAAAAACCAAACCCCCCAAAATTAGCAAAATTGCAGTTTTCTTTTAAATTTAAGCCAATAATATTTATTTAGTTGTGCCGTACATTTAATGGTAAAATGAAAGAATTCATTACAAAGTACAGTTGTTTGCACAAAAAACAAGCCCTCATATGGGTCTGTAGTTGAAAAAATAAAAGTTATGGAGGAAAAACCTAAAACCCAGTCCTTAACCCCTTTATGACAATTGACGTAAATGTACGTCATGATGCAGTGGGACTTAACACACCATGACATACATTTATGTCATGTACGTGACGTGAGCACCAAACCGATGCTCGCATCATGCACAGCAGGTTCCGGCTGCTGTCAGCAGCCAGGGACCCACCTTTAATGGTGCGGACATCAGAAAACGTGCTGTCTACCATTAACCCCTCAGATGCCGCGATCAATACAGATCACTGCCTCTGCAGCAATGCTGGCATTTAAATGGATGATCGGATCTCCCGTGGCACTGTCACCAGGATCAGATCATCCAACATTGCAGCTGGAGGTCCCCTTAGCTGCCTCCGGCCATCTCCAGGGGTCTTTTGCTCTGGTCGAGCAGACCAAAGCAGAAGATCACCGATAACACTGATCAGTGCTATGCATAGCACTCAACAGTATTAGCAATCAAATGATTGCTATAAATAGTCCCCTATGGAGACATGGGAAAAAAAAAAAAAAGTTAAAAAATATAACAAAATTGAAAAATCCCTTCCCCAATAAAAATATAAATCACCCTTTTTTCCCATTTTACCCCCAAAAAGTGTAAAAAAGAAAAATAATAATAAAAAAACACATTTGGTATCACCACATGTATAAATGTCCGAACTATCAACATATAATGTTAATTATCCCTTCTGGTGAACAACGTAAAAGAGAAAATCCAAAATTTATTCTTTTTTGTCACATTTTATTTAAAACGTTTTTTTAATAAAAAGTGATTGAAAAGTTCAATATAAGCAAAAGTGGTACTGATAGAAACAGATCACGGCACTGAAGATGAGCCCTCATACTACCCCATGTACGAAAAAATGAAAGTTATAGGTGGTCAAAGTAGGGCAATTTTAAACATACTAATTTTGTTTAAAAAGTTAGAAATTTTTTTTGAAAAGCGGTACAATTATAAAAAAGCATATACTATCGGTATCCATTTAATCCTATTAACCCACAGAATAAAGAAAACATAGCATTTTTACCATTAAGTGTACAGCGCGAAGACAAAACCTTCCAAAATTTGCTAAATTGCGGTTCTCTTTTCAATTTCCCCACATGAAAAAATAATTTTTTTGTTGCGCCATACATTTTATGGTGAAATGAGTGATGTCATTACAAAGTAAATGGGTGACAGATGGTTGTAGAAGAGTGTACATGGATGACAGGGGGGGCGTAGGGGGTGACAGAGGGGTGTACATGGGTGTAGAAGAGTGTATATGGGTTACGGGGGCACAGGGGGGAGAGAGGGGTTACATGGGTGTAGAAGAGTGTACATGGGTGACGGGTCATAGGGGGTGACAGGGGTGTTGGGGGTATAGAGGAGTGTACATGGGTGACAGATGGGTGTAGAAGAGTTTATATGGGTGACGGGAACGTACTGGGGGAAAGGGGGGCATGAGTGACAAGGTGGTAACAGAAGGGTGGGCAGGAGTGACAATAGGACAGAGGGGTGAATAGTGGTGGTTGGACATTGGTGATGGGGGGTAGACTGGGGGGTGGTAAGAGGGGTAGTGAACATGGGTGACCGGCGGACAAGGTGGACATGGATAACAGGAAAGTGGACAAGGTTGATAGGGGGTAACAAAGGGTGGGGGATGGACAGGGGTGACCGAGGCAAGAGGGTGCAGTACCTTAATTAAGCTGAGCTGTTTTTTAATGTCCTTCTGCAGGGGGCCAGGAGGATGGTCCTGGGGCCGAGAGGATGGTTCTGGGGCCAGGAGGATGGTCCTGTGACTCATTCACAGTGCCGCAGTGGGGAGGGGGATGCTGTGTGTGCACGTACACACAATGCGCACGCAGGCTTCCCTACCCCCTGTGCTGCCGTGATTCACAGGTGCGCAGGCCGAGGTGGAAGATTTAAAAAAAAAATTGCTGGAGCATCGCAGTACCCCAGTCAGGGCCTGACGGGACCCTGGGGTGCTGGGGAACCCCGGTTAGGATCACTGCATTATATTATGAACTACACAAACTTTACAGTCCCTGTAGCATAGTCAAATAAAAAAAATTTTTAATCCTGGAATACCCCTTTAAGGCCAAAATGGGCTTGGTCCTTAAAGAGTTAAGATACATATTTTAAGAAGTGTCCACTCTGATGACAGTGAGGCATTACATAATGGGAGGGAGGAAGAGGTTAGGATTTAGGTGAAACAAATAGGTTATGGGTTAGACAAGACAAAGGAGGAATACTTAGAAATAAAAATGCTTCTGGGAGAACTAATTTTCCTGAGGTGAGCACAACACAAAATGTAATAAGGTCACTGAAGGACCTACTGTAGTTTGCTGAAATATGAAAATCCAAACTGGGTACCAACAAATAACTGAGCTTAGTCAGAAATAAAATTACATGAGGATAACTCTCTTTCTGCTACATTTAAGCAGTGCTCTGAAGGAAAAAAAAATGTTATGTTATTAACTGGTGCCAGAAAGTTATACAGATTTGTCAATTTTAAACCTTCCAGTACTTATGCCCCAGGCTCTATGAGAAGGTTGTGCAGATCTTCCCAGTCCGACCACAGTGCTCTCTGCTGCCACCCCTGTCCAAGTCAAGAACTGTTCAGAGAAGAAGCATATGTCCCCTGCTCCAGACAGTTCCTGACATGGACAGAGGTGGCAGCAGAAAGAAGAGTAGTCAGACTGGAAAGCACTACACAAATTTCTTTGAAGCATACAGCAGCTGATAAACAGTGTTATCTGCAATCTAACTCAGGAGCCGGCCAGGAGGTGGCAATTAGAGCTCCACGAATCCCTAAAATCATTCTGCGGGTGGTTCAATGAGTACCCCCAAGCCCCGTAGATGTTTCAGATGCACTCTGTGGGGGTCGCTGTGCACGTTGTGGGTCGACCACACCCCTCATGACATCAGGCCATGCCCCCTCAATGAAAGTCTATGAGAGGGGGTGTAACGGCCACCATGCCCCCTCCCATAGACTTGTATTAACGGGCATGACCGACCCCCGCAGCACGCATACAGCGTTCGGAACTAAATGTTCCGAACGCTGACCAGTGGAGTACCCCTTTAATGGTGGATGTCAGCAGGATCGCTGATGTCCACCATTATCCATAAGATTCAGGCTGCTGATAACGGCAGCCAACCAGTTCCGATTACCGTGTACCACGGCACAGCTACTCACATGTACGTCGTGTGTCTTCTAATGGAAAAAATATTTTAACTGAAAATTTAGGGCATCAAAACCCACAATCAATATGGAAACCAATAACTATAAGTTGGGGAGTGGTGGCCAATGGAGCTGCTGTCCTAAGAAATTCATGTTAATAGGATAGAAGAGATGCATTATGTGGGTCTCGTACGCATTAACGTGTTAGCGGGGGGTGGAAACCGACATGCGGTCTTGTTGCAAAAAGAAACCTCCTTAATTCTGAAAACACAGGCACTTGGACCTCTAGGACTTAACGGATGTAGTGACATTAGTGTGTTTTTAACCCCTTCATGACCCAGCTAGTTTTGGCCTTCATGACCCAGTCCGTTTTTTCAAATCTGACATGTGTCTCTTTAAGTGGTAATAACTTTGAACTGCTTTTACCGGCAAAGTGATTCAGAGATACCGTATTTATCGGCGTATAACACGCATTTTTTAGGCTAAAATTTTTAGCCTAAAGTATATCTGCGTGTTATACGCCGATAAGCCGCTGCAGTTCAATGATTTAAAGCGGGCGCTTTAAATCAATGAGCTGCAGCGGCTTTTGCAGGTGCAGAGACCTGCCGTCACTGCCGGCTTCTCTGCCCCTGCCTGTCCTGGGGTCTAGAGCCCTGCTGCCGCCGCTTCTCTCCCCCTGCTCTCGGCGCCGCTGCCCCTTCTCTTCCCCTGACTATCGGCAATGGGGCAGCGACGCTGACAAACAGGGGGAGAGAAGGGGCAGCGGCACCCATTGCCGGCGCTGCTGCCCCGTTGCCTCCCCCATCCCCGGTTGTATAATTACCTGTTACCAGGGTCGGGTCCCCGCTGCTTCAGGCCTCCGTTGTGGCGTCCCCTGCGTCGTCGCTATGCGCTGCGAGACGCAATGACGAGTGACGTCACTTGTCATTGCGCCGTGCAGTGCAGCGCATATCAACGACGCATGGGAAGCACACAGAAGGCCTGAAGCAGCGCGGACCCGACCCCGGCAACAGATAATTATACAACCGGGGATGGGGGAGCCAACGGGGCAGCTGCGCCGGCAATGGGTGCCGCTGCCCCTTCTCTCCCCCTGTCTGTCGGCGTCGCTGCACCATTGCCGATAGTCAGGGGGATAGAAAGGGCAGCGGCGCCGATAGCAGGGGGAGAGAAGCGGCAGCAGCAGGGCTCTAGACCCCAGGAAAGGCAGGGGAAGAGAAGCCGGCATTTGACGAAATTCCCCTAGGTCCCGAGGCAAGATGGCTGGCTATCAGTGATAGCCACCATCTTACCGGGCGCAGCGGGATGCCACGAGTAGCGGCCAGTATCTTTATGACGTACATGTATGGACGTATGTCTGGATGAACGTATGTCTTTTTTCAACCGTACGAACTATGTAACTATGTAACTGTCATGGGTCGGGAAGGGGTTAAAGGGGCTATCCACCAGGTGATTTTAGTACATACCTGCCAGGCTATTTGGGTATTTCCTGTTGGAGTTTGGTCCCATAGTTCCATGCTTGTGTGAAGTTACATTCCTCCCTCTCACAAATCAGCCACCCCACCCATTGCAGCACAAATAATCTCAAAAGATCACTGTCTTCTAAACAGGGTGCTCACAGCTGTTGCAAAATTATCTCTCTGTCACTCCACCCATTGAAGGGACCCATCCCTTTGCACATCTGACTAGTGATGTCAAGTCTTGACGCACTGCAACCTGGGAGATCCTGAGACATGAGTAATTTTGTATGCTGTTAAAAATAATTGGGGCAAAAATCACAGAAGAATTGCGAGACCACTGTCACACACAGGTACAGACATTATATTATGAACTACACTGATTTTACAGCCCCTGTAGCATAGTGAAATAAAAAAGAATCCTGGAATACCACTTTAACCCCTTAACGACGCAGGACGTATATTTACGTCCTGCGCCGGCTCCCGTGATATGAAGCGGGATCGCGCCGCCATCCTGCATCATATCGCGTCGGTCCCGGCGCTCATCAACGGCCGGGACCCGCGGCTAATAACACACATCGCCGATCGCGGCGATGTACGGTATTAACCCTTTAGAAGCGGCGGTCAAAGCTGACCGCCGCTTCTAAAGTGAAACTGAAAGTGACCCGGCTGTCCCGAACAGCTGACCGGACACCGGGAGGGCCCTTACCTGCCTCCTCGGTGTCCGATCGACGAATGACTGCTCCGTGCCTGAGATCCAGGCAGGAGCAGTTAAGCGCTGATAATGCTGATCACAGGCGTGTTAATACATGCCAGTGATCAGCATAGGAGATCAGTGTGTGCAGTGTTATAGGTCCCTATGGGACCTATAACACTGCAAAAAAAATGTAAAAAAAAAAGTGTTAATAAAGGTCATTTAACCCCTTCCCTAATAAGTTTGAATCACCCCCCTTTTCCCATAAAAAAAATAAAACAGTGTAAAAAAAATAAAAAATAAACATATGTGGTATCGCCGAGTGCGTAAATGTCCGAACTATAAAAATATATCATTAATTAAACCGCACGGTCAATGGCGTACGCGCAAAAAAAGTCCAAAAAAGCGTATTTTGGTCACTTTTTATACCATTAAAAAAAGAATAAAAAGTGATCAAAAAGTCCGATCAAAACAAAAATCATACCGATAAAAACTTCTGATCATGGCGCAAAAAATGAGTCCTCATACCACCTTGTACGTGGAAAAATAAAAAAGTTATAGGGGTCAGAAGATGACATTTTTAAACGTATACATTTTCCTGCATGTAGTTATGATTTTTTCCAGAAGTAAGACAAAATCAATCCTATATAAGTAGGGTATCATTTTATCCGTATGGACCTACAGAATAACAAGGTGTAATTTTTACCGAAATATGCACTGCGTAGAAACGGAAGCCCCCAAAAGTTACAAAATGGCGTTTTGTTTTTTTCGATTTTGTCGCACAATGATTTATTTTTTCCGTTTCGCCGTGCATTTTTGGGTTAAATGACTAATGTCACTGCAAAGTAGAATTGGCGACGCAAAAAATAAGCCAGAATATGGATTTTTAGGTGGAAAATTGAAAGGGTTATGATTTTTAAAAGGTAAGGAGGAAAAAACGAAAGTGGAAAAACCCTGAGTCCTTAAGGGGTTAAGATTTGATTTGACAGGGGATTGATTGTACAATGTGTTCTGGTGTTCTTTGTCCTTTGAAAGTATCGTCCTTTTTTGCATTGTCATAACAAACTGTTTGTCAATTATGTGTTCACTTGTAATAGTTTAATAAAAGGGTGGCACCAGGCTAATAACTTATGGGCAAGTTAAAGCGTTTGAGAGTCATGAAATGACTGTAGCCATTTATCTCCATACCTATCCATGCTGCACTCTGTTGTTCTCCAATTACCTATTAAAAGGGAATTTTACACAGTTTTTCTTTCTTGTTGAAGCTATACTTACTGCCTTAAAAGGGTACTCAGCCCTAATACATCTTATCTCCTATCCAAAGGAACCATAAGATGTATGATCGGGGATTCCTGGGGACCCCCGTAATCTGTCATTATGCACCCACCTTTGTGAGCTCTCCACAGCGCTGGAGGCTCAGTGTGAAGCGTTTTGACCATGGGGCCGGAGTATGTCGGTGGGACCCCCGCAATCATATGGGGCCGGAGTACCCCTTTAATTGCCTTTGGTAGCAGAACACCACTGCACAGATGTAGTTGTTTTTTGCTGTAGAATTCTTACCTATATGAGTGAATTAAGTGTAAAAAACAGAGTGCAGTCTTGACTTCCTACCTTTCTGCTAAACTGCTGTCCAGCTTTACTTCTGAAATAACAATGAAAATTGACAACTAATCTGAGTGAATGCCATTTTTAGCATTTCACTTGAATCCTTAAGTGTAAAAGATGGTACAAGACGTGTCCAGACTGTGAGGAGGTGTGAGAAGAAATTATGTAGTGGGACAGGTCAGGTGGACTTTTTCCACTTATTTTGTTGCCACCGGTTGTGTTGAGGAAAATCTGTTTGTTGTTCTGGTGGGCTATTGTGACAGTGGTCCAGTGCACCATTTACAGAAGATGTTAGTTGAAATAAGAATCTTCAATGGTAACAAGTTCCTTTCTCTGGTAACATATATAAAGTAAAAGGACACATACAGTGGGGATCAAAAGCTTGGGCACCCCAGGTAAAAATTTGTATTAATGTGCATAAAGGAGCCAAGGAAAGATGGAAAAATTTCCAAAAGGCATCAAATTACAGCTTAGACATTCTCATATGTCAACAAAAGTTAGATTTTCTTTCCATTATTTATACTTTCAAAATAACAGAAAACAAAAAAATGGCATCTGCATAAGTTTGGGCACCCTGCAGAGTTAATATCTTGTACTGCCCCCTTTGGCAAGTATCACAGCTTGTAAACACTTTTTGTAGCCAGCCAAGAACCTTTCAATTCTTGTTTGAGGTATCTTTGCCCATTCTTCCTTACAAAAGTCTTCCAGTTCTTTGAGATTTCTGGGCTGTCTATCACACACTGCTCTTTTAAGGTCTATCCATAGATTTTCAGTTATGTTGAGTTCAGGAGATTCTGAAGGCCATGGCAAAACCTTCAGTTTACACCTCTTGATGTAATCCCCCATTGATTTCGCAGTGTGTTTAGGATCATTATCCATTTGTAGAAGCCATCCTCTCTTTAACTTCAGCCTTTTCACAGATGGCATCAAGTTAGCATCCAAAATTTGCTGACATTTTATTGAATCCATTTTTCCTTCTACTCGTGAGATGTTCCCTGTGCCACTGGCTGCAATACTACCCCAAAGCATGATTGATCCACCCCCATGCTTAACAGTTGGACAGAGGTTCTTTTCATTAAATTCTGTTCCCCTTCTTCTCCAAACGTACCTTTGCTCATTTCGGCCAAAAAGTTCAATATGTATAAGTTCAAACGCTGATTTTTGTGGTGAGGACGTAGAACAGGTTTACTTCTAATGACTCTTCCATGAAGACCATATTTGTACAAGTATCTCTTTATAGTGGAATAGTGTACCACTACTCAAGTGTCTGCCAGATCTTTCTGGAGGGATTGTGCAGTTAAACGTGGGTTTTGAATAGTTTTTCTCACAATCCTGCGAGCTGTTCTGTCTGATTTTTTTTTATTGGTCTTCCAGTTCTTGCTTTAACTTCCACTGTTCCTGATAACTGCCATTTCTTAATTACATTCCGAACAGAGGATATTGACATCTGAAAAACGTTTTGCTATCTTATAGCCTTCTCCAGCTTTGTGAGCATCAACTATTTTCAGTTTCAAATTTCTAGACAACTGCTTAGAAGAACCCATGGTGCTGATTGTTGGGGCAAGGTCAGATGAGTCTGGGAATTTAAAACCTTTGAGATTGACATCACCACCTGGTCTTCCCAGATGATGATTGAACACAATCCATGACACTGGCAGGTGCATGCTATAAATTCTGCCGGGTGCCCAAACTTTTGCAGACGCCATTTTTTTTGTCTTCTGTTATTTTGAAAGTGTAAATGATGGAACTTTTGTTGACATATTATAAAAATGTCTAATCTGTAATTTGATGCATTTTGGAGATTTTTCCATCTTTCCTTGGCTTCTTTATGCACATTAATACAAATTTTTACCTGGGGTGCCCAAACTTTTGATCCCCACTGTAGCTCTATACAAATTTATTGCATGGTGTGATAGGTCTGCCATAAAGGAAATATGTGTTCCTGTGCAACCTTTTCTTAAGCGTCTTTCTTTTTTGAATTGCACTCTGTAATTGACAAGTCTCTATTGTTAAAAAGGCCTCTAAAAATAAAAGAAACAATCTGGTTGCCATGGACACAGGTTTTGATGAATCTCCATTAATATCTCTTAGGTGGATGAAGCCAGTGGTTTTGGCACCCATTATTCTTTGTATTCTGTCCAGTAGCAGGATGCTACCCACTTTCTCTTTTGTAACTCTTTAAAACATGTAATGTATGATTCCCTCCTGGTTAAGATCACTTTCAGATGAGCCTTCCAGTGCCAGCTATTGGCTTCTTCATGATCTAGGGTACTGTATGTAAAGGAGCTACTGCTGGTGTCTGTCAGTAGGTTGGAGCTGGAGGTCCATTTTACGAGGGCTGTTCTCCAATGATATCTAGCTTCATTTTCTCAGTCAGCATGACACAGGAGTGAAGCAAGCAATGACTGCATACATTTTCAGATTCCTGACCCGCTTCACTGGATCTCTGTTTAGTTATGTGTTGTGTTCCTGTCTTGGGCAGAGATGAATGTGGGATCAGGAAAACTGTAGCAGCTGTATTGGTGAAGCGGTTGTCAAAGATCAGTAAACAAACAGCTCAGTGTGAATTCAGTAGGTCTTTTCTTTAACCTCTTCAGGACACAGGGCGTATGGATACGCCCTGCATTCCGAGTCCTTAAGGACCGAGGGCGTATCCATACGCCCGTGGGAAATCCGGTTCCCACCGCTAGCTGATTGGGGACCGGAGCCGGATGCATGCTGAAATCATTCAGCAGGCACCCCGGCACATCGCCCAGGGGGGTCCTGAGACCCCCCCATGTCGGCGATCGGAGAAAATCACATGTCAATTCAGAAATGCGATTTTCTCCAATTCCGGGCTGATCGGGTCTCTGGTGACCCGATCACCCGGAAAATAGGGCTGATCGGAGCTGTCAGCAACAGCCCCGATCAGCCTAAGGGATAGGAGTGAGGTCGCAAAGCTGCGATCTCCTCCTATCCCCTGCCACTACTCAGAACGGAGTTCTGACCAATGGCAGTGCAGGACAGGGGGTTGCCATGGCAACCCCCTGTTCTGCCCGCCCCTGGATGTCGAGGGGATCTGGGAAGAAGATGGAGGCCATACCTGCAGGAGAACATGCCTGGGTACCTGGAATCTTCGCTGGAGCCTGCTGGATCAGGTAGGGAATCGACAGTGGGGGGGAATTGAAAGTGAAAGTTAAACGATCTTTACTGTGGCAACCACTAGGAAGGCCAAACTGCAACTCCATGCATGCCCAGACAGCCAAAGGCTGTCTGGGCATGCTGGGAGTTGTAGTTTTGCAACATCTGGAGGGTCACAGTTTGGAGACCACTGTTACAGTGGTGCCCAAACAGTAGCCCTCCAGATGTTGCCAAACTACAACTCTCAGCATGCCTCGACTGCCCAGGCATGCTGGGAGTTGTAGTTCTGTAACATCTGTCCCTTCAGATTTAGCAATTTTCATGAAATTTTTGAAAATTGCTGCTCTACTTTGAAGCCCTCTAATTTTTTCAAAAAGCTAAAATATGTCCATTTTACGATGCCAACATAAAGTAGACATATTGTATTTGTGAAGAAAAATAAAATATATTGTGAATATCCATTTTCCTTACAAGTAGAGAGCTTCAAAGTTAGAAAAATGCAAAATTTTCTAAATTTTCATGAAATTTTTGGATTTTTCACCAAAAAAGGATGCAATTAACGCCGAAAATTTACCACCAAAATAAAGTAGAATATGTCATGAAAAAACATTCTCAGAATCAGAATATTCGGTTAAAGCGTTTTCGCGTTAATTCGTAAAGTGACGGTGGTCATAATTGCGTAAAAGGGCTCAGTCCTTAAGGTGAAAAAGGGCTGAGTCCTTAAGGGGTTAACTTGAATTTTTAAAGTGTACCTTTTATTTCGATATTGTGTATGTAAAGAAGAGGTGGCAGTATTTCTGGACATAATATTTTGTATATCAATATTTTTCTAGTTGTTCCTGTGATAGGGATTGGAGCCTGGCCTTTATGATGCCTCCTATACACTGCACACACAGCAAGAGATCCTGCTCCCCTATATCTCTACAAGCTCCTGTACTCTCTCTCTGTTTTCCTTCTAACCGCCCTCCTCTTCCTCTCCCCCCCCCCCTTTCATAGACTTCTATAGGCAGTACAGTATATAAGCTGATCATGCTTTTGATTTATCCACAATTTGTTGAAATGACTTTGCCCCTTTAATATTATATGGTCATTTTTTTTAATTATGAATTTAAATCTACTTTGGTATGTGAGGTGATATATTTAATTATGTTTCAGGGCTTTAAACGGCATCTATTACTGTCTGTTGTTGGCTTCAATGGATAACCATGCATTTTTTATCATTTTGAAATGGTGGATGGTTTTATTTTGTCATTATTGTTCCTTATATTATTGACATTAAATACAGAATATGTTCTTTATTAAATGGGAGTCATAACTTTGTTTAAACAAACAGAACCTGGGGGTTGAAAACTAGCACAATCTGTGCCTGCTCTTTTGTTGCTGTGACCTAGTTTTTCACATCTGAATGAAGGTTTATATTAGGAACTGTAATCTGTAAGAAGATTAGTGGACTTTACGCATACAGCCAGAATCTTCACACATTGCTCACGTCACAGGAACAATCTGCACAGGTGTCATTGTGTACTAGAGTTTAATGCTTTTTGGTTGTATTTATCTTTACAGAAAATTAAGAATAAACATCTACAATGTTTTTTGTAACCGAAATGAACATTTGCAGCTACAACAATTAATAAAAGAAATGCAAATTGTTATTAATCATTAACATAGAAAAGTGGTATAACAGTAGGTCCTAATACAAATTGAAAGGTAATAGTGTAAATCCAAATGCTTATATATAGATAGATGGATAGATAGATGCAAATCAAAAAATGTTGCAGTATCTTGTAATACCTTTTTTTATTGGGCTAACAGAATTTTGTAGACGAGCTTTTGGGATTCCTCCCTTTATCAAGTCCAAAGCAAAAGGAGGAATCCCGAAAGCTTGTCTTTACAAAATTCTGTTAGTCCAATAAAAAAGGTATTACAAGATACTGCATAGCTGTAAGATCTCTGGGATGGTACTAACCCCGATGAGCATATCAACAAAGCCTTCCTCTGGGGGGGTCTTGCCATCTGAGCAACTCACACTATTTAATATGTGAGGGAGATGTTTAGTTCAAGCAAAAGAAAGGTGAATGTCCAGCCAGAGATACGTGCAGTAAAATCTTCAAGTTTATTCCATGGTCATTTGCAGACACAGGTACAGACAGACAGAATTGACACGTTTCAGCCTACACTGAGGCCTTACTCATACTAACGTTACACAACAAATGAGCCCCTTGTGGGGAGGAGACAACCTGATGTCGGGTAAGACACCTGATAACAGCCAATTAATCAATCCACCCCACATCCATTGCAAGCAAACAAAGATGACCCAAAAATTCCTGAATACCAATGTGACCACCATGCAACATATAATTACAAAATTCTCAAAAAAAACACACAAAGTGGCCCTCATTTACTTAGAAAATCGGGTTGTAAGTCTATCTTGCTTTCTTACCCGACTGCTTTTTTCCCCTGGTATTTAATATTATGTCGCATCCTGTTTGTCGCACGTGGGTTTTGTTGGTTTTGGTTTCCAACTCCTCTGAGTTGTCGGGAAAAAATCCACAACATTTCAACAAATTCGGGTTGGAAACCTTTATAAATACTTTTTCGGGGTTGGGAGAATCCTAATCTGGTCCGTAGGGAAAAAGTGTTGCAGGCTAGCGCACGATGTCTGCGACATGGCGCAGACAAAGATGCAACAAAAAAGCTGACAAAACAAGTCTGGTTTAGAATAGTAAATGAGTGCCAGTGTGTGTGTGTGTATGCAGCTGTACACACTGGATTCAGACAATAACAATAACTACATTTAAAATAATACATATCTAATATCAATATAAAAACACCATAGACAAATGTATGCCCATTGTAACATCTGATCCAGCCAATCCCGAAATAAAGCGTAGAGTTTATAGGATGGTTGCGAAGCGTGCTTCCGCCTTGGGACAAACTTTATCTCCCAGTTTTTTTTATTGAAAGAACATGCAGTAAACCCACATGGTTGAGATATTTGGGAACTTTCAAATGTGAACATCCTATATGCATCCTATTTGTTTCCTATACTAACAAAAAAGAGCATAAGATTCAGCAATACATTAATTGCAATATTAGCTATGTAGTCTATCTGTTCCCCTGCACTAGTTGTAGAATTCAGTACATGGGATGTACCACAAATACTCCTAAAGTCAGAGTTAGAAAACATATTTCTGACATACCCCATTTCCAGTCCAGAAATATCTGCATGGTTTCCAAGCATTGCGTGGAAAAACATGGAGGGGATTTCTCCAGCATGATAGTCCAAGGAATCGAGAAAGTTGTGGCCCCAGTGAGAGAGGGGGACCACCGTCAAAAACTTCTTGATCGTGAAGTATATTGAATCATCATGCTGGAGAGTAGATACTCTAAAGGTCAAAATAAACGTCAGGACGTGGTTCTGCATTATTAATATAGGTTTTTTACATTCAGGTTCTAATGTTTAATTTTTCTGCCTTTTGTGGTGAAGTGCAGCATACTTTATACACTCTAGACATCCTGCTATTTTTTGATTTGACACCATAACATTTGGATTGTAGTTTGACAGATGAGATGTGCTATTTATAGTTCTGTATTTGAATTAAACATATAGCACTTTTCTTCACTTATTTTTATTACCATGAATATATGGGGATATAGGTATGCATGCACTCCATGTCACGTATGATGTCTGGACACGAAGGGAGAGAAAAGCAGTTTATATATACTATATTTTGAAGTTTCTATAATATCTCTGCTAAGTTTCCGTACACATAATGTGACACACAGTACGGTTTATCAGTTCTTCCTTCCTCTTGGTATATACATACATTTTTCCTAATATATACTTTTTTAATGTAGCACTTAGGTTTTTTTTCTATTGATATAAGATATGTATTAATATAAATGTAGTTATTGTCTGAATCCAGTGCGAACAGCTGCATACACACACTTTTTGTGTGTTTTTTTGAGAATGTCAATGTGTCTATTTGTAATTATATGTTGCATGGTGGTCACACTGGTATTCAGGAATTTTTCGGTCATCTTTGTTTGCTTGCAATGGATGTGGGGTGGATTGATTACTTGGCTGTTATCAGGTGTCGTACCCGACATCAGGTTGTCTCCTCCCTACATAAGGGGCTCATTTGTTGTGTAACGTTAGTATGAGTAAGGCCTCAATTTAGGCTGAAACGCGTTACTTCTGTCTGTCCGTACCTGTGTCTGCATATGACCATGGAATAAACTAGAAGATTTTACTGCACATATTTCTGGCTGGATATTCACTTTTCTTTTGCCTGATTACCCACAGTGAAGTCTGCACCGGTTTGGGCCGAGTTGAGCAGCTAATTCGGTGAGCTGAATGCACCTTCTCTATTGCATGTTTAGTTCAAGAAACAGGGATTGTCCTGCTCTTTATTTGTACAAAAAAATGTACAGCCTTTTCAAACAGACATCCAAACAAAAAATTACCCTGCTTGTCTCACTACACATTTTAACTACACATTAGTTTACCTGACTGTTCAGGTGGTTCACTACAATTTCAGTAAGGAATGCATTGTTTGTCGAAAGAGTTTTTGGGAATGTAGGGTAGACTAGAGGCTGAAAATAGTATGTGTGTGTGTGTTATATATATATATATATATATATATATATATATATATATATATATTACCTGAGTACCTTGCGCTGACAGGTCTTTCCTATCTAATCCTTGGGGGGAGGAAAAGAAACAAAGGAGGAATCTTTTGTCCTCATATCCTGTCCTCAAATCCAGACCCCATATCCCAACCCCAAATTCAGTCCTCATATCCCGACCTCATATCCCGACCTCATATCCCGACCTCATATCCCGACCTCATATCCTGTCCTCATATCCTGACCTCATATCCCTCCCCCATATCCTGTCCCCATATCCCGACCTCATATCCCGTCCCCATATCCTGTCCTCATATCTAATCCTCATATCCCATCCTCAGGTGTGGCTGAGTTGTGATGAAGATATTGTAAGCTGAAAATAAAAGGCGTGTGGCTTAAAGGGTGGGTGTATCTTTGAGAGATGATGCAGGGAGGGTGTGGCTTGCCAGCCGGACTGACTCATTCACCAGGAGATGCAGAACGAGCTTGTGGAGTAAGGTACCTGAAATCCTATATACTTGCATGGGACTTTAAACAAAAACCTCATCCTTCACATATGGGGGTAGGTTAGGGTTAATTTAACTATTATATATTTTTATTTGACATATAAGTAACACGTGACCAAGTATTATCGAAATATCTCCAGCCGTACGGAAGTTATGCTGGAACATACATTTCCCATAGATTTGCATTGGACTTTAAACAAAAACCCAGACCCTCGCAAATGAGGGTAGATTAGGATTAAATTAACTATCCTATATTTTTAGTTGACATATAAGTAACATCAAAACCGAAAGACCAGGGAGTCAGGAGTTTGTCTGGCGCAGAGAGGAACCGTCAGGCAGCCAAGTAAAATCAATGGATTTATTAGATGCAACGCGTTTCGCTGCGCATGCGCAGCTTCATCAGGCATGACAAGAGAAGGCTGGTAACAGATATATATACCTCCAGGAATTAACCATTAGAGTACTTTTTGAAAGAGTTGTTACATAAAATTACAAATCCACATATGAATGTGACAATGTATGAAAAATATATAAATAGATATAAATAAATATAAACAGACAAAAGTCACAAAAATAATAATGAAACAATAATGTAAAAGCACAATGGAATCATATAAACATATATATATATATATATATATATATATATATATATATATATATATATATATATATATATATATATATAATATGATTGTCGCATGTGGTGTGAATATACCACCACAAGCGACTCAAGCAATCACACTGCCTAGTCACCGGTGCGGCATTCAACAACGCAAGTTGGATATTATTTTAATATATATAATATAAAAGAATAAGGACCTATAAGGTGCTATGTATGTTAGTTCAAAAGAATAAAAAATTGATTTGTATATCACTGCATTATTAAATGAAAAATAAACAGTGCAGTAAAACAAATCGCAACTGACCAGAGGGTGATGTATGAACACTATTTAGAGAAAGTGAAAAAAATGAACTAGAATAACTAGTGCGATATTGAATACAGCACCCGGCGAAAACGCAGGGTGTGAATATTCGTAAAGATCCAAATTTACAAACATTATATAAATAAATAAAGGATGCAAAAAGTTTCTGTATGCAGAAAGGAAGGAAAAACAAAGAGCAGAACATGGATAATAAAACATAAAGAATAATAAATACACAGTGGGGCGCTCCAGGGTGAACAGCACGGAAGGAACAACGAAAAAAACGATCAAGATATAATATTTTGGAGATTAGTCCATTGGAAAAAATGGAAAGTTTTTAAACCCTAATTTATCAGATTATTTAACTGTATCGATACATTCATTAAAACCTTGAGGGTGCAAAGTATGTAATTTGTGGATCCAGAAGGATTCACGATTATTTAATCTTTGTATTCTGTTAGGTAAATGAATGGGGATAGTTTCTAAAATAATTAATTTCAAAGTTTCGGTATTTTTTTGATGGTGAAGAGTGAAGTGTCGGGACAAACTATGCAACAAAAAACCATGTTTTATGTTCCATCTGTGCTTGTTCATCCTGGAGCGCACTGTTTGTGTGGTGCGGCCAACGTATTGGCGGTCGCAACCACAGGTTAATAGGTAGATAGCAAAAGTGGTGTCGCAATTTAGTGAATCTTTTATTTTAAATGTTTGTTGTGTAGAAAAGGAAGAAAAAGTATCAGTTTGGATGATCCATTCGCAACAAAGGCAGCGACTTTAAAAAAAAGTCGCTGCCTTTGTTGCGAATGGATCATCCAAACTGATACTTTTTCTTCCTTTTCTACACAACAAACATTTAAAATAAAAGATTCACTAAATTGCGACACCACTTTTGCTATCTACCTATTAACCTGTGGTTGCGACCGCCAATACGTTGGCCGCACCACACAAACAGTGCGCTCCAGGATGAACAAGCACAGATGGAACATAAAACATGTTTTTTTGTTGCATAGTTTGTCCCGACACTTCACTCTTCACCATCAAAAAAATACCGAAACTTTGAAATTAATTATTTTAGAAACTATCCCCATTCATTTACCTAACAGAATACAAAGATTAAATAATCGTGAATCCTTCTGGATCCACAAATTACATACTTTGCACCCTCAAGGTTTTAATGAATGTATCGATACAGTTAAATAATCTGATAAATTAGGGTTTAAAAACTTTCCATTTTTTCCAATGGACTAATCTCCAAAATATTATATCTTGATCGTTTTTTTCGTTGTTCCTTCCGTGCTGTTCACCCTGGAGCGCCCCACTGTGTATTTATTATTCTTTATGTTTTATTATCCATGTTCTGCTCTTTGTTTTTCCTTCCTTTCTGCATACAGAAACTTTTTGCATCCTTTATTTATTTATATAATGTTTGTAAATTTGGATCTTTACGAATATTCACACCCTGCGTTTTCGCCGGGTGCTGTATTCAATACCGCACTAGTTATTCTAGTTCATTTTTTTCACTTTCTCTAAATAGTGTTCATACATCACCCTCTGGTCAGTTGTGATTTGTTTTACCGCACTGTTTATTTTTCATTTAATAATGCAGTGATATACAAATCAATTTTTTACTCTTTTGAACTAACATACATAGCACCTTATAGGTCCTTATTCTTTTATATTATATATATATTAAAATAATATCCAACTTGCGTTGTTGAATGCCGCACCGGTGACTAGGCAGTGTGATTGCTTGAGTCGCTTGTGGTGGTATATTCACACCACATGCGATAATCATAATATATATATATATATATATATATATATATATATATATAATATATATGTTTATATGATTCCATTGTGCTTTTACATTATTGTTTCATTATTATTTTTGTGACTTTTGTCTGTTAATATTTATTTATATCTATTTATATATTTTTCATACATTGTCACATTCATATGTGGATTTGTAATTTTATGTAACAACTCTTTCAAAAAGTACTCTAATGGTTAATTCCTGGAGGTATATATATCTGTTACCAGCCTTCTCTTGTCATGCCTGATGAAGCTGCGCATGCGCAGCGAAACGCGTTGCATCTAATAAATCCATTGATTTTACTTGGCTGCCTGACGGTTCCTCTCTGCGCCAGACAAACTCCTGACTCCCTGGTCTTTCGGTTTTGATTTTACTCTTACCCAGAAGGGCTGCAGTGGACCTTCTTCTTTACTTCTTCTGCACTTTACCTTGTTGTGTGTGGGCGCACAACCAACTTTGGTAAGCGGCTTGGGAATTACTGTCCCCTACCCCCACCAACAAGATCTACTGATCCCGCACATGAGGCGCCTTCCTCCCTCTCTCTATATAAGTAACATGTGACTGAGTATTATCAAAATTTTTCCAGCTGTTTGGAAATTATGCAGTAACATATATTTCTCATAGACTTGTATGGGACTTTAAACAAAAACTCTGACTCTTGCAAATGTAGGTGGGTAAGGGTTAAATTACCTATCCTATGTTTGTTGTTGACATATACCGTATATACTCGAGTATAAGCCGAGTTTTTCAGCTCGATTTTTTTGGGCTGAAAACGCCCCCCTCAGCTTATACTCGAGTGAACTCTCCGCCTGTCAATCCCTTCTCAGTGGTCTTCAACCTGCGGACCTCCAGATGTTGCAAAACTACAACTCCCAGCATGTCCCTCTGGAGGTCCGCAGGTTGAAGACCACTGCGGCCTTCGTCATCATCCAGCCCCCCCCCCCCCTTTTGTTTTGTACTCTCCTCCCCTCGGTGGGAAGAAAGGGTGAGCTGGTCCGGGCCATCTATGCTGTAGGGACCGTCCGGTGGGGAGGGTGAGTCGCCGCGGGCTGTCCGTTTTCACCGGGGGGGGGCCTCTTCTCCGCGCTTCGGGCCCGGACTAGTGACATTGCCTTGACAACGACGCACAGGGACGTTGCGCATGAATGACGAAGGCCGCAGTGATCTCCAACCTGCGGACCTCCAGAGGTTTCAAAATTACAACTCCCAGCATGTTGTAGTTTTAGTTTTGCAACATCTGGAGGTCCGCAGGTTGAAGACCACTGATGAAGGGATTGACAGGCGGTGATGATGAAGGGGGTCTGGATGATTACAGGGGGAATGATGTATTTCCCACCCTAGGCTTATAGTCGAGTCAATAACTTTTCCTGGGTTCTTGGGGTGAAATTAGGGGCCTGGGCTTATATTCCGGTCGGCTTATACTCGAGTATATACGGTAAGTAACATGTGTACCAAGTTTCATGTTAATATCTTCAGCCGTTTGGAAGTGATGCTGGAACATACACATATACACACACACACACCCATAAAATTTTATATATTGTAAGGAATTCTCCCTGGGGATATCTCTGGGATCGTCCTTGACACCGCCGCAGGACACATTTCCACTTCAATTAGCAGGCAAACAACAGTACTTTATGCAAGTACGGCCCCTCACCAGCTTTATTAGACAGGTTGCAGGATAAATAAAAACATAAAACAGGAACAAACAAAACCCTAGACCCTTTAGTCACTAACTAAATAATCCAGTGTGCCCTGACTATCATAAGTTTAACTGGTGGGCTTTTCCTGGCCAGTTAAACTTATGCCTCCTGCAACCTTCTTCTCACTGTTCACACACAGCGTTTGCAACCTCTTGCTGTGTGTGCTAAGACTCCTTGTCTTGTCCACTTCACTGTTGGGGCCACTCACAGCTCGGGCTGTGTGTGTTCCTCACCAGGACCCCTGCCTCCCCACTACAGCCACCTTGCTGTCTTCTGGGGAGAGCCCAGACTACACGGACTTCCTTTTAAACATACTTCCCCTCTCTGCCACCTCATTGATTAGGCCCCAGGTGGAGGTTCCTCCAGGATCAGCTAGGGAAATACACCCTTTCCTTGCCACACCGTCACAATATATAGATATATACATACACACACATTTGTGGTCATGGCTACAGGGAAAACATGACCCACTCAACCTACATTCCAAGGACTATCATAAAGCGTCTAGAGGTGTGCTTAGGCTATTGTCGAGAGTAAACCTCTATAAATAAATTAAATATAGAAAATTGCAGCAGCAAAAGTGGCCTCACCACGCAAAAGTGGCCTCACTTCGGATGTGACCCTTACACACTCACTCTACTGAACTCTACTGGGCATAAAGCCTCTGACTGAGTGACATGCAAAGTTCCACTATAAATTTAAAAACCACCTGTGAACAGGGAGGGGTGCATGGCTTTGGGAGGTTGACACTTCCTCTCACCTGCATTGCAAGTACCTAACAAAATAATAGCCAGCACAACTACCTAATGGACAGGTGCACGCTGCTGTGGCAAATACAAAGAATACAAATAGGATGTTGCAGCAGCACTCTTTTCTTTTATTTTTCTTTCCAAGGCCTGTTTCCCTTCCCTGTTTCTTACTTGTAGTCAGAGAGGTCCCAGTTGTTCAGTGGTATCATACTTGTCCCCAGCACTATGTTTATTAGAGGGGGGGGGGGGCTGGCATACACTTTTTTTCTGCATCTCTTCTCTGCAACTATTGAGATTCTGGCCTGTCACATGGAGCCCGACAGCTGGGGACTCAAGATGGTTGCAGAGAGGAGATACAGAAAGCGTAAGAATGTTTTTGCTGGGCCCTTTTTTCACTTCACAGGCTGCCAGGACCACAGATGTATATACAGTGGTCCCTCAACATATGATATTAATTGGTTCCAGGAGAACCATCATATGTTGAAACCTTCATATGTCGAGTACATATGTCTATGTAAAAATAGTAATTGGTTGTGGGGCCTCGGAACCATTGTATGTTGAATACATATCTCTATGGGAAACTGCCAATTGGTTCTGGGATGACCATTGTATGTGGAGTGTATGGGGAGTGTTTAACAAACCAGGGTGCCTCCAGCTGTTGCACAATTACAACTCCCAGCATGCATGTACAGCCATTGACTGTCTGGGCATGCTGGGAGTTATAGTTTTGCAACAGCTGGAGGCACACGGATAGGGAAACATTGATGTATGGGGTGTATAGTGTGTATATGTATTGTATGTGATGTGTGACATCGCATACAGTACTGTACAGTTCTTTAAATACCTTCAGGGGGGGACAGAATGTCCTCCATTACGATCCTGCCGACTACAGCTCTATAGGAAAGGAAGGGGAGCAGTTCATTGGAGGCCTGCAGCAAGATGCTGCAGGCTATTGGCTATGGCTGCTCTGGGGGGGCGGGGCTTACACAGAGCTCACAGTGGAAGCCTGCGTGAGTTAGCAGGACAGCATGTGAGTAACAGGAGGCAGAACGGGGCACATTATACAACTATCTGTCAGTTGCTGAAGTTGTCAGCGCTGTCAGATAGCTGTTTGTACTATGGCCACGACACACAGCAGCATCATATGTCGAGGCTGCCTTCAACATACGATGGGCTCTGAGAGGCCATCATATGTTGAAATTATCATATGTCGGGGCCATCATAAGTCGAGGGATCACTGTAAACATAATGATAATTGCTGTCTATAAGTTAACTTTAGAAATTGGCTGACCAACCAATGAATCGATTATGTAAATAGTTGACGACTGTTTTTATAATTGATTAGTTGTTCCAGTCCTGCTAGTTGTTCAGTGCAATTACTTTATGTGCTCCATATAAAGCTTTCTGAATATATAATTGATATATATTTAAAGTTCTAGGTAGTAAAAGAACTCACTCTGAAGATTTCACTTGGTTTCAATACCTTTACAGTATGGGACAACACCATAAAAATGTAACCAATCTACTTTAGGTAAGAACTATGTATGATACACACATAACTATGACTGTAAATAGCTAGTAGTAGGAAAGGATCTTGTCCCCCCCCATGTATATGCCGTCACGTCTCCTCCCATGTATATGCCGTCACGTCTCCTCCCATGAATGGAGGGGGCGTGGTGGCTTTAGTCACCAGTCATCCAGCACGGAGCAGAGTTCGCTCTGTGCACCGGATGACTGGGGGGGGCGGGAATGGGGAAGCAGAGATCACGGGGGTTCCCAGAGGCGGGACCCCCTCGATTAGACATCTTATCCCCTATCGTTTGTATAGGGGATAAGCTGTTTTCATGTTTTTCGGCAGAGTACCCCTTCAAGACCTAGTTGACCCATAGAATCGGTTCTCATTATCCAGTTTGCTTTCTTTCTCAAGAGCTTTTTGTGACAATCTTCTTGCTGGGAAAAATTAACTTTCTAAACCTGTAAAACAAAGAACGGATGGGTCACTATTATGACAGATTTTTACATGATCGATAAGATGAGAAGACCCTTTTCCTGTCCTGATAGAGTTCATTTGCTGCTGGGGACCCCTTCAATCTCTCCTTCAGAATCCCTTTCATGAGCTGCACGAAGGGA
Organism: Hyla sarda; assembly: GCF_029499605.1. Taxonomy (NCBI): domain Eukaryota; kingdom Metazoa; phylum Chordata; class Amphibia; order Anura; family Hylidae; genus Hyla; species Hyla sarda. The sequence continues at coordinate 331,077,508 of NC_079190.1, forward strand.
AGATAGCTCACTGGCTAATTACGGGCGATACAGGGTCCAGGGTATCGTGACGTCACTGCCCCCCCCCCCCCCCTTGTGACGTCACACCCCGCCCCCTCAATGCAAATCTATGGGAGGGGGCATTATAGTGGATAAGATGTCTTGGGGCAGAGCACTCTCCTATAGATGAGATAATACAATCAGTTATATGCCGTCATTGTCACACATTGAATTTGCTCTGTACCTAAATGATATTGTGTTAAAAGAAAACATTCTCATATCACTGCAACCAAACCCTGGGGGATAATTAAAAAATCACTATACTAGAAAATAATCCAGCGATTTTGCTAGAAAAAGCTGCAATTTCTATCATTTTTGTAGGCCACATTTTTGAGAATAGGGAACGTTACACTAAGTTTGTAACTTATGCCATTACTCTTCCCTCTGGTAATTTTTGCATAAAGAAGACTATCAGACATTTGTGCATAATGCGTAGGGAACATATTAACTCCTTCAGGACAGGAAAAGGATCTCTTCATCTTATCGATCATGTAAAAAACTGTCATAATAGTGATCTATCAGTTCTTCGTTTCACAGATTTAGAAGCTGTTAATTTTCCCCAGCAAGGAGGTAATTGTCACAAAAAGCTCTTGAAAAAGGAAGCAACCTGGATATTAAGAACAGATGCTATGGGTCAACAAGGTCTTAATGACAAGAATGACATAAGTATTGTTTATTATATGTTATGTTAATTTGTTTCACGTTTTACTATGTGTACAACACTTCCATAGAATTTGAAGCTGCACAGAACCTTGCCAGTTTTGCGCAAGTGTAAATAACAATAAATCAAAAAAAATTTGGGTCCTCAGGTGTGTAAAAAGGAAAAAGAGAGAAAATATATGGGAGGAAAAGTGAATATATAATTTTTATGTTAATAAATAGTAGTTATATATTATGTATTCACTTTTCATCCCATAATATTTCCTTCTTTTTATTTTTCCTTTTATACGCATACTTTTTTTTACTTGTTCCTTTTTGTGCACATACACCTGAGGACCCACATTTTTTGATTTGTCATTTATATTTGATGCCTGAACTGGGTGACAACTGTGCAGGCAACCTTGGTGTTGAGGGTTACTGAGTGAGCTACACTAACATTATACTCTTTAGATTTTTCTTCTGTGCAAGTGCTGCTTCCTAGTTTATAGGTTGGTGTAGCACAGAGCTTTAGCGGATGCATAAAGCTACCCCAGATGTGATTTGCATCATAATTGAGCCAAGTCTGTGGTTTATTTGATGTTTGTGGATCGCACTTGCATGTAATGTTCACTCTGCTTTTATGGAATAAAACTGATAAAAAAAAATTGGTGAGTTGCCGCTGACTTTTCTTCTTTATTGTAGTACATGGTTTCGATCCCATCCTGGAATGGTTGCAGAGCACCATCACATTACACATAGAGATGTTGGAGTACAATGATTATTTACATTAGTGCCAACAGTAATTCTCTTTCTTTAAACCCTGTTTCAATACACCATCAAAGTCTTATCGATATTTCCTTTCTGACTTGTAGAGGTTAAATTCAAGCATCTCCTCAATCAATAACCTAAATAACTTTGACAATAAATGCTTAGATTTAGGGGGGGAATATGTCAAAATTTGTCAAACTGTCTTTGTTGCCCGTAGCAACAAATCAAAGCTCAGTGTTAATTTCATATAATGATCAGTAAAATGAATGCTGAGAGTAACAAACAACCCACCTCCTGCAACCCCATACCACCCCTCACCCTAATACAACAGGTCCATGTTCACCATGAGTTCACATCCTCCCGCAGCATTCAACAGAATAATCAAATAGGCATCAAGGAGAAGTCCCAGATATCACCCCACCCAGTGCCCAACCAAGTGATATGAAGCATCGACATACACGGAGGGCATAAGCCTTTATTGCAAAACGTAAGGGCAGTCATATCAACACAAGGTTAACAAACAGCAGCCACCTACATAAGACAGAACATGCACAGAACATGAACATATGAAAACTGGGCAGAAAAAGGGGTCTGCGGACCAAAGTACATCCCCCCCCCCCAGATTCCCAGTCACACAGGAATAGTATGCTCTATAGGAATCATCTGAACCCAGCCTATTCCTACCGTCCCAGGGACCCCACAACCCATTAAATTTTCGCAGGGCCTTTTCGTAGATCTTCCTCTCCCATCGAGCAATAAGAGACCCGGGCAACCAAATCAGCCACTGTAGGGGGGCTAGCCCTTAGGTTCCAATAGCATATACTGCATGGCTAACGAGGAGGACATCCCTCCAATACAGAGTCAAAATTGAATAATCCCAGATTATATGATACAAGTCTGCTCCCACCCTTCTAAATCGGGGACAACTAGAGTCAGGGCGAAAACCATGCCTATTTAAAAGTGTTGGGGTTTTATACCCCTTGTGCAGGAGAAACAGTTGTGATAGGCATTTAGCCTTAAAGAGGGAAAGCTAGGGGGTATAAGACAGGACAGTATTCCATTCCTCATCTGTCAAGGGGCCCAAGTCACCCTCTTACTTACCCCGTATCCTCAGGGGAAATTTGTTCTTGGTAGGAGTGGAGGAGTTCCTGATAAAGCCAGGAGATAACCCCAGCATAATCGGAATAAGTGACCAGCGATTCTAGCAAAGCATTAGAATGGATCTCCAGTGACACGGATCTACCCTGTGCCTCATACGCATGACATAGTTGTAAATATCTGTAGAAGGAAGAACAAGGTAGATCGAGTTCAGCTTGGAGATCCCCATGGCTTTTAAACACTTTTCCCACAGAGCTGTGCCACCCTGCTAGGACCTTTCCTCTCCCAGAACTCTGCATCCTGAAGAGAGGAAAACTCTGACAGACCCGGGTTGTGCCATGAGGGTGTGAATTTCAAACAACCCAACTGTTTTTTTCCTTTTATTCTTTTAGACAATTTAATAATCTGCCCCTCAACTTAAAAAAAAATAAATAAAACAACTGTACATACACTATTTACGTATGCTATACACAGAAAAAGGATATACATTTTATTTTCACATAGTAAATATTGAAAATAAATGCAACACTAAACATTGGCAGAATGGCATGTTTCCCATCTGAAAAAATATGTATAAGAGCTAATGAATAAGTTATATGTACTCTAAAATAGTGCCATTAAAAATACAACTTAAAGGGGTTATCCAGGAAAAAACTTTTTTAGATATATCAACTGGCTCCAGAAAGTTAAACAGATTTGTAAATTACTTCAATAAAACAATCTTAATCCTTTCATTATTTATGAGCTTCTGAAGTTAAGGTTGTTCTTTTCTAAGTGCTCTCTGATGACACGTGTCTCGGGAACTGCCCAGTTTAGAAACAAATCCCCATAGCAAACCTCTTCTAAACCTGGCAGTTCCCTAGACGCGTGTCATCAGAGAGCACCTAGACAGAAAAGAACAACCTTAACTTAAGAAGCTCATAAGTACTGAAAGGATTAAGATTTTTTAATAGAAGTAACTTACAAATCTGTTTAACTTTCTGGAACCAGTTGATATATAAAAAAAAAAAGTATTTTTCCTGGATAACCCCTTTAAAGGGGAACTCTGGTACTTAACTTCTTTCCCCCTATCCCATGTCTAATGCCGGACATCAACGATCGCGGTGATGCCTGGCATTAACCCCTTAGATCCGGTGATCAAAGTTGATCGCCGCATCTAAAATGAAAGTAAAAAAGTTCCCGGCAGCTCACTCTGGCTGTTTGGGACCACAATGGGGAAATCGCGGCGTCCCAAACAGCTGAGAGGATGGGGAGGGTCCCTATCTGCCTCCTTACCATCCGATTGTTGCTAGATTACTCCAGCCAACCTCAACATGGTGGAGCAATCGAGCACATATTACACTGATCAATGCTATGCAATGGCATAGCATTGAACAGTGTATGCAATCAGAAGATTGCATGTAATAGTCCTCTATGGGGACTAAAAAAATGGTGTAAAAATAAAAAGGGGGAAAAAAAGTTAATAAATGTGATTTAACCACTTCCCTTGAATCATCCCCCTTTTCCCATTTGAAAAAAAAAAGTTAAAATAAACATAAACATATATGTGGTATCGCCGCGTGCGTAAATGTCCGAACTATAAAAATATGTCAATTAAACCACACAGTCAATGGCGTATACAAATTGTGTTTTTTAGTCATTTTGTATACCCTAAAAAAAGTGTAAAAAGCAATCAAAAAGTCCAATCAAAACAAAAATGGTACTGATAAAAACTGCAGACCACGGAGCAAAAAATGAGCCCTCATATAGCCCTGTATGCGATAAAATAAAGGTAATAGGGGTCAGAAGATGACAATTTTAAACATACTTATTTTGGTGCATGTAGTTATAATTTTTTTCCCGTATTATAATAAAATAAAACCTACATAAATTTGGTATTCTTGTAATTGTATGGAACTACAGAATAAATGTAAGGGTCAATTTTACCAAAAAGTGCACTGCATAGAGAAGGAAGCCTAAAAATTACAAAATGGCGTTTTATTTTTTTTTCTATTTTGTCCCAGAAATAATTCTTTTTTGGTTTCACCTTTGATTTTATAGTGAAATGACTGATGTCATTACAAAGTAAAATTGGTAGTGCATAAAACAAGCCCTCATATAGGTCTGCAGGTGGAAAACTGAAATAGTTATGATTTTTAGAATGTGAGGAGGAAAAAAACTGAAAAACACTGAGTCCTTAAAGTTTTAAAGGGGTACTCCGGTGGAAAACTATTTATTTTAAATCAACTGGTGCCAGATTTGTAAATTACTTCTATTTAAAATGTTTAATCCTTCCAGTACTTATCAGCTGCTGTATGCTCCAAAGGAAGTTCTTTTCTTTTTGAATTTGGTCTGTCTGACCACAGTGCTCTCTGCTGATACCTCTGTCCATGTCAGGGACTGTCCAAAGCAGGAGGAAATCCCCATAGCAAACCTATGCTGCTCTGGACAGTTCCTGACATGGACAGAGGTGTCAGCAGAGAGCACTGTGGCAAGACAGAAAAGAAATGTAAAAAGAAAAGAACTTCCTCTGTAGTATACAGCAGCTGACAAGTACTAGAAGGATTAAGATTTTTAAATAGAAGTAATTTACAAATTTGTTTAACTTTCTGGCACCAGTTGATTTAAAAAACATGTTTTCTACTGGAGTAACCCTTTAACTGAATGGACTGTGAAATATATTTACATAAAGTATTTTTAATTTCTTTGCATGTTAAAAACTTTCCTATGTATTTGTCCATCACAGTGCAGGAAGAGGGAGCTGAATATAGCTCAGTGTTGGAGAGCGTGTCACCTGCACTGGCAAACCGTGGGATTGCAGCTATACCTGTACATCTCTTCATGGTCTCCAAATCACTCTAGTAATTCTTAATTGTAAGACAGGCAAATAAAAATGTGACATTGTTGCAGCTATGTGGCCTCAAATATACAGTATTATGAATTCATTTTAAAGGGCATGTGGAAGACTCGTCAGTTTTTTCTAAAATTAATGTAGGCACATTCTGATTGGCCTTCTTTCTGTGTTACAGTAAACAGAGAGAAGGGCTTTTATTTGGAACTGAGTTATTTAAGCTCCCGAGACCCAGTACTGCCATACGGAGTGAGGGTGGTCATTCCTACATGTAATGTGAGAGCAAAACTTAAGTCTTGCTGAAAAGAACACCCCTTCCTTTGCAGTTAATGTCTGGAGATAGAGTAGGGGAAAGGAGGCTAGTTGGAGGCCAAAAAAAAAAATGAACAAAAAAGTTATTAAATAACATGGGCAGGATCCGGAAGACTTAAAATGGTAAGCCAATAATAAAATGGAGGAAAAAAAGCAAATTGGTCATAATGTCACACCAAGCTTCAAAAATGGGCTGGACAAAATTATTGGCACCCGTAACGTAATATTTGGTTGCACACCCTTTTGAAAAAATAACTGAAATCAGTTGCTTCCTATGACCATCAATAAGCTTCTTACACCTCTCAGCCGGTATGTTGGACCACTCTTCCTTTGCAAACTGCTCCAGGTCTCTCTTATTGGAAGGGCACCTTTTCCCAACAGCAGTTTTAAGATCTCTCCACAGGTGTTCAATGGGATTTAGATCTGGACTCATTGCTGGCCACTTCAGAACTCTCCAGCGCTTTGTTGCCATCCATTTCTGGGTGCTTTTTGACGCATGTTTGGGGTGATTGTCCTGCTAGAAGACCCAAGATCTCGGATGCAAACCCAGCTTTCTGACTCTGGGCTGTATCGTGAGACCCAAAATCCATTGGTAATCCTCAGATTTCATGATGCATTGCATACATTCAGCAAAACAACCCCAAAACATCATTGAACCTCCACCATATTTCACTGTAGGTACTGTGTTCTTTTCTTTGTATGCCTCATTCCGTATTTGGTAAACAGTAGAATGATGTGCCTTACCAAAAAACTCCATCTTGGTCTCATCTGTCCACAAGACGTTTTCCCAGAAGGATTATGGCTTACTCAAGTTCATTTTGGAAAAAATGTAGTCTTGCTTTTTTTATGTCTCTGTGTCAGCAGTGGGGTCCTCCTGGGTCTTCTGCCATATCGTTTCATTTCATTTAAATGTCGACGGATAGTCACGCTGACACTGATGCTCCCTGAGCCGGCAGGACAGCTTGAATATCTTTGGAACTTGTTTGGGGCTGCTTATCCAACATCCGGACCTTCCTGCATTGACACGTTTCATCTATTTTTCTCTTCTGTGAACAAAGGCAAATGTAGATCTCTGGAGATGGACTTGTAACCTTGAGAGTGTTTATATTTTTCCACAATTTTGGTTCTCAAGTCCTCAGACAGTTCTCTTCTCCTCTTTCTGTTGTCCATGCTTAGTGTGGCACACACAGATACACAATGCAAAGACTGTGTGAACTTCTCTCCTTTTTATCTACTTTCAGGTTTGATTTTTATATTGCCCACACCTGTTACTTGCCCCAGGCAAGTTTAAAGGAGCATCACATGCTTGAAACAATCTTATTTTTCCACAATTTTGAAAGGGTGACAATAATTTTGTCCAGACCATTTTTGGAGTTTGGTGTGACATTATGTCCAATTTTTTTCCTCCCTTTTTTTTGTTTAGTTCCAACACACACAAAGGGAATAAACGTGTGTATAGCAAAATATGTGTTACTGCAATCCTTTTCTGTGAGAAATACTTCATTTTGTAGAAAAATTTCAGGGGTGCCAAAATTTACGGCCATGACTGTATATTCGAGAAAAACACCCAGGCCCCCCTTGAACTTGTTTATTGAGTCAGACATCACAACATCATGGGGCATAGAGTTCCATAGTCTCACTGATCTTACAGTAAATCACTCTAATCTGTGATGATGGTTAAACCTCCTTTCCTCTAGACGTAGAGGATGCCCCCTTGTCGTGGTTACCAGCCTAGGTATAAAAAGATCACTAGAAAGATCTCTGTACTGTTCATTCATATATTTGCATATTTGATCATATCGCCCCTAAGACATCTTTCTCTTAACTAAATAACCCCAACCTTGATAACCTGTCTTAGTACTGTAATCCTCCCATACCATTAATTATCCTTGTCGCCCTCCTCTGCACCCTCTCTAGTTCAGCGATGTTCCTCTTATATACAGGTTCCCAAAATTGGACACAATACTCCATATGTGGTCTGACTAATGATTTTATGCTTTCTCCCATATGGCCAATTTTTAAGACTGTTTTATCAACTCAGATTATGGTGTTATTTTACAATAATCATGTGAATTGATAGATTAAATCCAAAATTACAAAACCATTTCTCAGGCATTCAGCAAAGCTAAAACTAATAATAAAAGGGCAATGTTTTCATTTGAATTTGATAGTCTCAAACATTACTAGAAATGCGGTTTAGAAATAACTGGAATAGAATACAGAGTGATCAATATCTAAATGAAATATCACTGGAAGTTCCCATAATATCCTTTTGTAGAACAAAAAATCTTAGAGATGAGTTTGCGAACGGTAAGTTATCTAAAAAAAAAATGTGCTGACTGAATAAAACGTCTTTACAAGGGGAACCATATGTAAGCACTGTCCATTTCGCAATCAATTAAATACATCAAATATTGTCTAAATAGGGAAGAGAAGAGTATTCAACTCCCAAAGAAATAATAGGAGAATTAAAAGTCCAAAATGTATTGATCCATGTTAAAAGCGTCTAAAGAAAAAACACCCAGTGAGGATAAAACACCTACGCCAATGCGTTTTCAGACCAATGGGTGCCATGACACAGGAGAAAAATATTAGCTGACCTTATATACTTTCTGTGTAGTAACACATGGCTTAGGGAAAATCCCATTCTCCACCTGGAAGCTGGTGTCTGTCATCACTTCCTGGGAGGGGTTCCAAACACCCAAGAAAAGATTAACCCATTCTTGCATTGAGATTTGCTGTCAAGTTCTGCATAGGAACTATATACTTCATACAAAAAAAAAAAACAACCACAAAAGAAAAGAAAGAAAAAGATCTGATATAAAATAAATCCGCCAATAAAAAATTTGCAATAAAAAATTAAGAAAATTAGAAAGTATAAACATGGACATAAAGTGTTACATACAATCCAAAAGACACAAATGGTCCAGACACGGAACCAAAAATATTCAAAAGAAATATGACAGATCATTGAGGAAATTTAATCCCTGTGGATATCGTGAATCCAACTTCAATATCCAGAATGCCTCTCTTTTTTTAACCCCTCCCAGGAAGTGATGACAGATACCAGCTTCCAGGTGGAGACTGGGTTTTCCCCTAAGCCATGTGTTATTACACAGAAAGTGTATAAGGTTAGCTAATATTTTTCTCGTGTGCCATGACTAAGGACCCATTGGTCCGAAACGCGTCTGTGTAGGGGGTTTTATCCTCACTGGGTGTTTTTTCTTTAGACGCTTTTAACATGGATCAATAAATTTTGGACTTTTAATTCTCCTATTTTTTCTTCATTATTATCTGCACCAAGCAAGGGAACGGCTCGGCATCATCCTGGCTTCCTTTTAAAAATAATGAGTACCCAGGGACTGATCTTCTATGAGCGGTGAGCTGGCTACAACATTTTCTTTGACTTTAATCACACTACCGTTTTTTAGCCGTGTCTTCTGCTGCTTCAAAAATGAATGCTTACATAAATGAGCACTCCTGTTTATATAAAAAATCTTATAGAATATCATTGTTTATAAATCTACAATATATAAAAGTACATAAATAAAACATTATGGAGGGAAATGTAATAAATTAAAATAAATGTAAATAATAATGAGGAATGACTTAACCGAATGACAAGTATGTTTTCAGGTCATGACAGTACGGATGTACCATTTGATCTAAAAAAAATCTTTTTGGGACCTAGAGCATCTAAAATCTCAACAACTGAGACTCTGGTGGGATGCTGCGACGTTAAAACAATATTTGGATAAACGAATGATCCCGAGAGGATTCCGCATAAGAAAACGCTCAACTGTTATCTTTGATGAGAAATTTGTGGAAATCTGGAACAATGCCCCAACGGAATGCTCCTTTAAATTAATGCGTGCACCCGTGTATAGAGAAAATAAAAAATTATTAGACATGGAGAATAACATCAAAATAATAAATACCATATATAGAGGCACACCCAAATTGGAACATCTACATAATAAAATGAATGAGCATCTAAAAGATTTAGAGGAATCTATTACTGTCATGAAAATAACTAAATTTAATCGGGATTTAAAAGATTATGCGACCAGTTCAGTGTATACATGGAGGAGAAGCCTCAGAAACAAATAACCCAAACAAATCCTAAAAAAAAAAAACACATAGTGGGAACAATGGGAGAGCAGAAAATCAAACAAAAAAAAATGTCACGTTTAGTTCTTCGGACCCAGAAGTTACAGATTACTGTACTGATGGTACAGATGGGTCCAAAGACAAGATGGGACCACAAGGACGTAATATAAATCAAAAATCTTTTTCAAAAAACGGGAATGGCCATTTCCCAACGCAATACCAAGTTCCCAAAAAGAAAAGAAGAAAAATACCAAGGAAACAAAACGCAAACCAAGGAGACAACATCCAGGACACAGAGCAGGGCGCAAACACAAGAGATGCGCAAAAAAGATATACGCGGCAGAACAAACAGAGATAATTAGGGACGATAACACTGACCCCCAAAAAATTGAAAAAACAACAAATGACATCAATGGTAATTTATCTAATATTAATCTATCTGCAACAGTTCTATCTTTACACCAAATTAGTATTCTGTCAAAAGGACTCAACTTTGTCCCCACTCAGGCTTTTGACCTTTATGGGACCCTGCAGGATGTAAACCGTTTCGTTAGAGCGATCACGGCTAAAAAGAAAAAAATTTCTACGATCGGATGAATCCGTTATACCATCACAACCTAATGAAAATCTAGAAATAAATCGCAGCTGTCTTAATATCCAAGGATCAAACAAATTACCACTCCATGTTAAATAATGCTTGATCTAACCGATTTACAATGTTCAGGACAATCCATGTCTTGGAAGATAAAGTCAAGGATACTAAAAACTTGTTTTCTTCATCTAACCACAGCTTCTATCCAGTCCATTCCCGAACTAATGCCATGGACATTTTCCAAAGCAGAGTAGAGAAAGATTTGAAAAGCTTGGAGTCAGACTATATCCCAACTACTCCTGATAATTTAACTAAAAAAGAAAAATCCTCTCTAAAGGAACTGGAAAAAAAATAAGGGGATTATCCTACAGGAAGCAGACAAAGGAGGGGCTGTGGTAGTCCTTGATAGGCCCCTGTATAGAAAATCGGTTATCGTAATGCTTGAAGATACTTCAACTTATAGACGAATAGCCAGTGATCCAGTAGGAGATATATAAAGTAAATTAGATACATTACTCATCGAGGGTTTTAGCCTTGGTGTCATCACAAAGCAGCAGCAGGAATTTTTGTCTCCTCCCTATCCAGTGGGCCTGGTCTTCCACGTGCTGCCCATAATACACAAAAATGTGTCCCCCCCCCCCCTCCATTGCGACCTATTGTTGCAGGTATAGGGGCAGTGTTGGAGAGACTGGGTGCCTGGATAGATGCTTTGACCCCTGGCTGTCTGCAAATTGGGTAACATTAAGGACACAAATCCCTGCTGGGTGCTGTAGAAACTGACATGGAGAGAAAAAGATTCATGGATATCTTGCAATGTAGCATCATTGTATTCTTGCATACCACATACGGAAGCCCTTATAGCGGTAGAATACCATGTAAAAAAATACAGCTTGTATGATGAAACTTTGTGTTACTATATCTTGGAAGTTTTAAGCTTTTTGCTTAAACACAATTATTTTTGTTTTGATGAGGATTTTTATATGAAGTGGTCAGGTTTCCCTATGGGCGCGAAGTTCTCGCCAACATTGGCTAATTTATTCATGGCTTACTGGGAGGAGGGTCATCTGTATTCTGCCCTTAATCTGTTCTCATCCGACATAGGATGGTATGGCAGATATATGGATGACCTCCTCCTAGTGTGGTCCGGTGGCAGACAGAAAGTGGAAGAGTATCTCACTTATATTAACAACATCACATTGAACCTCAAGTTCACCCTAGAATGGGGTGGGAATTGTATTAATTTCCTGGATGTGACACTGTCTGGAGATTACATTAAGGGTCGTGTGTATTCCTAATTTATATATAGAAAACCAACATCTGGAAACAGTATCCTGTCTGTCACGAGTTGCCACCCGAAGCATGTTATACTCAACCTCCCAATAGGAGAATTAATTAGGGACAAAAGGGCCTCATCGGATAATGTCACTTATGAGAAATCATGCCATGACATAATAACAAGGTTGCGTAGAAGAGGCTATAGTGCTGGCGTTTTGAACAGGGCAAAAAATATAGTGGACAACTAGAGCCGTAATGTTTATTTTGAGTCAGGAAAAAACAAAGTAAAAACACATGATTATCAAAGGGTTAATCATCCTGTGACCTTTTTCTACCCCCTATAGTACCTTAACCAGATTAAGAATATTATACAGAGACACCTACCTATATTATATGACAATTAGGACAACTGTAATATTCTGGCTAATGGGGTCAGAATCGTAGTGAAAAAGGGGTAAATCACTACAGGGAACAGCGACTTCCAAGAGAGTCAAAATGAAAGCTGGTTAAATACAGTGGGTAACTATAAATGTTCACTCATGAACTACAACCTATATAAATATATGACACACACTAAATAGTTCTATTCACCTGTCAATGGAAAAATGTAAATCTTTCATAAATTGCGAGACCACCTGTGGTATATTCTGCAATTTGCAATACATAGGTTGCACCTCGAATGTGTACCTTGAATGTGTACCTCGTCCTCAGAGGGGCAGAGATTAGCCTCATACAGTTTTTAAAAGAGAGGCATTCTGGATATTGAAGTTGGATTCACGAGACCCGCAGGGGTTAAATTTACGCAGTGATCTGTCATATTTCTATTAAATATTTTTGGTTCCGTGTCTGGACCTTTATGTGTCTTTTGGATTGTATGTAGCCCTTGTCATTTTTGTCATTTATGTCCATGTTTTATACTTTCCCATTTTTTTATTGCTAATTTTTTGTTTAGTTTAAAGGAAAATTTTGATTGTAGAATTTATTTTATATCTGTTTTGTTTTTTCTTTTGTGGTTGTTTTTAAATTTTTTTTTAAATTTTTTTTGTATGAAGTATATAGTTCCTATGCAGAACTTTACAGCAAATCTTAATGCAATATATTTTTCCTGCAAGAATGGGTTAAAGGAGTATTCCGGCGAGCTCTTTTTTCCTTTTATCCCATCCGGGCTGCAAAATAAAAGAAAACACTTTCTCTTACCTGCCAACGAGCCCCCGGAGCTCTGGTACAGGTGTTCGGTCCCCGGACTGTATTCTTCTTACTTTCTGTTAGCCCGGCACGTCACACGGAGATTCAGCCTATCACCGGCCGAGGCGGGACATCGCTGCGGCCGGTGATAGGCTGACGCTCCGTGTGACGTGCCGGGCTAACAGGAAGTAAGAAGAATACAGCCCGGGGACCGAACACCTGTACCGGAGCTCCGGGGGCTCGTTGGCAGGTAAGAGAAAGTGTGTTTTCTTTTATTTTGCAGCCCGGACGGGATAAAAGGAAAAAAGTGCACGCCGGAGTACTCCTTTAATCTTTTCTTGGGTGTTTTGAACCCCTCCCAGGAAGTGATGACAGACCCCAGCTTCCAGGTGGAGACTGAGGTTTTCCCTAAGCCATGTGTTATTACACAGAAAGTATATAAGGTCAGCTAATATTTTTCTCCTGTGTCATGGCTAAGGACCCGTTGGTCCGAAACGCATCGGTATAGGGGTTTTATCCTCACTGGGTGTTTTTTCTTTAGATGTTTTTAACATGGATCAATACATTTTGGACTTTTAATTCTCCTATCTTTTTTCTTTGGGAGCTGGATACTCTTCTCTTCATTATTATCTGCACTGAAGGAACGGCTCAGAATCATCCTGGCTTCCTTTTAAAAATGACGAGCGCCCAGGACTTCTATGAGCAGTGAGCTGGCTACAATATTTCCTTTGACTTTATTGTCAAAATAGGACCAATACAGCATCTTGTAAAACAATTCATCACTTGTCGATCTAATTATGTAGTGTATGCTCATCATTATTATATTAGCAAAACTAGACCGATATTTCATGGATATGGAGAACATATATTCTCATTGCAGACGGGAAAGGGAAGATAGAGATTTATTTCTCATGTGAAAGATCATCACAGTGATGATATATCACAATTGTCATTTTGTGGTTAACAGAGAATATTTCATTCTAAAACTCGATTATTGCAGATGGAAGCTAAATGAATTATATGTATGTGAGCGCTGTAACCATTGGGGTTAAGTAACCGCAACAACTTGTCTTCCTTTTTAGAATGCAATATGATTTTTTAATCTTATATAAAGGTGCACTTTGTCTATACAGTTTTAACATATGTTTGTTATTGTCCTTTTTGTATATTGTGTCAATGTAGTTTTGGCTGTAACAGAAGTTCTAGGTGAGGTTTCCATTTACTCCTAACATTCCTTGAGAAAGCATCACAGTATGTGAAACTTTGAATTGTGTCTCCCAGGGCTGGCTCCTCTTATAGACAAAATAGGCAGCCGCCTAGAGCGCCCTCTTGATGGGGGTGCCGCTCTGCCTGCCGCAAGAAAGTTATTTCACCACTAACTGACTTCACTGCCGCTCACGCCAGCACCCGGAATCATGGAAATTTATGTTTTAATATAGCTAGTTGAAGGTAGTGCCAACTTCATTTTCTTGTCCTAACACATTACTTGCCTGTCCCACTTCTCTGCTGCTGTTGGTTTTTGTGACCATTCAAGGTCCTCTTCATCCTGGGTTCCTGTGTTGTTTTATGCAGGCAAAAACTGCAAGCCCAGCAAAGTACTGTGCTACCTGTATAGAAATAGAAAAAAAATAGAAAAAAACTATTCCAGTGCCTCATGTATTACCCTTGGAGTTTTTTTGACAGTAATGCAGGGCAACCTGCGAGAACTATTAGGTTGCCGCTCACCTTTAGTTAGCAGAAAAAGTGCATATCACCCCACCACCAGGGTTAGTGTGTCCTGAAGCTGCTGCTATGCCTGTGGGTAGCAGGAAGCAAGGAGCCCTTATCCTTTATGGTTTCAGAAGCAGTGGAGAAGATTACCCTTGAAGAAGCCGGTGCTTCAGGTATTAATACATCAATAGGAGTTCAGAGGCAGAAGTATAGTTGAAGATCCTTGGCAGGACCATTTTTTGAGTAATAGACATAAGATAACAAAAAATAGGATGGATGAGCATTCTATAAGTTCATTTAGACCGGCCGGTACTACTGTTCGTAATTTATAGATCCAGAAGTTTTCTCTTCTGCGAAGATTGTTAAACCTCTGGGGGTTATCTACCTGGATTGCTTCAATTGGGGTTAAGGTGATGCACTTAAAGGGGTTATCCACCATAAGGTGATTTTAGTACGTACCTGGCAGACAGTAATGGACATGCTTAGGAAGGATCTGTGCTTGTCTTGAAGCTAAATGGCTATGGATTGGGATTACCATAACACTGTGGCTAGCTTTTTGTGGACTGGTATTTCCTTTTTGACTTTTTATTTATTTATTACAAATCCCACAATTCCATTTTCCTCCCTCCCACACATCAGCCACCCCACCCATTAAAACATAAATGAGCTGCATTCATTCAAAAGACCTGTGTTTTTCAATCAGGGTGCCTACAGCTGTTGCATTAGTTGCAATTGATCTCTCTCCCACCAAGCGATCCCTCCACCCAGTGAAGCAGACTGGCTCCCTGTCATCAGCTGACTAGTGAGTCAGGTCTCGGCAGCATTGCAAGCTGGGAAAAATCGGAAACAGTAATTTTGTATGCTGATAAAAATAAATATTGGAGTGAGAATCACAGAAGAATTGTGAGAAAACAGTCACACACAGGTACAAACACTATATTATGAACTATGCTAACTTTACAGCCCCTGTAGCATAGTCAAATAAAAAAAAATTCCTGGAATACCCCTTTAAAATCTTGTTTGTGGTGTTCTGTTAAATGCCTAGATACACTGTGAAGGAGAAAGCTGTTGGCAGTATTGCTTCTGTGTTTGTTGATTCTTTCTTTAAGACATCTAACAGTTCTACCCACATATTGGAGTCCGCAGGGGCACTCAAGCAAGTAGATGACATATTGGGTGGAGCAGTTAAGAAATTACTTTATCTGGCACCGACTAAGACCACACATGAAACTACCGGTTGTGGAGAGAAAGTTAGGTCTTGGATATAGTGGTTTTCAGCCGACTGGGGGCTATGATGTTCCGTAGAGTTTTTCCTCTCCTGAAGGTAATTAATGGCTTGAGCGGGAGTAGGTCATGGAGATAGGGGTCTTGCAATAGTATCGCCCAGTGTTTAGACAAGATGTTTTTAATTTGCTTGTGTTCAACTGAGAAGGCGGTAATAAAAGATGCTGACCTGTCTTGTTCAGTATTTTTCTCTCCGCATTTCATCAAGACATTCAGATTGGGATTGGGCCAGTGCTCTGTTGTAAGAGGATTCAATTATAGTATTAGGGTATTTTTTGGCCTTAAATAGTGATTTCAATATCTTGCTTTGTTCAGAGAAAACATATTGAGATGTGCCATTGCGCCTAATCTGTTTAAATTGTCCATATTAAGTAACCATTTTTTATAATGGGAATTCGTGAAGTCAAAATAGCGCTTACTTTCGACTTTTTTTGAAAAATGTTTTAGTATTTAAAGTGCCAGTGCCATTATGATATACTAACACATCCAAAAATTCCACATTGTCTTTAAAAACATTGAGTGAATTGTAAGCCCCAGGTGTTGTTATTAAAGGGGTATTCAAGGAAAAAACTTTTTTTATATAGCAACTGGCTCCAGAAAGTTTAACAGATTTTGTAAATTACTTCTATTAAAAAATCTTAATCCTTCCAGTACTTATGAGCTTCTGAAGTTAAGGTTGTTCTTTTCTGTCTAAATACTCTCTGACACCTGTCTTGGGAAACGCCCAGTTTAGAAGCAAATCCCCCTAGCAAACCTCTTCTAAGGCTGGGTTCACACTACGTTTTTGCCATACTGTTTTCAATCTGTTTTTCTAAAGAAAACCGAATGGCAAAAAAAGTAAACCGTATGCGTTTTTAAACAGTATACTGTTTTTAAAAGTGCATACAGTTCCGTCAGTTTTTATAGAAGAAAACCCATGCGTTTTTGAAAATTTTGTCCATTTTTAATGGGAGGGGTCTTGGGTGGGGACTTTAGGATTCAAATGCGCATGTGAAAAGTAAAAACGTATCAGTTTTTCCCGTATGGAACCGTATACATGTGCGTTTCCCATTGACGTCCATGTTAAAAAAAAAACGTATGCGGTTGCAGTACGGTTTTTAAACCGGAGACAAAATCGTGGTCAGCCATGGTTTTGACTCCGGTTTAAAAACCGTACTGCAACCGCATACGTTTTTTTTTTAACATGGACAACAATGGGAAACGCACATGTATACGGTTCCATACGGGAAAAACGTATACGTTTTTACTTTGCACATGTGCATTTGAATCCTAAAGTACCCACCCAAGACCCCTCCCATTAAAAATGGACAACATTTTCAAAAACGTATGTTTTTTTTTTTTTTACTATACAAACTGACAGAACTGTATGCACTTTTAAAAACAGTATACTGTTTAAAAACGCATACGGTTTACTTTTTTCCATACTGTTCCATCCGTTTTTTTGCCATACGGTTTTCTTTAGAAAAACGGATTGAAAACAGTATGGCAAAAACGTAGTGTGAACCCAGCCTAAACTGGGTGTTTCCCGAGACAGGTGTCATCAGAGAGCACATAGACAGAAAAGAATAACCTTGACTTCAGAAGCTCATAAGTACTGAAAGCATTAAGATTTTTTAATAGAAGTAATTTACAAATCTGTTTAACTTTCTGGAGCCAGTTGATATATATAAAAAAGTTTTTTCCTGGAATACCCCTTTAAGAGCAGATAAAAACGAATTAAATAAATTATGAGGATATATAATGGATTCTTAGAATAGGCCTACAAATAAATTCACAAAACTAGGCGCTACTCGTGAACCCATTGCGGTCCTGGTGTGTTGGGCATAGATTTGCTTATTGAACTCAAAATAATTATGGGTTAGAATAAAAAGAAGCCCCTTTTAAGATGAAGTCACACTGGGCCTGAGGGAGGTCAGGATCATTGTTCAGAAAATTTGCCACAGCCTGTACGCTCAGTTTATGATCAAAAACAGTATATAACGATGTGATTGCCATTGTAACAAAAAATTATCTCTCCATTCGGCCTCCAGGATAGATTTAATAAATTCTGTAGTATTCTTGAGGTGTATTTTGAGTATATATTTTTGGAGTAGGATATCCAAATAATGAGAGAGACTAGAGAACACGGAATTAATCCCAGACACAATCGGTCAGCCAGGAGGTTTATCAGCATTTTCGTGTACTTTAGGCAAGTAATAAAAAAAAATGTAAAGCAGGCTCCTTAATGTAGGTGTAATCTTTTTCTGCTTTGTTGAGTATGCCCTGAGCAAAGTCCTCTGGGACAAGGTCTTTGAGTTCCTGGGCGTATCGTTCAGTGAGATTGAAATGTAATATCTAATAATATTTAGAGTCGGACAGTAATCTATTTGCTTTGGTAATTTAATCATCAGTGTTAAGTATAACAATCCCTCCTCCCTTGTCTGACAGTCGGATGACCAGGTTGCCGTTGTCAGCTAGATTCTTAAGTGCTAAATTTTGAGTTTTAATGGAGAGTGATGGTTTGGATTTGGTGAGATCTTCTGAGTCTGTGGAAACTAGGCATGAGAAGATCTCTAGGAAGTGTCCCCTGGATTGTAGGGGTTAGAAGTAGGATTTAGGTTTCAGGTGAGTATGAACAGGGGGAGGGTGGAGCGTACTAAGTATGGGTGCCTGGCTCGCAGATATGGAGTGGTCCCCCTTCATGGCAAAAAATGTTTAACTGAGTTTTCTAATGTAATTGTTCAGGTTGATGAACAGGTCAAACCTAATCGCCCAATTGGTGGGGCAGAACGACAGATCCCTTTTAAGGAGGTCTTTATCAATCTTCTGGAGGACATAAGTGGAGAGGTTGAACATTTTTACAGTCACTATGCCTGTCTCCCTTGATTCACCTTGTCTTTTCTCCTTTTTTCTCTCTCCTTTCTTTTAGTATTTCCCCTGCATCCTCTTTTCTGTATCCTTTTCTTTTTATCTTCAAAGAGGGAGCCATATGTATTTCTTCTTGGGGTAGAGGGTCCAATTGGACAGGGATGGAGGGTAGTTGTGGCATCAAGGGTGGTAGTTCTAAAAAAAAAACGTGGAGTTATTAGGAATGGAAAAGTCGAGCAGGTAAGCATTTGGAGGGTGAGAATGTGAGTGTGGCCCAGATCTCCAGGGGGTAAAAAAAATGGTGTTGGGAGGTAGGATCGGGTGTAGGGGAGGGGGTATTAGCATAAATAATTAGCAAGGAGTCTTCCAAAATAGAATCTGCATCTGATTTGGAGTCTGAGAAATGTCCCGTGGGTAAGTTATGGCTGAGTTATGTTTGGGTGAGGATGCTCCTGCTAGTTGTTGGACATACAAAATTATTTCTACAGGTGGTGTAATTGCTGGAGGATGGGAGGTGAAGGATGGGCGTAGGGTGGATCGAGTGGTTAGTGTGTGGCACATTGTCAGGCAGAAGCAGAATGTGTCCCTTGTTGGAAACTCTAAAGGAGGATGGTGGCTGGGCAGGGGTGGAATAGTTCTGTAATATGGCTGAAGATAGAGAAGTAAGTGTAGCTTGAGCAGTTATGGTGGATGGATTGTGTCCAGTGTGTGGTATTGAGGGCCTTTGAGTGGGTGCTGGTGTGTGTTGTTGTAAGGATGTTCTGGTCGCGCCCCATTGGCGGTGTGTATGCTCTGTATTATAACTGTGATATTTATACTCATTTGTGTTCAAGTGAGGGCCCCTTGGGGTAGGGTTTTTAGATTTAAGTCAGAATTTGACAGTGTTAGTTCTGTAATCTTCTCGGTCTCTGCATCTTATTAATGTGTAAACTGTGCCACTCTTCGTAGTCTGGTAAGTGTTGATAATTGGATAGTACAAAATTATTGCATCTATTTTATCAGAGATTTTTTCAACACAAGCATTCCTTTTATCCAGTAACAAATAAATTAAGCAGGGATGAGGAACAAAAGTTCAAAGCATCTTACCATTTGTTATAGAAAACAGAGTCTTTATTAAAGAATGGGTCATAACCTTAGTCCCCTAGGGATCAATTTCTCAATTAGATATACCTTAAGAAGAAATGAGCTGTCCAATTGATGTTGGGTTTCCTCCATAAAGAGTTTTTCAAGTTAAAAAAAAAAAGAGATTCTTCCTCTGTATGAAGCTGTTATCAGTCACAGGACCTCTGGTGTCCTTGAAATTGCAGTCAGTGCCTGTAGTATGTGGAGTTGGGGTCACCATACAATCAAATAGCATGGATCTTTTGTTCAATCTGGTGCTCTTCAAATCCATTGTGGCAAATGTTGGTACGTTTGTTTTTTTTTTTGCTATGAAGGGGGACCACTCCATATCTGCGGGCCAGACACCCATACTTAATACACTCCAGAATCCATCAAGTTCAACCTATATCCCTAATGAGTACCTACTGATTTGGTCCAGAGGAAGGCAAAAAAAAAAACTTATATTAGAGGTAAAAATTCCCGACTCCAAATATGGCAGTCAGAATAAATCCCTGGATCAATGTTCTGTCCCTGTGAATCTAGTATACATAACCAGCAATGTTATTACTCTCCAAAAAATGCATCCAGACCCATTTTGAACTCTTTTACAGAGTTCTCGATGACCACCTCCTCTGGCAGAGAATTCCACAGTCTCCCTGCTCTTACAGTAAAGAACCCCCATCTGTGCTGGTATAGAAACCTTCTTTCCTCAAGATGTAGAGGATGCCCCCTTGTTATAGATACAGTCAGGGGTCAAGTCCTGGGAAAAAAAGTGTGGGAACTCACACTAGATTTCCACTTAAAGCGGTACTAGACATCTTATACCCTATCCAAAGGAAAGGGGATAAGATGTCTGATCCCGGGGGTCCCGTCACTGGGGACTCCCACGTTCTCCCTGCTGCTCCTGGTGTTTGTTTAGAGTGTTGGGTGCAGCGACAAAGGCTCATGATGTCACAGTAATGCCCTCTCAATGCAAGTGAATGGCAGGGGGCGTGATGGCCGTCACGCCCCCTCCCATAGACTTGTATTGAGGGGGCATTACTGTGACGTCACGAGCCTCTGCCCTGCATGGATAGGGGATAACATGTCTAGGGGTGGAGTAACCCTTTAGGACAGGACTCCTGCTAATGGGAACTGCGTTCCTGCTGTGGAAAAAGTACAGGAACTCCGTTCCCATGAGTTCCTGCAGGACTTGAGCCCTGGATACAGTCCTGGGTATAAATATATCATGGGTGAGATCTCTGTAAGGTCCCCTGATATATTTATACATAGTTATTGGGTCGCCCCTAAGCCTTCTTTTTTCTAAACTAAATAACCCCAATTCTGATAATCTTTCTGGGTACTGTAGTCCTCCCATTCCCCGTATTACCCTGGTTGCCCATCTTTGAACCCTCTCCAGCTCCACTATATCTTTCTTGTTTACTGGTGCCTAGTACTGTGCACAGTATTCTATGTGTGGTCTGACTAGTGATTTGTACAGCGGTAGAATTATTTCCTTGTCGTGGGCATCTATTCCCCTATTGATGCACCCCATGATTTTACTTACCTTGGCAGCAGCTGCCTGACACTGGTCACTACAGCAAAATTTACTGTTAACTAAGACCCCTAAGTCCTTTTCTACATCAGTCGTCCCAAGTGTGCTCCCATTTAATACATAATCCCAGCCCAGATTTTTTGTCCCCATGTGCATAACCTTAAATTTATCAGTGTTGTACCTCATGAGCCACTCCTCAGCCCAAACCTCCAGCCTATCCAGATTCATTTGTAATAGTGCACTGTCCTCTATAGTGTTTACCGCTTTACAGAGTTTAGTATCATCTGCAAATATTGCTACTTTACTATTCAACCCCTCTACAAGGTCATTAGTTAATATATTAAATAGAATAGGACTGACCCCTGTGGTACCCCACTGTGGTACCCCACTAGTAATAGCCACCCGATCAGAATAACTCCTTAAGGACTTAGGGCGTACCTTTACGCCCTTAGTCCGCTCCCTTTCTATAACGCAGGGCCACGCTGTGGCCCCACGTCATAGCGGGTCGGGCCCGGCCGCGTCTAAAGTTGATTGCCTCGTCTAAAGTGAAAGTAAAACGCTGCAGTGTTATAGCCCCCTATGGGGGTGCTAAAACATTGCAAGAAAAAGGTAGGGGAAAAAAGTTAATAAAGATGATGTAACCCCTTCCCTAATAAAAGTTTGAATCACCCCCCTTTTCCCATTTAAAAGAAAAAGTGGTCCTGCAGCGGCGGCTTCTTCAAGGGTAATCTTCTCCATTGCTTCCAAGTGCTATGCTAAGAGGGTAGGGCCATCTTTAATTATAATTTCACACAGGGCAAGCATTTCTTTCTACTCAAACCTGCCCACTCAGAGGGGAGCAGGGATAGAGCTCTCTGCATTTAAATATTGTGATGTAGTGTCACAGCTGCAAGGGAGAGAGTAAAGCAGACAATGTTAGATCTATCCACTATGGTTAATAACATTATATTGGTAAGTTGCTTTTATTATACATTTTGACACCATACACAGTAGGTAATAGTCTCCTCTGTAGGTAAGAGCCCACCCCTGTATTTAACGGCTTTCTCTGAAAGTAATAATAGCCCTCTCTGTACATAATGTTCCCCCCCCTGTAGTTAGCAGACCTCACTAGGTAACAGCCCCCCCATAAGTAGGAGGTACTCCTGTAGGTAATAGCGCCCCTTCTAGTTAGCCTTCAGATTAGCTTTCAGTAACTCATCTGATGGCCTGTCTTATGTCCGACTGTAGACAGTCATGTGACCCACCTAACACGTCATATCAGCATCTCACAGGGTTACATTGAGAAAGGGTTTTCTGGTCCACAAAGCAAATACAGTTTAAAGTGTACCTGTCATCAACAAAAACTTTTTATATAACGTAGATAATACCATTATATGTATATTTGTAATATACATTGCTTAAAAAATATGTATTTTTTTGTCCCTGCAGCTATTGCCTGTGTGTCTCTATGAGGAGTCCAAATACAGGAAGTGAGAGTGGACAAGCGGGGCTCTGTCCAGTGAGGACGAGCAGAGCTCTCTGCAGTGAGGCTCTGTGACATTCTACTGCCTCACACATGAGGATGATTGACAAGCCAGGAGCCTGCACAGAGCCCTGCTTGTCTTGTTCTCACTTCCTGTATTTGGACTCCTCACAGGCAATAGCTGCAGGGACGGCACTTTTTCACCAATAAATATACACATATTTTAACCAATGTATATTACAAATATACATATTGTAGTATCTACATTATATAAAACGTTTTTTTTGTTGAAGACAGGTACACTTTAAATTAGGCTTGGTCGCATCAACGTTAGGGGCTCCAATTGCTGATTGCGTTATAATGACAGGACTTTAGCGAGGGGAAAAAAAACCTGCATGTCAGTTTCTTTTTATGCTAAAATCTTGTAAGATAACGGGCATCTAATGAAACCCCAACAGATCCCATTCAAAGTAAATGGGACCTGTTGGGTTTCGTTGATGTCGAGTATCTGAACCTCCGCTCCAGCCCCATTATCAGCTCTTGTAACGGAGCTCCTTAACAGAGCTCCACAACGCTCATGTGGACATAGCCTTAGCTAGTCACATTAATAATAGTGTGAACCGGAACCAGTGTCATTTTGGGAAACGTAGGCTGCCATTTATCCTCACTTTTCCCCACAGTGGTTCATTAAATATGTTAACAAGATCACTTAGAGACAAATGTTGTCATCTTATTAATAGAGTTAAGTTAAAAAAATTTGCCCAGGAGACAGAGAGAAGAATGTAAGAACATCTTCTACACTGCCAATGACAGACATGATGAGGAACTACTAAATTATCCACAGAAAGTAATGGGGGGGGGGGGGGGGAATGGGTAGAGAGGTAATACAGAATACCCAACATGGATTCAATAACTATATAAAACAGGCATAATAAAACATTTTTTACAATACTTTACAAAATAGATTGGACAATAAAAATATACATAATATACATGATCATTACTGGAAAAAAGAAAAACAGTGTACAGATAAATATATATAATACCTGAACAAATTAAAAGGGAAAGTATACATCAAAGGGAATAAAACTAAAATAACATAACATATGGATATAAGGACATATTTAATTAGCTGAAAGTGTGGGAAGGGAGAGGGCCATTGTAAACTAGAGCGGGACTGACCACAGGGTCCATCATCACGTCAGTAAAAGGACCTGCCGATGATGGACCGTGAGGAAGAACCCAAAACGAGTCTTCAAAGAAATCCAAAAATTTTCATTTCAGCATAAAGCCCTCTAGGTATCAATGTATCAACACTCAGGATAGCTGTAAAGAAAAGGTCAGTAGGATCCTGGTTATGATGCTCAATAAAGTGAAGTGATAGGGTATATGTTTTAATACCTTTTTTAATGTTATAAATATGTTCCGATATGAATATTTTTTTATTGTCTGCTTATTGTCTGCTTTACTGTGACAAGTAAAGGAGTTATTTATTTCATTCAATGATAATGTGGCAAACAAACTATAGGTTGGACTAAAAGGCAGTAAAAAATATGCATATCAGAACATATTTGTAATATTCTTTATTATTCTTAGCATTCTGAATTACTTCTTCTCTTCCACCCAACTCCCCTTCGTTTTTCTCCTTCCCCTCTCATTTGCTTTTCCATTAGTGTTTAGGACTATATAAGATTGGACTTTTTCAGGCTATTTTTATCTATAAACGGCTACTGAAGAAAAGGCCTGCAGCCTTGAAATGCATCTAGTCCCTTCTATAAGCTTGTTGGACCACCTTACTAATATCCCCAATGTAAACTGTCCCAACTCCCTACCTGTGCACAGAATTTTGATAAGATGCACTCCTGCCACTAGGACGCCATAGCCATTCATGCCTTGTCCATCAACAAATACGGCCGAGTCTGTCATCCGATCCATCAAACTGCATATTGGTTACACACACTAGCGCATCATGAGGTGCACGCTCCTCCACTCTGTAACCAGGAGGCGCACACCCGCCACTCATGCGGATAGTACAGAAGCTAGACGGCTGCACTACAAGCACGCAACCTCTCTGCGAATCTCCTAACACCGGCAGCTCACTTTGCACATCAGGCTGGCCAGGAGGCCCAAGCTGAGCTTGGAGGCTTGAATATAGAATCTCATAAATTCTCCTGGAATTGTTCTGGAATTGTTGAGCAGTGCAGTGCACCTCAGTAGGTGTTATATGTGATCATCATCATTATTGACTTTGTTGTCTGTAGAGGACTTCTCTTCATGGCCATACAGTGATAAAGTGATCGATCTATCATACATATGGACATTATAGCGATCAATCTATGATATATGGACATTTTATTTCCACTGGGGATTACTATTTAGAGTTAGGTGGTATTAATTATTATGGTTTTTATTTTTATACTTGTCTTTTACTATTGATATTTAAGTGTGGCGCAAGGGCCCTGCGACAGTTCTCTGTACTGTCACGATGCCGGCTGGCAGGAGGTGGATCCTCTGTGCCAGAGAGGGATTGGCGTGGACCGTGCTAGTGGACCGGTTCTAAGTTACTACTGGTGTTCACCAGAGCCCGCCGCAAAGCGGGATGGTCTTGCTGCGGCGGTAGTAACCAGGTCGTATCCACTAGCAACGGCTCAACCTCTCTGACTGCTGAAGATAGGCGCGGTACAAGGGAGTAGGCAGAAGCAAGGTCGGACGTAGCAGAAGGTCGGGGCAGGCAGCAAGGATCGTAGTCAGGGGCAACGGCAGGAGGTCTGGAACACAGGCTAGGAACACACAAGGAAACGCTTTCACTGGCACGATGGCAACAAGATCCGGCAAGGGAGTGCAGGGGAAGTGAGGTATACATAGGGAGTGCACAGGTGAACACACTAATTAGAACCACTGCGCCAATCAGTGGCGCAGTGGCCCTTTAAATCGCAGAGACCCGGCGCGCGCGCGCCCTAGGGAGCGGGGCCGCGCGCGCCGGGACAGGACCGACGGAGAGCGAGTCAGGTACGGGAGCCGGGGTGCGCATCGCGAGCGGGCGCCACCCGCATCGCGAATCGCATCCCGGCTGGAGGCGGTATCGCAGCGCACCCGGTCAGTGGATCTGACCGGGGCGCTGCAGTAGCGAGGATGTAGCGAGCGCTCCGGGGAGGAGCGGGGACCCGGAGCGCTCGGCGTAACATGTACTATATACATATAATAAATTATCTTTATGACATTCTTACTGAATATATAATATTCCATCATTCTTGTATCTCTCTTTTTAATTTTTTTTTTATTTGATGTACCTTTTGAGGACTGGTTTATATTATATAATCTTATTATATTATTAAATCTTTATAATTCCAGCCTATTGGGGTTTAGGTAACACCAGCAACCTTGGGTACGCCCTTTACTCTAGTGAGCTGCACTACTTTCTTTTCTTCATAGCTATTGCACTATATTGAGGAAGGTTTTGTTATCTCGTATCACGTTCATATTGGGGTACATTTATCATTTGAAAAGTGTGTTTTGAAGCCTTTTTTTTTTATTTTGCATATGTGTGACATATTTATCAAACCATTATAGGGGGGCACACATAAGCAAAAAATAATGTTACTACTTTGTGACTTTTGTGACTTTTTTTTTTTACATACAAAGCCTGCAAATATATATGTATTATGCGTAAAACCTGCGATATATATATATATATATATATATATATATATATATATATATATATTTTTTTTTTTTTTCACATTCATTTTCTCTGCTTTTTTTTCACATTTTTCTTCAAATTTTTATATTATATATGTTTTTTTCACTTTTTTATGCATTTATAATACGGTGTCATACACATCTGTCACATCTGTACTGCCCTGTATTATGCCTATGCCCGTCAGTGTTACTCACACTGACTGCAGCATCTATAGCACCTGCTCTTCAGCACTAGGATGAGCCGGGCACAGCGATGCCATGATTTCATATTCCCCGCCAAGAGCTGTAATTGGTCAGGACTGACCAACCAATCACGGCTCCCGGTGTTGAAATCACAGCACTGTAATTTCAAATTCCCCACCGAGAGCCATGATTAGCCGGTCTATGACCGCTCGCCTTAATGCAGGAACTGCCTGCTCATTAGGAAAAGTCAGTTCATTCCTGGACGGCAGCATGTTTAACATGCTGTCAAAGGCATTTTTGTAAGCCAGGTCGTGGCTGGCGTAGATTTGCAGTGTTTTAGAAGAGCTTGCAACATTTCTGCATCATTTACACTTAATAAATTCATTACCACTGCAAAGTGAAAACTGAAATTGACTTTGGAGAGGCAGTTTTTTTTTTGATCTAGCGTACAGACAAAAAACCCAAAAATGTCCACGCAACACTTTATGCGGGAAATGAAAGAAAAAAAAAAAAAAGCTCTAAATACAAAAATTAATCTTGTCCGTTGTGTGAAATATGTTAGCTAATTATTTTAACATTGCATGTTGCTCATACCCCAATATTTGGGGAGAGGAATATCAGACACCAAGCTTTCACAATATATTGAAACCCCCCTGCAGCAGCACTGCCATGCACAATCCCAGCACCAGTAGTGAGGTCTTTTCTTCCCCTTCATTCTTTTCTCAGTCCTGAATTATGCTTCTATCCCCTGCCCTGCCAACTGTCCCTGCCACAGCAATAGCTATTTTGTGCACCTTTATTCAAATTAGATCATTGATCTGATAATTGTAAAATTATGTTTTCATCTCCTGGCAAATTTCTCAACTCATGTCATGTATTTGCAATTCTGTTAATACTGTGTATGTTCTAAAAGCCAGGACTTATAGGGTACATTCACACGTACATGATCTGCTGCATATTTTTGCTGCATATTTTCTACAGCTGGTTTTGCTATCTGAAGAAATATTAGAGAGGTTCTTATCTCCCGGACAACCTGTGACTCGGGCTGCCCAAATAACACCTGTACCCAAGGCACAAAAATTATACAAAATATATAGAAAAATTGGGGATCAGAGTCATGAATATTAGATACTAATTAATTTATTGATAATAAGATATTCATAATATTTGTGTCTTATGACCCACAGATTCCAATTCCTTTTAGGGTCGGAGACCCATCCGGGACAAAGACCCCCAACTAGGGTCACCCTTATAAAACTTCACTTTTATTTGTTATATTAATATTTAAGTCAAATTATAGTGCAAAAATAATACAAAAAGAAGTGTGTTTTAAAAGCACAATATATGGGATTGAATTGGTCCAATAATGGTTCCACTAATTAAATTTTTCACTCAAGCTCTATGTTAGGGACTCTTTATCCCATTTATCTGGGTCCTAAGACTCCAATTTTTAGCGGTCCACACCACATAGAGCTTCCTATATTTTTTTAATGTCTATCAATTCCCAATATTGCTAGTTAAAATTAATTACTCCCTAGCATCCCCCCGACGTTTCGCTGGAGAGACCCAGCTTTATCAAGGTATAGGACACTAATGCTGGTAGTGGGCAATCGCTGTGGTTTATATGTCCTCTGTTTGTAGGTGTGACCACCTACAAGTCAATTTTACCCAATAAATGACTGCCACATCACTATTTTGTCTCTTAATAATGATTCTATATCCTGTTACCTTCTTTATTATTCCCGGAACACTTCCGGGTTATCTAAGGTATGTGATATCCAATTACATCCAAGCTTATCAGATCTCCAATATCATGCTTGGTTCATACCTGTTTGCTGTTTTTCATCCAATCCGGATAGATCTTATAGGTTTGTCATCCTACTACGTCACTCAGCCAATGCGGATAAGCCGTTCGGGCTTGCGCATTACCTCCCGTCCTTGCCCTTCTATCTTACCACGGCTTTACTCTATGGTCTTTTCGGCGCATGCGTATTGAGTATTACGTTCCCATGGTGACATGTAAACATACCATCCAGCTTATCCATGGTTTCAAATCCTCTCCATAGTGCTGTTGGCGCACGCGCACTATAGTATTTCCGGCGCACGCGTACTAGTTTCTTGGTTCCCATGGTAACATGTTGGAGGCAATAAACAAACCAATAGGGCCCGTTGACAATTCCCTCAATGTAGTTACGGCAGCTACAAGTTATTGTTAGCGCACTACCATCTATTGGGGCTTGTTCTCTATGGTAATCTATAGTGATGTAAATAAGTCACCATAGAATAAACTCACATCATCTATCCTCTCTCCTAGATTATAGAACTATAAATTGTTGTTTTAGCCCATTGATTTATTTACTTTATTATCTTGTCGATGGATTCGGTCTGTTCTAATAGGGCCTCCAGGTAGGTATTATTCAGTTAGATGTTTAATAATGGATAGTCGATTCTATTATTTATTTCCTTTTCTTTTAAAACAGGTCATTTAAATTCCAAACATATTCAGGTAAATTCAGGAATTCCCTATACAATTAGACAGGGATTATATTGAATTTTAATTATGTTAGCGATTAACCCAAGTCTTCGTTTTGTATTGTTTCGCTACTTAAACCACTCACTATGTTACTATAGTAATAGCAATATACCTTCTCAACCTATTTTATTCTAAAAATGCAGAATATGAAAAGCCTTCATTGAGGCCATTGGGTGATCTGCTCATCAAGCGGAAGATCCATCTGGCTTCTTCTTTTTGAAGGAGATTATCTATATCTCCTTTTCTCTGTCCCAATTTGACTGTGGTGATACCCCAAAATTGGATTGCTTCTACATTGTTCCTATGTACAGTTCTCATATGTCTACATATGGGGGTCTCAGTATTGGTGCGTATCACATACCTTAGATAACCCGGAAGTGTTCCGGGAATAATAAAGAAGGTAACAGGATATAGAATCATAATTAAGAGACAAAATAGTGATGTGGCAGTCCTTTATTGGGTAAAATTGACCTGTAGATGGCCACACCTACAAACAGAGGACATATAAAGCACAGCGATTGCCCACTTCCAGCATTAGTGTCCTATACCTTGATAAAGCTGGGTCTCTCCAGCGAAACGTCGGGGGGATGCTAGGGAGTAATTAATTTTAACTAGCAATATTGGGAATTGATAGACATTAAAAAAATATAGGAAGCTCTATGTGGTGTGGACCGCTAAAAATTGGAGTCTTAGGACCCAGATAAATGGGATAAAGAGTCCCTAACATAGAGCTTGAGTGAAAAATTAAATTAGTGGAACCATTATTGGACCAATTCAATCCCATATATTGTGCTTTTAAAACACACTTCTTTTTGTATTATCTTTGCACTATAATTTGACTTAAATATTAATATAACAAATAAAAGTGAAGTTTTATAAGGGTGACCCTAGTTGGGGGTCTTTGTCCCGGATGGGTCTCCGACCCTGAAAGGAATTGGAATTTGTGATTTAAATACCCTGGGTACCCTATGGGGGACTTTTGTGTATATTATGACCCACAGGGCCCTTGTGGGTCAGCAGAAATACACTGATATATTAATGGCCTATACATAAAATATTCAATGCATAAAATATGGCAAATAATTATTTAAAACAAAGAAAATACATAAAATGAAAAAACGTTAAAATTATTCGCTAAGTGTCTACACAGTCTGTGGAAATAATGCAGGTAGATAATGTGAATAAATATCTCAGTTGTGGCAATAAATCCAGATGATTTGACTTCAATTATGGTGTCTGTAGATATTTAGGGGTATTTATCATTGGTTTTACCCCTGTTTTTTGACGGTTGTTTGTCGCTAATCACGTGCGCCAATAGGTTTTTTGCGACTTTTGGTGCGACAAATGTTTTCTACTGTTTTTAACGTCAAACCTTATTCTTATGCAGCATAGCTACTTTAGCTGCAGTGGACGTGAATTTAGTATTTGCACCTTTTACTCTTTGTCGCGAAATTGTTCACTAATACCGCAAACGAGGCGCATCTCAACGCCATGATAAAATACACCTCGGAAATATTCTAAATCTATGCCATTGCAACCGGACCCCTATTCTTCTTAAAAAGCCTGTTATATGTACACATTTCAAGCTTAGTATTGTAATGGACCTTAAAGGGGTATTCCAGGCAAAAACTTTTTTTTATATATCAACTGGCTCCGAAAAGTTAAACAGATTTGTAAATTACTTCTATGAAAAAATCTTAATCCTTTCAATAGTTATTAGCTTCTGAAGTTTTCTGTCTAACTGCTCAATGATGATGTCACGTCCCTGGAGCTGTGCATGCTGGGAGAATATCCCCATAAGAATTGCACAGCTCCCGGGACGTGAGTCATCAGAAAGCAGTTAGACAGAAAAAAAACAACTCCACTTCAGAAGCTAATAACTATTGCAAGGATTAAGATTTTTTAATCAAAGTAATTTACAAATCTGTTTAACTTTCCGGAGCCAGTTGATATATAAAAAAAAGTTTTGGCCTGGAATACCCCTTTAACATTAGTTTAGGCAAATTCGGGGCTTTTCTATGAAAGATTGCGATCCTGAAATATGAAAGGGTCCCCCAATTAAGCCCTGTAGTTGATCAATAACCAAACTAATTGCTCCAAACGATGCTTAAAACATTACTGCAGGAAATGACAAGGATATCTTACCACAAAGAAAGCTGAAAAGACGACCGGCAAGCCAGCTAGCAGTGCGGGAGAAATGGTGGCCGTTTCTGACTGGAAGACACTGTGGTCTGTTAGTTTCGGAATTTGCGCCAAAGTTATTAACGGACGTTAGACAATTGATAAATTTGGCGCACGTCTGTGAAAAACACCGCAGGAAAAACCGAGGTAAAAAATGACTATGCACAGCTAATATTAATAAATACCCCCCATTGTCTCTAACGGATACAGCAATTGATACAATAGTAACTGATGAAACAATTTGTAACCTTATATGAGGTTGTGATTCTAGTTCTCTGCACCGCGCGCTACTAGAGACTTGGCGGTCTCAAAAATGTACAGCGGCTGTAATTATTTTTGGTTGCTACTGGTTACAGTATTTGGAATGCATTATGGTAAAAGTTGGTACCTTGTTTTATGCTGGGTTGGTCCCTGGACGTGTCCCGATTTCCCAAGCAGTAGCAGCGCTGCTAGAGACACGGCTGTCTCACAGGTATGCAGCGGAGATGGTGTATAGTGGAAGTGCTTCTCACATGATAAATCATTTTTAGTTGGTACCTCTATTGTGTTGTACTGATCATCAGCCGGTCACAATCTCTGGGCAGAGGGTGTTCTGTTAGGTGTGCTGCTCTTGGCCGTCTCAGTTTGTACAGCAGCAGCAGCGGGCTCGATCTGAGGGTACTGCAGCAGTTCTCCTGCAAGCAAGGAAAATGGAAAGCCAGCGATGTTCTCATGGTGTGGATGGCACGTAGTGTCCTGTGATGATTAGCAGGTGCCGTGGGTCTTTCTGTATCGCTGTATCCTTGTGGGATTTTGGTGGATGACACTTAGGATAAATAGTAGTTTTTAAGGCTGGACGCGTTTCAGGTCGTCCATAGGACCTTTCTTCAGCAGCTCAACATGTAAGGGTTAGAGACATTTTTGTAGGATATATATATATATATATATACACACACATAGCTCCCCCCCCCTAATTAGTGAGGGGGCATTACATTCAATTAGAGAAAATGGGATAAGAGAAAAGTAAAACATGGAAATAAAGTGCTATTTATGTAAGTTAGCTAAAACTTATATTTTTGGTGATAAAAACAAGTATAGAGCAAAACTTTTGAAATATAAATAGACTAACGTATACTGTGAAATTTAAATAGACTAGCATATACTATAACATTTGATGAACACAAATGAACTGGAATTATGTTGAATATGCATTAAAATACAAAAAAAATGAAAATGAGGTGTTTAAGCAGGTGCTTAAAGGACAAGTCTCACAGTAAACAATTGTTCAGCTTTTAGTGCTGAAGGTAAAGTTATACAGGTTTGTAAATCACTTCCATTACCAATGCTGCTTAGAAACAAGCTTTATCTGCATTCTTCTGTCTGACAGGAAATTCAGCTGTTCCAGGTTTTCATGACTTTCGACCCCCTATTCAGGCTGTTATCAGCAGCATCCAGGGGCCGTGACGTGACAATTACCCAGAAAACCCCTGTGCTGCAGAGAGGTGACTGAGCTCGGCCTTAGCCCCTCCCATCTGATGAATATTCACACTGTCCTCCCTCTGTTCTGCAGTGATTGGCTGAGCAGCACTGCCTATATGCCGGCTGATTCAGATCATAGTTCTCTCCCCTCTCCTTGCTAATGTTTTTACACTGATAACGGAGGAGAGGGGGGAGGGGAGGGAGCTGCCAGCGTAGGGCTGTCACACTGAGAATGGAGGGGAGGGAAAGTAGAGCTGTCACACTGAGCACTGGGGAGAGAGGAGTGCAGGGCAGAGGAGGGGGGAGGTGATTGTGCCACTGTAAAGCTGTTTCATTGAGAGGAGGAGGGGGAGGGAGTGATTTTACAGTGTAAAACTGCAGCTTCCACTCCAGGGTCCCTCTCTCTGAGCACTGAGATTACATTTTGTTTCCTCGTGGCCACCCTGCTGTATAGGGATATGATTGGAGCTCAGTGTTATGTGGGAGTGGCTAACATAAGTTAGGGGAGGTAACAAGTTCTCTGCTCAGGCAGCTGAGAGCAGGAAATGTGAGCAGTGCATGCAGGGAAATGTAGTCTTTGAGATCACAGGCATAGCCACCATAACCAGGAAATAACTGCAATTTATGAGCTGAATAGTCTGTGAATGGGGGGCGGAAAAAAAATCACAAACATGTCAGAGAGGTGGTAGGTGAATATACTATGGAATGGCTAGGTATTTTTTTTTTCTTTGCTGCATGGGATATCTTCTTTAAATATAAGAATTGCTGGATTGTGTGTAGCCATACATATATAAAAATATTTGTCAGAGTCTATATTTGATGATGTATATAATGTATATGGTGGTTTATAAAAAAAAAAAAAAAAATGCCACAGATTTAGTTAAGATAGGTTGCAAACATATAAAATATATTTATAAATATAAAAATAATAAAAAAAAAATTTCCAAAAGTATTTTTAAAAATATTCCTTCTCAAATGTATAAAATGACATGAATATCGTGGGAAATATCGTGCAGAGTCAGAATTTCACCACTATAGGTCTCCAGTTTCGAATGATGTTCATGTAATTTTACACATACATTTTTTTTTGGGAATATTTTTAAAAATACTTTTTGAAGAAAAAATTGGAAATATTTTTATATTTATAAATATATTTTATATGTTTGCAACCTATCTTAACTAAATCTGTGGCATTTTTGAAATTTTTTGATACACCACCATATACATTATATATATCAGCAAATATAGACACAGACAAATATTTTTATATATGTATGGCTACACACAATCCAGCAATTCCTATATTTAAGCACCTGTTTAACTCCTTAAGGACCAGGCCAATTTTCACAGTGGGACCAGAGTGTTTTTTGCACATCTGACCACTTTCACTTTAAGCATTAATAACTCTGGGATGCTTTCACCTTTCATTCTGATTCAGAGAGAGTTTTTTCGTGACATATTATACTTTGTTAGTGGTAAAAAATTTTCGATACTTGCATCATTTGTTGGTGAAAAAAATGCTCCTTCTCTTCTGAGCCTTGTAGATCGCCTGCTTTTTTCCTATTTTCCCTTGTGAAAATGAAAATTTTAGGGTAACACCAGCATTTTAGTGAAAAAAAATAATTTTTTTCATTTTCCTATCCAACTTTTACGAAAATTCGTCAAACACCTGTGGGGTGTTAAGGCACACTATACCCCTTGTTACATTCCGTGAGGGGTGTAGTTTCCAAAATGGGGTCACGTGTCGGTATTTCTTTTTTTGCGTTTATGTCAGAACCGCTCTAAAATCAGCCCCCCCTGTGCAAATCAGCAGTATAGGCCTCAAATGTACATAGTGCGCTCTCACCCCTGAGTCTTGTTGTGCGCCCGCAGAGCATTTTACGCCCACATATGGGGTATTTCCGTACTCAGGAGAAATTGCGTTACAAATTTTGGGGGTCTGTTTTTCCTTTTACCTCTTGTGAAAATAAAAAGTATGGGGCAACACCAGCATGTTAGTGTAATTATTTTTTTTTTACACTAACAGGCTGGTGTAGACCCCAACTTTTCCTTTTCATAAGGTGTAAAAGGAGTAAAAGCCCCCCAAAATTTGTAGTGCTATTTCTCCCAAGTACGAAAATACCCCATATGTGGCCCTAAACTGTTTCCTTGAAATACGACAGGGCTCTGAAGTGAGAGAGCACCATGCGCATTTAAGGGCTAAATTAGGGATTGCATAGGGGTGGACATAGGGGTATTCTACGCCAGTGATTCCCAAACAGGGTGCCTCCAGCTGTTGCTAAACTCCCAGCATGCCTGGACAGTCAGTGGCTGTCCGTAAATGCTGGGAGTTGTTGTTTTGCAACAGCTGGAGGCTCCGTTTTGGTAATACTGCCATACAATAAGTTTTTCATTTTTATTTGGGGGGGGGGGGGAGAGACAGTGTAAGGGGGTGCATATGTAGTGTTTTACCCTTTATTTTGTGTTAGTGCAGTGCAGTGTTTTTAGGATACATTTGCACAGGGTTTACAGTCAGTTTCCCGCTAGGAGTTTGCGCTGCGGTGAAAAATTTGCTGCAGCTCAAACTTCAAGCAAGAAACTTACTGTAAACTTGCCCGTGTGAATGTACCCTATACATTCACATGGGGGGGGGCAAACCTCCAGCTGTTTCAAAACTACAACTCCCAGCATGTACTGACAGACCGTGCATGCTGGGAGTTGTACTTTTGTAACAGCTGGAGGCACACTGTTTGGAAAACCTTCAGTTAGGTTCTGTTACCTAACCCAGTATTTTCCAACCTGTGTGCCTCCAGCTATTGCAAAACTACAACTCTCAGCATGTACTGATCGCTGAAGGGCATGCTGGGAGATGTAGTTATGCAACATCTGGAGGGCTACAGTTTAGAGACCACTGTATAGTGGTCTCAGGCTGTAGCCCTCCAGACGTTGCTAGGCAACTCACCGGCTTCCGTAGGATCCAGGGAGCCAGCCGCACGACATCGCCGCCCGTCGATCACCGCAGTCGATCGCTGCCCGCAGTCACCGGATGGGTAAGAAGATCTTCGGCGCCGGTCCTCTGTCGATTCCCCGTTCTGCCCGGCCTATTGTGGGTGGGCAGAATGGGGAAACCGAAAGTCAACCCCCCTGGTCCCGATCTGCTATTGGTTGTGGCTTCTAGACAACCAATAGCAGGGATAGGGGGGGGTTGCACCCCTGCCACCTCACCCCTATCCCTTCAGGGGGGATCGTGGATGTTTTAGACAACCCCAATCCCCCTTATTTTCCGGGTCACCATAGACCCATATGACCCGGAATCGGCGCAAATCACAAGTGTGAATTCACCTGCAATTTGCGCCGATCGCCGACATGGGTGGATCTGATGACCCCCCTGGGCATTTGCGAGGGGTGACTGCTAATCGATATCAGCAGTCACCCTGGTTCGGTCCCCGCCTGGCGGGCAGCGGGGACCGAAATTCCCATGGACGTACGCGTACATCCTTGGTCCTTAACTACCAGGGTATTTAGACGTACTCGTCCGTGGTCCTTAAGGGGTTAAACACCTCATTTTTATTATTTTGTTTGTATTTTAATGCATATTCAACATAATTCCAGTTCATTTGTTTTCATCAAATTTTATAGTACAGTGATCCCTCAACTTACAATGGCCTCAACATACAATAGATTCAACATACAATGGTCTTTTCTGGACAATTGTAACTCAAAACAAGACTCAACATACAATTCTATGGAATCTGCAAAACATGTCAATGGCTGGAAGATCCGACCAATCAGAATGGGCATTCACTGGTAAAACACCTGTATTACTGAAGTGTATGCTCTGAATTTCTTTCTGGTAGCACCCCCTAAAGTACAGGGAGGTATTACATGTTCTGTACTACTTTTAACCTGTGCCATGGTTAGCTGCTCCTTTGGACACCAAGTAAGGGCGGCTCCATTTAACTTTTTTTTTTTTTTTTTAGAACATTTTGTGTACTGTACAGGACCCTGAAGAAGCTCTTGTCCTCTCTCTAGACCAGTGTTTCCACACGAGGGTGCCTCCAGCTGTTGCAAAACTACAACTCCCAGCATGCCCAGACAGCCTTTGGCTGTCTGGGCATGCTGGGAGTTGTAGTTTTGCAACAGCTGGAGGCACCCTAGTTGGAAAACACTGAAATAGACAGTGATTTACAGCTCCCAGCAGCTTTCTTACTTTTACATGTAAGGATTTGCTTTGTCTATATTAGTTATCTACTTATTTTTCTTTAAAAGGGTACTACCGTGGAAAACTTTTTATTTTTTATTTTTTTTAAATCAACTGGTGCCAGTGATTTGTAAATCACTTCTATTAAAAAATCATAATCCTTCCAGTACTTTTTAGGGGCTGTATACTAAAGAGAAATCCAAAAAGAAATGCATTTCCTGTGATGCCCTGGCCACAGTGCTCTCTGCTAACCTCTGCTGTCCATTTTAGGAACTGGAGAAAATCCCCATAGCAAACATATGCTTCTCTGGACAGTTCCTAAAATGGACAGCAGAGGTCAACAGAGAGCAATGTGTTCAGGACATAACAGGAAAATGCATTTCCTTTTTGGATTTCTCTTTAGTATACAGCCCCTAAAAAGTACTGGAAGGATTAAGATTTTTTAATAAAAAGTTTCTGGCACCAGTTGATTTAAAAAAAAAAAAAAAAAGTTTTCCACAGTAGTACCCCTTTAATCCTCACTTTTTCCTATTTTTGGATGACATCTTGGTGGCTTCAGAACCAATTACCAGGTTTCCATAGAGTTATGGTCTCAACATACAATGGTTTCAACATACAATGGTCATCCTGGAACAGATTAATATTGTAACTTGAGGGACCACTGTATATGCTAGTCTATTTAAATTTCACAGTATACATTATTCTATTTATATTTCAAAAGTTTTGCTCTATACTTGTTTTCACACCAAAAATATAAGTTTTAGGTAACTTACATAAATATTAGGGCTGGGCAGTATACCGGTTCATACCGAATACCAACATTTTTGGGCTGCACGATATGATTTTTTCCCATACCGCAATACCGGTTGGGCCCTCCCCCTTGGGAATGAATTATCAGCCGCAGCGCTGCCCTGTCCCCACATCGGAGAACTAATATTATGTGACCCGCAAGCGCTGTTCTGCTCCCCCCCACCAAATCATGTTACCTGCATGTGCTGTTCTGCTCCCCACCAACTAATTATCAGCCCAGTGGGGTACTACTCGCATATGTCACCCGCAAACACTGCCCTCCTCCTCTTTGTTGGGGGCTGCCGGCGCTAGAACTCACTGTACGCCAGTGGTCTCCAACCTGCGGAGCTCCAGATGTTGCAAAACTACAACTCCCAGCATGCCGGGACAGCCGACGGCTGTCTGGGCATGCTGGGAGTTGTATTTTTGCAACAGCTGGAGGTCCGCAGGTTTGAGACCATTGCTGTACGCTGTATCCCTATGCCCAGGCTGCAAAAGATAAAGAAAATAAACTTTAACTTACCTACGTCGGCCTTACGCTGGGGACTGGAACGTCGGACAGCCGTCAGCCTATCACCGGCCGGAGCGATGTCCCGCCCCGGCCAGTGATAGGCTGAGCCCACTGTCATGTAAGAAGCCGGCCAGAGCTCCTTACAGGACAGTGGGAGCTTTAAGATTTAAAGGGCCAGTACGTGCCGGAGCTTTAAGATTTAAAGGGCCAGTACGCTCATTAGTGTAACCACCTGTGTCTTGTTGATAAATTCCTCCACCCTCCTCAGTTCTCTGCCGGATCTTTGTTGCCTTGTGCCCTAGAGAAAGCGGTCCTTTGTATTGCCTTGCCGTGTACCAGATCTCCTGCTCTTGTGACCTTGCTTCTCTGGCGCCTGCCTACTGAACTTCTGCTATGCCCCGACTACGCTACTGTGCCGCCTGCCCTGACCTACA
Organism: Hyla sarda; assembly: GCF_029499605.1. NCBI lineage: Eukaryota > Metazoa > Chordata > Amphibia > Anura > Hylidae > Hyla > Hyla sarda. Next base: position 331,116,262 of record NC_079190.1, read on the forward strand.
GCTATCCTGACTACGAGTTGTCTCATCCCTTCTGTGCTTCGCATCTCCTCAGCCGCTTGTGTGGTCGAGCCGTTGCCGGCAGTTACGACCTGGGTGTCGCCTGCAGCAGCAAGCCCTTCCTGCTTTGCGGCGGGCTCTGGTGAAGACCAGCGGCACCTTAGACTCCGTTCCCTGGCATGGTCCAAGTCATCTGCCACACAGGTCCAGCGGATCCACATCCACCGGAGAGTTCCTGTCTTCAGAAACATGAGTGTTACAGTAAGATCCGGCCATGGATCCCGCTGAGGAACCCCTGCCTGAAGTTGCGGATCTTTCCTCCGTTGTGATATGTCACTCACAGCAGTTGTCCCGACAGGCGCAGCAATTTTCTCAACTTGCGACCATGATGCAACAGCTTTTGGCCTTGCAACAGCAACAGGTACTTCAATCTGGCCCACTCCCTCCTCCAGCTCCTGCAGTCTCTCCTGGCTCCCAGCTGCACCTGCCTTTGCCTTCCAAGTATGATGGGGATTCCAAGTCATGCAAAGGCTTTGTTACACTGTGCGCCATGCATTTGGAGCTCATGTCTGAACTGTTTCCAACTGAACATAGTAAGGTGGCCTTAGTGACATTAGTCTACTTTCTGGAAAAGCCCTGGCTTGGGCTACACCCCTTTGGGACCGTGGTGATCCAGTATCCTCTAATTTGTCTGCATTCTTGGCCGAATTTCGCAGTGTCTTTGAGGAACCCGCACATGCCTCTTCAGCTGAGACAGCGTTGCTGAATCTCTGTCAAGGGAATTCTACCGTTGGTGACTATGCAGTTCAGTTCTGCATTCTAGCCTCTGAACTCACCTGGAATGAAGAGGCCTTGTGTGCCACATTTAAAAAAGGACTGTCAAGCAGGATTAAAGATGCCCTTGCCGCACGAGAGCCTCCATCTTCTATGTCTGAACTTATCCACTTGGCCACACGCATTGATGTGCGTTTTGCCAAAAGGCAGGATGAATTGCGCTTTGAGAGGGAATCTGCCCGTCTGACACCGGTGTCCCAACGTTCTCCTCTTCTGTCTCTTGCGCCTCTTGCCAAAGAGGTTATACAAGGAGATCATCCTCGTCTCACGCAGCAGGAGAGGTCACGCCGACGCAATGAGAATTTGTGTTTGTACTGTGCTAGACCGGAGCACTTTCTCAAGGACTGTACCGTACGTCCGCACCTAGGGTATGTGGGAGAGGCGTCCCTGGGTGTGAATTCTACTTCTCCACGATTAACTATTCCTGTACAAGTCTTTGCTTCAGCCAAGTCTTCCTTCAGCGCTACAGCATTTTTGGACTCCAGATCTGCAAGTGACTTTATTGATGCGGCTTTAGTTCACAAGTATCATCTTCCTCTTACTCTGCTTGCCAAGCCCTTGTTCATCTCCCCTGTAAATGGACAAAATCTGGACTGTAAGGTTCACTTCTGTACTGAATCTCTCGTCATGCAAGTGGGAGTATCCCATAAAGAGAAGAATGAATTCTATGTTCTGCCACACTGTACTTCTGAGATTCTTCTTGGTCTTCCTTGGCTGTAACGCCATTCCCCGCAACTGGATTGGAGAACTGGAGAAATAATTCGCTGGGGACAATCCTGTCAAAATTCTTGCCTCCAACCTGTTCTGTGTAAACTTGTTTCTTGTCTTCCACCTTTACCTGGCCTGCCGCCACCTTACCAAGATTTCTCGGATGTCTTCTGCAAGAAACAGGCTGAATCTCTGCCTCCACATCGTCCTTACGACTGCCCTATTGATCTTCTGCCTTGTACCACTCATCCTCGTGGGAGGATATATCCTCATTCAGTTCCTGAGACCAAAGCCATGGCTGAGTATATCCAGGAGAATCTCCAAAATGGATTTATCCGTAAGTCCTCTTCTTCTGCTGGAGCAGGTTTCTTCTTTGTAGGGAAGAAGGATGGCTCACTCCATCCATGCATTGACTACAGGGGACATAACAAAATCACGGTACTGTTACCCTCTACCTCTTATCTCTGAACTTTTTGACCGTTTACGTGGTGCCAAGGTCTTCTCCAAGCTGGACTTACGCGGTGCGTATAACCTCATTCGTATCTGCAAGGGAGATGAATGGAAAACGGCCTTCAATACTCGTGACGGACATTTTGAGTATCTTGTTATGCCTTTTGATCTCTGCAATGCTCCAGCCATTTTCCAGGAGTTTGTTAATGATATCTTCTGTGATCTTCTTTACACCTGTGTTGTCGTATACCTTGATGACATCCTGATCTTCTCTTCCAATTTGGAGGAGCATCATGCATCATGCTCGTGTTCGCCTGGTTCTTCAGAGACTACGGAAGAATCATCTCTACGCCAAATTAGAGAAATGCCTGTTCGAAAAGTCTAATCTTCCGTTTCTTGGCTACATGGTCTCTCATCAGGGCCTGCGGATGGATCCAGATAAGTTATCTGCAGTTTTGGATTGGCCTCGTCCCTCGGGCCTATGTTCAATTCAACGCTTTCTGGGATTCGCTAACTATTATCGTCAGTTTATTCCACATTTTTCATCCTTGGTTGCTCCTAATGTAGCAAAGTTCTGGCCTCGAGAGGCTGAAGAGGCCTTCTCATGTTTAAAGTCTGTGTTTGCCTCCGCTCCCGTGCTTACAAGACCTGATACAGAGAGGCCCTTTGCGTTGGAGGTTGATGCCTCTTCTATTGGAGCGGGTGCCGTCCTCGCACAGAAAAACGCCAAGGGCAAGAGCGTAACTTGTGGGTTCTTCTCCAAGACTTTCTCTTCTGCTGAGAGGAATTACTCCATTGGAGATCGTGAACTTCTCGCTATTAAGCTAGCTTTGGAGGAATGGCGACGTTTACTGGAAGGTTCTTCTCATCTGGTCAGCATCTACTCCGATCATAAGAATCTTCTATACCTTCAGTCAGCTCAGCGTTTGAACCCCCGCCAGGCAAGATGGTCAATGTTCTTTTCCCGTTTCAACTTCTTCATTCACTTCCATCCTGCAGACGAGAACATCAGGGCTGATGCACTCTCCAGGTCCTCTGACGTTATTGGTTTGGACTCCACGCCTAGGTACATTATTTCTCCTGACCGTTTGATTCCTGCCGCTCCTGCCGAGATTCAGCAAATTCCTCCGGGAAAATCCTTTATGCCCACCAGATTGAGACGCAAGGTCTTGAAATGGGGTCATTCTTCTTTAACAGCAGGACATCCTGGAATACGCAAGACCCTACATCTTATTTCCCAGCACTACTGGTGGCCCCATCTTGAACGTGATTTTTCTGATTTTGTTCGGTCCTGTGTAACTTGTGCCCGTGACAAAACTCCTCGGCAAAGACCTGCAGGCCTCCTACAGCCTCTACCCATTCCAGAGACTCCCTGGTCCCATATCGCCATGGATTTCATCACTGATCTGCCACCTATTCATAATAACACTGTCATCTGGGTCGTGGTAGATCGGTTTTCCAAGATGGCTCACTTCATTCCTCTACCAGGTCTTCCTTCTGCTCCACACCTGGCGAAGTACTTCTTGTCGCATGTCTTTCGTTTACATGGTCTTCCACAGCATATCGTTTCGGATCGAGGTGTGCAGTCTGTTTCTAAGTTCTGGCGAGCCCTTTGTAACCGTCTGGACATCAATCTGGACTTCTCCTCGGCCTACCCCCTCAGTCCAACGGTCAGGTGGAAAGGGTCAATCAAATCCTTGAGACTTATCTTCGGCATTTTGTTTCAGCTTACCAAGAGGATTGGGTCGACCTTCTCCCCTGGGCTGAATTCTCGTATAATCTTAAGGATTCCGAGTCCTCGAGGTCGTCTCCCTTTTTTTGTTGTCTACGGACTCCATCTCCGTCCTCCTCTTCCTCTCCCAGTCTCCTCCGGTGTGCCTGCTGTTGATGAGCTGGTTCGTAACTTCTCCACCATCTGGCAACAGACCCAACAATCATTGTCCCAGGCTTCTTCACGCATGAAGGCGCAAGCTGTTACAAGCTCGGTCCCCGCTACCTTGGTCCCTTCCAGATTCTTCAAAAGATCAATCCTGTCTCCTACAAACTCCATCTACCTGCTACGTTACGTATTGCCAATTCCTTCCATGTCTCTCTCCTCAAGCCTCTTGTTGTAAACCGGTTTTCTCAGAAGAATCCTCTCCCAACACCTGTCTCCGGCTCCTCAGATGTCTACAAAGTTAAGCAGATTCTTTCTGCAAAAACTGTGAGAGGTAAACAATTTTTTTTTTTGTCGACTGGGAGGGTTACGGTCCTGAGGAGAGATCTTGGGAACCTGAGGAGAATATCCTGGACCGTGACCTTCTCAGGAGTTTCCTCTCTCGTAAAAGGAGGGGGAGACCAAAGGGGGGGGGGTGTACTGTTACGCTATGTGCTCCTGCCTCACACGCTGGCCGTGAGCGCATGGTCCCTTTACCTTCTGCTTCCGACGGGGCTGGGACTCGCATTGCGGGACGCACCCGCATGCGACCCCCAGTCTGTCACTCTCCGGGTGTTTCCCCTGCCTCTGCTTCCGCCTCTCTGCTCCAGCGCGAGTGTCAGCGTCCCTTAGGGATAACACGCGACGGAGCTTTAAGATTTAAAGGGCCAGTACACTCATTAGTGTAACCACCTGTGTCTTGTTGATAAATTCCTCCACTCTCCTCAGTTCTCTGCCGAATCTTTGTTGCCTTGTGCCCTAGAGAAAGCGTTCTTTGTATTGCCTTGCCGTGTACCAGATCTCCTGCTCTTGTGAGCTTGACCTTGCTTCTCTGCCGCCTGCCTACTGAACTTCTGCTACGTCCCGACTACTCTACTGTGCCGCCTGCCCTAACCTACAGCTATCCTGACAACGAGTTGTCTCATCCCTCTGTGCTTCGCATCTCCTCAGCCGCCTGTGTGGTCGAGACATTGCCGGGGGTTACGACCTGGGTGTCGCCTGCAGCAGGAAGCCCATCCTGCTTTGCGGTGAGCTCTGAAGACCAGCTGCATCTTAGACTCCGTTCCCTGGCACGGTCCGAGTCATCTGCCACACAGGTCCAGTGGATCCACATCCACCGGAGTTCCTGTCTTCAGAAATGTGAGTGCCATCCACACCACGAGAACAGCGCTGGTTTTCCATTTTTCTTGCTTGCAGGAGAACTGCTGCAGTACCCTCAGATCGAGCCCACAGCTTCCGCTGTACGAACTGAGACGGCAAAGTCTCTAACAGCGCACCCTCTGCTCAGGGATTGTGACCGGCTGACGATCAGGACAACACAATAGAGGTACCAACTAAAAATTATTTATCATGTGAGAAGCGCTTCCACTATACACCATCTCCGCTGCATACCTGTGAGACAGCTGTGTCTCTAGCAGCGCTGTTACTGCTTGGGAAATCGGGACCCGCCCGGCGACCAACCCAGCATACAACAAAGGTACCAACTTTTACCATATTGCATTCCAAATACTGTAACCAGTAGCAACCAAAAATAATTACAGCCGCTGTACATTTTTGAGACCGCCAAGTCTCTAGTAGCGCCCAGTGCAGAGAACTAGAATCACAACCTCCTATAAGGTTACAAATTGTTTCATCTGTTGCCCAGTTACTGTTGTATCAATCACTGTATCCGTTAGAGACAATGGGGGAGATTTATCAAAATCTGTGCAAAGGAAAAGTTGCCCATAGCCACCAATCAGATCGCTTTTTTCATTTTGCAGAGGCCTTGTTAAAAATGAAAGAAGCGAACTGATTGGTTGCTATGGGCAACTGGGCAAATTTTCCTCTGGACAGGTTTTGATAAATCTCCCCCAATATCTACAGACACCATAATTGAAGTCAAATCATCTGGATTTATTGCCACAACTGAGATATTTATTCACATTATCTACCTGCATTATTTATACAGACTGTGTGGACACTTAGCGAATAATCTTAATGTTTTTTCATTTTATGTATTTTATTAGTTTTAAATAATTATTTGCCATATATTTTATGCATTGAATATTTTATGTATAGACTATTTAATATATAAGTGTATTTCTGCTGACCCACAAGGACCCTGTTGGTCAAAAGACACAAATATTACGAATATTCATAACTCTGAGCCCCAATTTTTCTATATGGTTTTGCTATCTATTGAAGTTAATGGGTAGCAAAATCAGCTGCACAAAATATGCAGCAAAAATATGCAGCAGATCCTGTACGTGTGAACGTACCCTAAAGCAGATTCTTGCACAAGTAAAAAAGTTTCTCTATCGGCTCCAGTGGGTGACACAATCCATGGGTGTATGCTGCTGTGACTAGGAGGCTCAACACTATGGCAACAAGAGAAGTCTGCTCCTCCCAGCAGGGTATACCCGCCCACAGGCACCTGAGGTAATCAGTTTTAGCTTAGTGTCTTAAGGAGGTGGACATGGTCTGGCATTCCCCAGACCAGGTCTTATGTTTTATTATTTTCCTAGTTAGGGATGTGTTAGTTTTTTTATTCCTTTTTCTTTCATGTTTTCAGGTGGGGATTCAGGAACTGCGGCTCACTGTTTCCCCATTGCAATTGAAGGGGCACAGACATTGCGTATATGTGCTGTTAACCCCCTCTTGCCAACGGTCAGCGCCTGGGGTTGTACCTCATGGGTCAGGGTCCCCCTATTTCCCTGCTTGCCTCGCTCGCACATGGTAGCTTGGCGTGATGCAGGTGACAGAAAGCTGATTGAAGACCTCATAGAAGACTTCATTAGGTAAGTTCTTCTGACTGAGGTGAATATATTCCCTTTTTCCTTAGGTACAGCTTTGCAACCTCTGGAGACCCTCACTTTTTGCCCACTTTTTCTCAGGGGCTGGCCTGGACAGGGTTTTTTTTTTCTGTATTTATTACTGGGGTGAGCAGGAGCATTTTTGGACTGGGGTACAGCTTTATTCATACTTTTCACTTTCCTGAACGATATGTGTGTGTGGTGTGTGTGTTTCTTTAAGTGGCTGACAGCCGCAGCGTTTTTACTATGCTGGCGCATGAAGCGCCGGCTTACTTTCGCTTTCGGCAGCAGTCTGCTGCCGGCGGCTTCTCGCTCGCTTCCCCGCAAGCGCATATGCAAATGACGTGCGCTCGGGGAGAGGAGCGGGCGTGGGCGCCATTACTGACCTTCTTGTCAGAAGCTGAGGGCACTATACCTCCGCTCCTCTGTTGTCGGGGCTTCTAAGAGGCACAAATTGGCCTCCAATCAGCGCTGTGCGCGTGTTGTGAGAGGCAGGGGCCAATCAGCAGTGCCCCTTCTCCTGGCCTGCCCCTCTTTTGCGATTGGCCGGCATTTCTCCCTTCTTTATCTACACTAGAACGGAGTTCTCCTCACAGCAGCTGCCCTGGGGTCACAGACTTGGGCTGTACCGACAACTGGAGCGTTAGTTCATCATTGTCTGTAAAAGCTGTAATTCCAAAATGCCTGGTTCTGCTGAACCCATTTGCTCCCTCTAAACAGTTAACTGGAGTGTTAGCCACTCATTACATCTGTAAAAGCTGTATCTCAAAAATGTCTGGTTCTGCTTTACCACTTGTTCTGCCTGCTCCACTGCTCCCCCAGACCCCCCTGCTATTCTACCCCGGTTGTCTAGCAGACCCAGTGGGTTCGGCCACCCCTACAGCCTGGGTTCTCTCTCTCCCTCCTGACTTGGCTCAGATCTCCCGTTATGTGGTGACTGCATTGGAGAGGCCCTCCTGACCCTGCGGAAGGTCCCACTCTCTCCCTATACTGATGCTCTTGCAGCGTCATTCGGGTGTTTTTCATCTGACTCATCCGAGTCTTCTGGCAGGCACGGGCGCTCCCCTCACAGGCATCGCTCCGTTACTCCGCCCTGTAGCAAGCGTCGGTCCCCTAGACGACGCTCCCATGGTCACCGCTCTGGCTCTTCAGACCCGCGTACCTGGTCAGTCTCCCCCTCTTCCAGGGCCACCTCACACGTTCCCATTCACCTGGAGAACTTGTGGATGAAGTTTCCGATTCGGCCTCTGATTCAGAGGACCACACGGATATGTCGGACATGGTGCACTCATTGGTCTCGGCCAAAAGAGACACTTTCCATCTAGAGGACCCAGGAACTTCGGACGTGGCTCCAGAAGTTTCCTTTAATCGTGCCCAACCAGCACGGCTGCCTCACCTCATTCCCATTCACCTGGAGAAGAGGGCTCCCTCCTTCCGGACCTGTCCCTCCGTAGGTCGGCTATCTGTTCAGGATGTTTTGCGGCCCCATCAGGCACCCGTTGGTCTTCCTCGATCTGATGGGTCGCCCCCATCGGCCGACCTTTCTCGGGTGGTTGGTCGCCTCTTTCTCTTCCAGAATGCCTGGACCACGTACATTCATTGTCCCGGTTCCTTCAGGGGAACGTTTTCGAGATTTATTCCAACCTCTTTGTGGTCCCCAAGTAAGGCGTTTCTATTCGCCCAATCTTGGTTCTCAAGTATCTCAGCCAGCATCTACTGCTTCCCATCCCAAATGGAGTCTCTCCGTTCGGTGCTGGCGTCCCTGGTTCAGGAGGGATTTTCGTTCCCCGGTGGACATCAAGGATGCCTGCCTCCACATCTCATTGTTCCGTTCATCAGCGGTACCTGCGCTTTGCAGTTCCGGACGGTCATTTTCTATTGTGGCTCTCCATTTAGGTCTGACCACTTCTCCGCGGACCTTTAACAAAGTCCTGGCGCCTGTGATACCCCCTTTTACGGACAACAGTTGTTTCTGTGATTCCTTACTTGGACGGCCTTCTGATCAGAGCTCCAGCCAGAGCCCAGATCCTGGAGAGTCTTAGTCTCAACCTCCAGACCTTGTCTCTCTTCGGTTGGATGGTCAATCGGGACAAGTCCAACCGCTTTCCTGGGGCTCCAGTTCGACGCAGCCTCTGCCCGCTTTCAACTCTGCCGACCAATCGACTGACTCTCTTATGAAGAGTCCGATGACTTCGGCACCCTGCTCCAGTTTCCATTCGCTTTTGCATGGATGTCCTGGGTCGGTTAGCGGCGGCCGTGGAGGCCGTGCCATTTGCCCGGTTTCATCACCGACCTCTTCAATTGGTGATTCTCTTCCGGTGGGACAGGTCTCCATTGTCACTCGACAGTCTTGTCGGTCCCTTCTATGGTGGCTTCGTTTCCCCCCTGCTTTTTCGGGGGAGCTTCTTCCTGCCCCTCCCTGCCAATCTGTCGGGCTGGGGAGGTGTTTTCAAGGACCGGCCGGACTGGGGCCTTGGTCCCTCGAGAAGCCCTTTTCCCCTTAACATGTTGGGGCCTAGGGCAATCCTTTCTTTGCTTGCTTCTTGGGAAATTCCCTTCTGGGCGGAACTCAGGTTTCCGGCCATCTCAGCGCTTTTCATTCCGGGCGTTTCTGGGATGTGGTCTTTCTCAGCCGGTCCTCAGCCGTCCAAGGCGAGTGGTCCCTACATCCGGAGGTGTTTGTAGTGATCTGCAACCTCTGGGGTGCTCCAGGCGTGGACCTCTGCACGTCCTGCCACAACCAAGCGTTCCTCTTTCTTGGTCAGGCTTTGCCCTAGCTTATCTGTTTCCTCCCCTTCCTCTCTTTTCGGGGTCCTGAGGAAACTCACAGCAGAGGGCGTTCCCGCCATTCTCGTGGCCCAGACTGGCCCCTGCGAGCGTGGTACGTCGTCATGGTCAGGCTCCTGTACTACTTACCTCTGCACCTTCCCTATCGTCCTGACCTCCTATATCAGATCTCCTGTGCCACCCCTATTTACCGTCTCTGCTTTTGATGGCGGGACGGTTGAGACAGCGGTTCTGAGGACCCACTGTTTCTCTTCCCAAGTGGTTCACACCATGCTGAGGGCTCACAAGCCTTCCTCTGCAAAGGTTTACCACCATACCTGGCGGTCTTATTTCTGTTGGTGTGAAACTCAGCCTTTTTCTCCGGTCGTGGTTGGCTTTCAGCTCCCTTAGGGGTCAAAGGTTCGGCCGTTTACATTCGTTTTCAACGTTCTTTGGTGTTTAATTATCATGTCCGAACCTAGTTCAGGGAGTGGCACAAGCTGCCCCTCCTTATCAGTCCCCTTCTTTCCCTTGGGGCTTACACTTGGTCTTAGGTGCTCTGCAAGACGCCCCTTTTGACCCTCTCAGGGACATTTCTCTTCGCTTCCTTCCCCGGAAGGTGGCGTTCCTTATTGCTCTTACCTCTGTTAGGAGGGTGTCAGAGCTGGTAGCGCTCTCCTGCCGTTCTCCCTTCCTGGTGGTATACCAGGACAAGTTGTTTTCCGTCCAGGTCCGTCCTTCTTACCGGAGATGGTTTTTTACTTTTTCATGTCAATGAGAACATCGTCCTACCATTCTCTTGTCCGGCCCCTTCTCATCCCTGGGAGCGTTTGTTGTGATGAGGGTTGTTTGCACTTATCTCTCAGTCACTTTTTCCTTTCGGCAGTGTGACCCCCTTTTTTGTTTTTCCAGAAGGTCGTTGTATAGGACAACCTGCTTCTACAACCACCATTTTTCGATGGATCCGGTCTGCTCTTTTTGGGAGCTTACCGCTGCAAGGGGAAGATCCCACCCTTCGGTGGTTTGGCTCATTCCACCCGTTTTTCGGGGCTTCCTGGGTCCTCCGCTACGTGGCTTCGGCCTTGCAGTTCTGTAAGGCATCCACGTGGTCGTCTTTGTACACTTTCTCAAGGTGCTACCAGATTCATGCCTTCGCATCAGTTGATGCTACTCTGGGCTGTAAGATGTTGCAGACGGCGGTGGTCCAACCGTCCACCTGTCTGATTCCTTACCCACCCAAGGGACGGCTTTGGTACGTCCCATGGTCTGTGTCCCCCAATGGAGCCGATAAAGAAAAGGAGATTTTTTATGCTTACCGTAAAATCTCTTTCTCAAAGGATCCATTGAGGGACACAGCTCCCACCCTTTTTTCTGGTGTTCCTATTTCAGTTATCTGTCTGAAGGTGTGTTCAGTTGCCTTTTCTTCTGATTGCTCGGACAGTTTGTGGTTTTCTCTTGACCTGTCGGTCTTCTCCTATTGCTCTGGGACTAAAACTGATTACCTCAGGTGCCTGTGGGCGGGTATACCCTGCTGGGAGGAGCCGACTTCTCTTGTTGCCATAATGTTGAGCCTCCTAGTGACAGCAGCATACATCCATGGTCTGTGTCCCCCAATGATCCTTCGAGAAAGAGATTTTACGGTAAGCATAAAAAAATCTCTTTTTGTTCCACCTCTGACAGTTTCAAGTTGACTACTTTAAATTAACTTTTTTTTTTTTTTCAAATTCAGCAAGGTATTTTAGGGTGGAATTACTGTAACCTATTAAGGTTTTTTGCGGAAAAATTTGGGTGTCTTTCTGTGTAAAGACGATTGCATGTCAGGAGGGGAGAAATCTACAGACCTTTGCTGAACAATTTTTCTTTATGAAAAGTAATAATCCTGTTAAAAATCTTGTTAGTTTTTCTGCCACACCATATGTTAGACACGGCACAAAATCCTGCTGCCATGTCAAATGGAAGTGAACTTCAATTCCGTGAGATAAGGTAAATTTTCTAGTCAATTTCTTGCTGCGCCAAATTTATCAATATCATCCTCCATTTTTATAAATTAGGCACAGCTCAGCAGTTTTTTTGTGCAAAAAAAAAAATCCACAAAACAGTCTACATCATACCTAAAAAATTAATTTCCCCTATGTCTTGACATTGTAATTTTCTTTCTATCCAATGCAATATTTTCTATACACTAGGCTTAATAAGACCAATGGAATTAATGGATTTGGCTTTTCACTTAGACCATTTACCCAAATAATTTAGAGCAGTTCTGGAAGTTTTGTTTAGTTTATTTTCCGGTAGTATAATCAGGTATTTTGAACTCTCTATTGCAATCCACAAGTCATTTCTCTAAGCATTTTTGTGACATGACTAACATTGAGCATCAGATTGAGAAGCAGACAGAAAGTGACTTTCAGTTTAACCAGTATATACTCTGAGACTCGAAAAATCACTGTGTCGGTCAAATGGATGAGCAGTGGGTCCAAAATGGGGTAGTATTCTGTAATCCACCGATCGTTCACACAGCTGTTTAACTAACTGATGTTACCCTCAGGGGGAAAAAGAAATATCCCGGAATGCTGCTTTAGTTATTCAAATGTGAGATTAACATTGTTATTCTTGGATCCTATTTTGCTTAAATTTTTGTTTTTCTTATTGTAGAGTGATGAACATTGACTTGTGCTGTAAAGATGCCTGCAGTTCTTCTGGGATGTTTTTTGACTTCATGAAATATCCAAAAAGGTAGACATCTTAAAATGCAATGTACAGTATATATGCACATGAAGTAAATATAGCAATGTATAAATGTATATGCCCATGCAGTAAATCTATGCTTACCACATTTAGAAAGGCAGACTGTGGTCATATTCTAACCAAGGAGATACCTGAAAAACATGACAGTACATGGGCTAAAGTTTATGGCCCAACTTTATCATGTGCACCATTGGCTTCCCAGGGACATGATTGCCAGTGCCAATGGGTATCCATAGCCATGGGTGTCTGAGTACCCAGCTGTGCTACATATGTTATCGTTATGCTAACAGCTAGTGTACCATGCATTATAATAGTACTTGTGCTGTTTATTATACCAGTGATCTGCTGATCGCTGTCTTGTGGGTAAAAAATGGATTTAAAAAAATCCCTGCACCCACCAAAAAATTTAAAAATATATTTTCTCTTTCTACATAAAATATAGAAACACATATGTGATATCCCATACATACAAACCGAACAATAAAATTATTTATTGCGCACATTAAGTGCTTAAAAAAACAAATAAAAACAATGATGCTGTAATTATATCTTGTTACTTAGCCTATTTGTTACTTAGCCTCCCAAAAAAAGGGAAAAAAATAAGATTGAAAAGTCACAGGTATTCCAAAATGGTACCATTAACTCCCCACCTTCTAAAAATCAAAACGCCATTTTGTAAATTTTAGAGGCTTCTGTTTCTACGCAGCGCACTTTTTGGTTAAAATGACATCTTATATTTATTCTGTAGGTCCATATGGTTACAAGGATACCCAATTTATGTAGTTTTCTTTTTTTACTTTAATACTTTACAAAAAAATTAAAAACTACATGCACCAAAATTAGAATGTTTAAAATTGTCATTTTCTGACCCCTATAACTTTTTTATCTTTCCATATACGGGGATGTGTGTTCTGTAGTTTTTATAGGTACCATTTTTATTTTGATGGGACTTTTTGATCGCTTTTTTTTTTTTTTTTTTTTTTTTTAGTGTATACAAAATGACCAGAAATACAGTTTTGTACTTTTTTTTACATATACGCCATTGACCGTGTGGTTTAATTAACATTATATTTTATAGTATGGACATTTACGCATGCGGCGATACCACATGTTTATGTTTTGTTTTTTTTTACATATTTTTTCTTTAAATTGGAAAAGGGGGGTGAGTCAAACTTTTATTATGGAAGATGTTAATTCACATCTATTAACTTTTTTTTACACCTTTTTTTTGTCACCATAGGGGACTATAACATTTAATCCTTTGATTGCATACAGTGTTTAATGCTATGCCATAGCATAGCATTGATCAGTGTTATCTGTGCTCGACTGCTCCAGGCTGTTGAGGCTGCCTGGAGCAGCGAGGGACAGATGGGATGGCGAGGAGGCAGGTAACGGCCCTCTTGCCGTCCTCTCAGCTGATCGGAATACCGCGGTGATCCTGATCAGCTCCGCTGAGCTGCCAGGAATGCTTTTTTTTTTAAATGTTTGACTCTGCAATTAACTTTGATAGCAGCGTTAATGCCGGGCATCACCGCTATCAGGGATGTCCGGCATTAGACACGGGTCCTGGCAGTTCATAGCTGCCGGGAACACCTCGCATCAGCTCGTGAACTTGCGTCAAAGCAGGAGAGCGGACGCAGGGCATACATGTACGCCCTGCATTCCTAAGGGGTTAAAAACATCATGTTTCCTATAAAAAAACAAACCCTGAAAAAAAATCTTGCCCAAAATCTGGCCCTGATTTACTATTGTAAACCCGACATGTTTTGTCGGGTTGTGGGCCTTTTTTTTTTTTTCAATAATCTGGCAAACTCTCCATTTTACTGCAAAACCCCTAAAAAAGGGGCGTGGTCACTGAAAAGAGGGCGTGTCCCCAACATTATCAGAAAATGTGGTGGATTTAAGCTGAGGAAAACCCCACAGTTCAGAGCATGTGTAAAAAAAGCTAAATGTAGGAAAAAGTGCAACATTTTCGGAAACATTAGTAAATACCGTGGAAAAAAATCTGTTGGGGGGGGAAAAAAAAAAAACATAAAACTACACTCCCCTCTTAATAGACTTCTCATTCTACTATGCAAAATAGTAAAATGTTAGGAAAAAAATATATAAATTTAGTTTCACTGTATTGATTTACAGAACAAAGCTTTAATGTTGTTTTTACCGTACTAAAATAAAAACACAGAAAAGAATGACAAAATAATTTTTTTTGTATTTTCCCCTAAAAATAAAAGTTAACAAAAACAAAAACAAGCCCTCATATAACTTTGTCAACTGACTTATGGCACCTGAATGGCAATGATAGAAAAAATTTTTAGCTTGGGCTTAAGCCCCAGAAGGCATGCCGGGAAAAGGGGATAAGAATTCTATCTTGCAATACTACAATATTAGTCTTTAAAGGGTACTCTGTTATTTCATATATTTCTTTAAGGGTAGGGTCACACACCGTGCATACGCAGTGTATTTTGCGCTGAGAGAAATCTGCTGGGCAGTGGGAAATACACTGCATATGCACTATGAGCAGACACACAGGGCTTTCCCTGCTACGGCCCTATGAGCGCAGTGAGGTTTCCATGTTAGGCTGGGTTCACACCACATTTTGATGTCCGGTTGCATCAGTTTTTTAAGAAAAAAAAGTATAAGTTTTTAACTTTTCACTCCATTATGAATAAAGTTTCACTTGTCTGATTAAAATTCCAAGAAAAAAACTGTGCAAAGTCAAAAACCCTATGGGGAAAACCGAATGGGACCGTACGCACATACGGCTCTTTACGGGTCCCATTGACTCCCATGTTAAAAAAAAACATATTTGTTTTAATACGGACCAAAAACCGTGGTAGGCTGCGGTTTTGGGTACGGGGAAAAAACTGACACAACCCTTTAGGACACATTATCATTACAATGCACACATATGTGTATATGTAAATTTAAGAAAAGGATCAGCGATTAATCATGTTACCATTTATCGCTGATCTTACGTGATTATGCCAGAAATATTATCAGTAAATGCCACTCATGGTGACATTTACACAATCCCATTTGAGCAGGGCATCAGCTGTATAATACTTCAGGCACCTGCAAGTGATACAGGTGTAGTTGCTATCCCCACACTGCACTGTAATAGTATAGCAGTACTCATGAACAACCCACTTACTGCAAGATACTATTACATTGCTGCGTCTGCTTCCGATACATTTCTGACCATTGCCTCCAGCTTTGTGCAACATGTGTGTGTCTAATCACGCCCGCTCCCACAAGGTGTGTCTAATATCGCCTGCTCCCACAATTTGTGTCCAATCCCACCCGCTCCCTGCAACATGTGTGTCTAATCTTGCTCGCTCCTGCTAACATTTATGCAAATAACCCATTTTACACGATCCACCAACTTTTCCAGAATCCTGAATGGCACATTTGCTTAGTACAACAACCATATGGCCACCATTACAGGGATTATTGTAGGATTTCTAAAGTTTGCCTGTGCATAAAGGGATCCAGCTATAAGCAGATATTCCATTCAGGAGCATAAAAAAACTAGATCAGATATTCTCGCCTATCTTTTCTATTCTCCTGAATGGCATATCTGCTTATGGGTAGAGTCACACTCAACAGATCCACAACTTATTTTATGCTGCGGATCCACCGATGATGGACCCGACAGTTTGCCTCCAGCTGTGCCTGCTCGTAGCGGTTGCACATTGGCCTAGCTCAGGGAGCAGGGGGAGAAGCTTCGATGTGTACACGGCACATGCACACGGCAACTCACAGATCACTGTATGTATGCATGTAGCGGTGGATTGTTGCTACTAGCAGGCACAGCTGGCAGCACGCTTTAGGGTCCATCTGTGGATCCATTCCTTGTGACCCTATACGAGTGCTGGATCCCTTTATACACAGGCAAACTTAAGAAATTATATAATAATTATTTCAGTGGCGGCCATGTGGTTGCTGTACTAAGTAGATGTACATTCAGGAGCCTTGAAAAGCTAGGTAAGACAGCTCCAGCTCCTGAAAGGCAAATCTGCCCCACTATAGAAATATCACTGCAGTAGTCAATGGTCTGGTCAGTGGACAGTTGGGCACTGTATATATAAATGATTGTGTACTGGCTGGTGAAGTGGGTGACGGAAGTCCCGTCAGTGGCCGTTGTACGCATAGTATTTACGCACGTACTATGTCACATACCACCTCCAGTTATCTGGTACACTAGTACCAGATGATGGCGGGGAGAGGAGACAGAAAGGGTCTTCGCGTGATCAGTGAATACAGCCTGACGCCGGCCCTGCTTGAGCTCAGTCAGCTGGGACCTGGGAAAAGAGAGTCTGAGAGTGAGAAATAACTTATGGAGGCCAGGTCTGTGGTGTGGGAGTGCGCAGAATTTGCAGGACGTCCTGCCCTGTTCCCTACACTTAAAGAAACAATACATGGATCAAATTGCCCCACACCTTCTGCTGCGGAACACTTCACACACTCTGAGCCAGTAATTGTCTTCTGTGATGAGGGCACGCAGGGATAGCTGTGGCTGTAAATCTGTTTGGCAGCCACCACTGGCTGCCTGTCTAGCCCTGCTTCGGGAAAGCTACAGAGCCAGAAAGGAAAAAAAAATCCCTGCCCAGTGCCTGGAAATACATGTCCCCGGTGTCAGGCCACACAACTGTATTGTTATTATTTGGTAACAATGCATATAAATATTTTGTGTGTGGACATATTTCTTGGGGTTTGTGCCACAAGCAACTCTACCTGAATTGGCTGAATGTAACCGTATTGTTGGTACAATATTTAAAGGGGTACTCCGCCCCTAGCATCTTATCCCCTACCCAAAGGATAGGGGATAAGATGTCAGATCGCCAGGGTCCCGCTGCTGGGGACCCCGGGGATTGCCGCTGCAGCACCCCGCAGTCATTACTGCACAGAGCGAGTTCACTCTATGCGTAATGACGGGCGACACAGGGGACGGAGCAGCGTGACGTCATGGCTCCGTCCCTTGTGACATCACAGCCCGCCCCCTTAATGCAAGTCTATGGCAGGGGCGTGATGCCCGTCATGCCCCCTCCCATAGACTCATATTAAGGAGGCGGGCCGTGACATCACGAGGGGCGGAGCTGTGATGTAACGATGCTCCAGCCCCTGTATTGCCCGTCATTAGGTGCAGAGCGAACTCGCTCTATTAAGTAATGACAGCGGGGTGCCGCAGCGGTGATCCCCGGGGTCCCCAGCAGTGGGACCCTGGCGATCTGACATCTTATCTGACATCTTTGCCCTGGTAGTTTTGATGTCTTTTTTTTTTTTTTTTTTTTACAGTATTCACCTTGTGGTATAAAGGGCATGGTAATTTTATTCTGAAGATCAGTACAAATATAGCAATACCTAATTTATATACTTAATGGTTTATTACATTTACACTATAAATCGTAATGTTTTTTTTGTTGGATGAGTTGACATGTTTTTTGGAGGACTATTTTGGGTTATATGAGAGATATATAAAAATATTATTTTATATTGTTTATATTTTCCACATTTTTATTTATATATATTTTCCTTTACTGTGCGATCTCCTGATCATACATACAGTATAGTACAGTGCAGTACACTTCTGTACTGCAATTCATTATTCCTGTCTCAGGCATAACAACGGATCGTTTTATATGGCTCCAATAAGATGAGGAGCAAAGGTACCCCCCCTCTCTCTGTCACCCTGATAAGATGCTGCTTACAGGATGTCTTTGTACATCTTTTTGCATTAAGGGGTAACCCTTTAATGCAAAAGAGTGCAAATGTATGTCCTGAAAGCTGCTGGCGTTGGTTCAAGTGTTGGTTTAAAGTCTATGGGCCCCTGGTTCCTGTAATCAGTGGTCCCAGCAAACAGTCAAAAAGTTTCTTCTTTTTTTCTGCTTATAAAATCATAGTTTGAATCCAAAACCTATCATTTCTATTTAGATATTCATTCTCATCTGCAATTTTTTGTCATCAGATAGACAGCACACATTTTGTACCTAAGCATGAGGCAGTGTACATCCCCTTCTGGGCTTAGTAGATCTTGGATTTGAGGATATTCCCTATGTAACTTATGACTAAAGGTCAGGATCAGGATTAGCATGCATGAGAAACTCTAGTAGTATAGAGTTGAGTTGACAAGGTATGGAGGAGGGACTACTGTATTCCGCAAGGTATGGAGTTGGAACTAGTGATTGATTAGAGATATGATTGGGAGCTTGACACCACACATTTTGGTCACAATTTAGGATTACAGAAAAAGTGTCATGAAGCAAGAATTCTCTAAGGAGACCCAGAGTTTTTTTCAGTTATCTTACCACCAATGCTATATTTGATGTGCTTCATTGGCAAATACTCTAGCTGCTGGATTGGCGTAAAAAGATTACATTGATGTAACAGTAGGTCCAGAGAACCCAAATACTGCAATTGCAGGGAAAGCGTATTGCCAGTTCACCCTGTTTAACACTTTTCGACATCAAGTGTCAAGAAGGCTGAAGGCTTCGTACAATGTTGTAGAAAAAACCTGTCAAGTCCCACTTGATCCCTATTTAATAGGACAAGGAGTAGGCACATTAGGCGTACAGCAAGAACTGGAGAGATATGGATCTACAGTTTGAGGTCTGATCTGAGGGTTTACCAGACTTGTCTATTGTGGTACTGAGGGCACCCATCATCTCTGTTGGAAGCTCTCCCGTATCCATCCCCAACTCAGAAACTGCCATGAGGTGCGGAAGGAGGATTGGGAGATACCATTTGAAATATTCATTTGACAACCCATCTGGCCCTTATGTGAAGAAAGTGCTTGAACCACATCCGCAACCTCTTTGTCAGTAATTGGAGAGTTAAGAGACTGCAATGGAATTGGGTTTAAGTGAGGAAGGTGGACTGAAGAGAGGAATTCATCAATACAAATTAGAAACTGTTAATTGGTAGAACTATCATCTCATAGGTTATATAATAGTAGTCTATAAAGGCATTCGCTATACCAGGCGGGGCAAAATAGGCCATTATGTAGTAGGATGTTTTTTAAGAAGAATATGTTGTGTACTCAGCAGAGGTTTTAGTTTTTGTTCATAAATATAATCCTGCATTGTGATAAAAGGAGTAGAATAAGTTTTGACCATTTGAGTTTCCTTTCATAGTTATTGTGCCACTGAGGCAGGATTGGTGTTACGCCTAGCGCTCCGGGTCCCCGCTCCTCCCCGGAGCGCTCACGGCGTCTTTCTCCCTGCAGCGCCCCGGTCAGTCCCGCTGACCGGGAGCGCTGCACTGTCTTGGCCGTTGGGGATGCGATTCGCACAGCGGGACGCGCCCGCTCGCGAATCGCATCCCAGGTCACTTACCCGTCCCGGTCCCCTGCTGTCATGTGCTGGCGCGCGCGGCTCCGCTCTCTAGGGCGCGCGCGCGCGCCAGCTCTCTGAGACTTAAAGGGCCAGTGCACCAATGATTGGTGCCTGGCCCAATTAGCTTAATTGGCTCCCACCTGCTCCCTGCCTTTATCTGACCTCCTCCCATGCACTTCCTTGCCGGATCTTGTTGCCTTGTGCCAGTGAAAGCGTTTAGTGTGTCCAAAGCCTGTGTACCTGAACTTCTGCTACCCATCCTGACTACGAACCTTGCCGCCTGCCCCCGACCTTCTGCTACGTCTGACCTTGCCTCTGCCTAGTCCTTCTGTCCCACGCCTTCTCAGCAGTCAGCGAGGTAGAGCCGTTGCTAGTGGATACGACCTGGTTGCTACTGCCGCAGCAAGACCATCCCGCTTTGCGGCGGGCTCTGGTGAATACCAGTAGCCTCTTAGAACCGGTCCACTAGCACGGTCCACGCCAATCCCTCGCTGACACAGAGGATCCACTACCTGGAAGCCGAATCGTGACAATTGGATGTAAAGAAAGAGAAAGTGCTCTTTGTCTGGCCTAGGAGACAGACAGATGGGCTGTCTGAGGAGCTCAAAGCAAACGGCTGTGACAAAGAAAAGTGTGAACAGTGAGAAAAGGTTGCTGGACCTGTGTTTTGTTAGCTGGCAGAGAGAAGCTCTTCAGTTGTTAGTGAGCAATGACCTATGTATAGTTAGTAGCTCAACAGGCCAAACTTTTATTTTGGTTTCCAAATTATGTTTTGTCCTGCAACCTGTTCAATAAACCTGACCAAGGGTCAGGTTGCATGCTGAAGTTGGTGTGGACCTGCTTTAATTAAAGCGTACCAGTCAGATCCAACAAAATGTTTTTTTTTTAAATATATCACTCGGTACCTAATCCTGACCATGTACATCTAATTTTTAAGTGTCTAGCACCTTTATTTATTTTTTAATACACTTTTAATTTAGCTCACTAGTCTGAATTCCTCTCAAAGGGAGGGGGCGTTACCTCACTGTGCAGGTCTCCGCCCGCTCCCTCAGTATGCTGTCTGCTCACATCTCCCCTAGCATTAGCAAAACTACAACTCCCAGCTTGTCCTCACTAGCAGTAGCGGGACACAAGCTGACAGTGGGAGGATTTTTCCTCCAGCTGGGACCCCTGTACTCACAGCTGTCAATCAAGGAAGTGTGTCCATGACATAGGTGATTATGCATGGACACAGCAGGACTAGTATGTGTCCAAGCAGGCAGGGGGGCATTTGTTTGACTGGCTTTTTGGTATGAAATACTGAAAAATTTCTAATGAAAGCAATTGCAAAACTTATTGGTTTTGCATGCTTTACAACATATCAAAAGTTTTTGTATCTGACAGTGCCCATTAAAGTAAAAGATGTATCCTTTGACTACGGTAAAGGGCGATCCTTGACAGAAATTTCACATCATATAAAAGCGGCTTCTACAGATGAAGCCTTTCTTAGGATTGAGGTGATCCTGGTGTGCTATGAGGTAAATGTTGTCTCTTCAAACAAAATCACTGTGTTTAGGGGTAGAGTCAGTGATCTGCAATAGGACCAGGGCATTATTTATCCAGGCCAGTTCTCCAATACCTGTATTTGAAGCATTATTTAAAACCCCTATGAAATCTTGGAGAACAGTGCGTGTAGTCACTTTCTGGGGCATGTTGCAAATGCCACATATCCAATAAGTTATGGTCCAGAGGAATCTTTTTGAGCTTGAAAGACACTTTTTCCCAATTGATCAGAGATCCATATTAGGATCAAAAACAGAGTTAAAATCTCCACAAATAATAAATGAGCTTCTTCTAATTGTTAGGTGGATACAGGTTAACAATGGCATATTCCACATTATCTATTGTACAGACTGCAATAATAAAACAACTGTGGATCAACAATTTGGTGCGAGATGGTGAGAGTAATATTGGCACTAAATACTATATTTTCTTTCTTTTTCTGAGAGTATGGGGATTGAAGTATCACAGGGAATTTTTTGTTGTGTAAAGTAGGCGTATCAGGAGTGAGAGAGCATTATGCATATAAGAGGCCTAAATTGGGGATTAGCACTGTAATGGCTTGATAGTTGCAGAGGTTCCATTTTGGAAACTACACACCTCAGGGAATGTAACAAGGTTTACAGTGAGCATTTAAATCCTACAAGGAATTCCAAGATTTTTGGTACAATGGATTTTGAAAAGTAAATTTAATGTAATTTTTTTTTACACTAACATTTTGAGGTAGCCCCAATGTTTTAATTTTCAGAGTTGTAAAAGGACAAAAAGCCACTAAAAACTTGCAGCACAACTTCTCCCAATTTTGTGAATATGCCATATGTGGACTTCAAAGTGCTTTGCAAGTGCCATTGGGCTTCAAGAGAGTGGATTTGGCTGTAATGGATGTCTGGGGCCATGTTGTGGGCACCCCTCATGGAACGTAACAAGGTGTGCAGTGAACATTTAGACCTCACAGATAATTCCAAGAGTTTTGGAACAGTGGGCCGTGAAAATGACATTGTTCATACCAGTATTTTTTTTAACCTAGAGTGTGCGACTGTGACATACCCCATACAATACCAGTTTAGTTGAACCCCCCTCCCCAAGTCAACATGTGAACAAGTGAATTGCAAAAGCAAGATGCACCACAAGGGGTGTAAGGATTGGGAAATATGACAAGAAACTATGTGTAGCAGTGAACCAATCTGCATATTGTTATATTACAATGAAACGCCTATTTATTATATGTTGTGTGGAATTACACTGCAGTTTTATATCATATCAGATAACATATTTCTTTCCTGATTCAGCAATCATCTGCTTAGTAACATGTAAAAAATTACATATAAAAATATGTGTCTTTAGGGGAAATCTATCCACCTATAAATGTTAATTTTTTTTTAATTTTTTTTGTTTTAAAGAAATTTATTCATAACTTAATTAATTGCATTCCATCAACTTGCTAAGATGTGACAACTCCATGTGTGTTTGAAGCTGCAGGATACATTTTTTTTTCAAATAGTTTTTATTAAATGTTTTACAATTTTACAACAAACAAAGGATTATAATCATGCAGGACATGTACCTTTTTTTTGTTTGTTTTTTAAAGGCATACAATCATGGGCGAAGGCCCTAAATAATCCTTCAACAAGGACAACAGTGTCCAAATAATAAATCAATCAAACACTGCAAAACCATGATAACATTATCGCAAATTAGAAGGGAATAGTAGTCTACTATATGCAAGAAATATCTATAGAATATATGAATACATGCACTACCTATTTGCGATTGTAAGGAAGTTCTGATGAATGAACAGTAATGGCTAAAATACTATTTGGTGGTGAATGGGCTTCCTCTCTCGGGGTCTGAGGAAGTTCCTAAAGGTGTGCCTGAGAGAAAGTAAAACCAATAATTACCTGCTGCCTATGCAGTATGAAGATAGAGACCATTGATGCCATCTCGTGGCAAAAGAAGTCGTCTACCTGCTCCCCTTGCTATAATCTGTTCATAGGTGAAGGTTATGTGAATTTTGTGCAATAGTGTCTCTAGGTTGGTCTAGGTTGGGAAGAGTTATGGTTTTCCAGTTGCTTACTATGACAATTTTTGCCAAATAATACAGAATAAATCTTGACAGTCTCTTGGCAGGCTGCCTAAATTAAGGAAGAGTAAAACTGATTGGGGAGACCAGGGGATTTGCCTCCCAAAAAGATCTTGTAGAAGCTGTTTACAGGATGACCAAAAGGGCTGTATTAATGGGCAAAACCATAAAATGTGGGCCAGGGTGCCTTGGGAACCGCAGCCCCGCCAACAGCGGTCTGATGTATCAGGATATATTTTACTGAGGCGATCTGGAGTATAGTACCACCTCAAAACCGTTTTTAAGGTCGATTCTATATGGGAAGAACACTGAAAAGCCCTATTAACCCCTTGGGGATGGAGCCCATTATAACCCTAAGGACGGGAGCATTTTTTGCAAATCTGACCACTGTCACTTATAAATTTGATTCCAAGATTGTTTTTTCGTGACATATTCTACTTTATGGTAGTGTAAATTTTTGTCGATACTTGCATAATTTCTTGGTTAAAAATTCCAAAATTTGATGAAAAATTTTGCATTTTTCTAACTTTGAAGCTCTCTGCTTGTAAGGAAAATAGACATTCCAAATAAATTATATATTGATTCACAAATACAATATGTCTACTTTATATTTGCATCATAAAGTTGACATGTTTTTACTTTTGGAAGACATCAGAGGGCTTCAAAGTTCAGCAGCAATTTTCCAATTTTTCACAAAATTTTCAAAATCAGAATTTTTCAGGGACCAGTTCAGGTTTGAAGTGGATTTGAAGGGCCTTCCTATTAGAAATACCCAACAAATGACCCAATTATAAAAACTGCACCCCTCAAAGTATCCAAAATGACATTCAGTAAGTTTGTTAACCCTTTAGGTGTTTCACAGGAATTGCAGCAAAGTGAAGGTGAAAATTAAAAATCTTCATTTTTTACACTCGCATGTTCTTGTAGACCCAGTTTTTGAATTTTTACAAGTGGTAATAGGAGAAAAAGCCTCCAAAAATTTGTAACCCAATTTCTCTCGAGTAAGGAAATACCTCATATGTGTATGTAAAGTGTTCGGCGGGCGCAGTAGAGGGCTCAGAAGGGAAGGAGCAACAATGGGATTTTGGAGTCAATTTTGCTGAAATGGTTTTTGGGGGGCATGTCACATCTTGGAAGCCCCTATGGTGCCAGAACAGCAGAAAAACCCACATGGCATACCATTTTGAAAACTACACCCATCAAGGCACGTAACAAGAGGTCCAGTGAGCCTTAACACCACGCAGGTGTTTGACGACTTTTCGTTAAAATCGGATGTGTAAATGAAAAAAATTTTTTTTCACGAAAGTGCAGTTTCTTCACCAAATTTTAAATTTTTTCAAAGGGTTATGGGAGAGAATGCCCCCCAAAATTTGTAACCCCATCTCTTCTGAGTATGGAAATACCCCATTTTAGGACGTAAAATGCTCTGCGGGCGAAATACAATGCTCAGAAGAGGAGGAGCGCCATTGAGCTTTTGGAAAGAGAAATCATTTGGAATGGAAGTCAGGGACCATGTGCGTTTACAAAGCCCCCTGTGGTGCCAGAACAGTGGACCCCCCCACATATGACCCCATTTTGGAAACTACACCCATCACAGAATTTAATAAGGGGTGCTGTGAGTATTTACACCCCACTGGCGTGCGACAAAATTGACAAAATTTTTCATTTTCACGGACCACTGTTCCAAAAATCTGTCAGACACATGTGGGGCATAAATGCTCACTGTACCCCTTATTACATTACATGAGTGGTGTAGTTTCCAAAATGGGGTCACATGTGGGGGGTCCACTGTTCTGGCACTATGGGGGCTTTGTAAATTCATGTGGCCTTCAATTCCGGACACCTTTTCTCTTGAAAATCCCAATGGCGCTCCTTCTCTTCTGAGCATTATAGTGCCCCCGCCGAGCACTTTACATCCACATATGGGGTATGTTCTTACTCAGAGGAAATGGGGTTACAAATTTTGGGGGGCTTTTTTCCTATTTTCCATTGTGAAAATGAAAAATTTAGGATAACACCAGCATTTTTTTTTTAATTTTCCCATCCAAATTTAATGAAAATTCATCAAACACCTGTGGGGTGTTCAGGCTCACTATACCCCTTGTTAAGTTCCCTGGGGGGTGTAGTTTCCAAAATGGGGTCACATGTGGGTATTTATGTTTTTGCGTTTATGTCAGAACCACTGTAAAATCAGCCACCCCTGTGCAAATCACCAATTTAGGCCTCAAATGTACATGGTGCGCTCTCACTCCTGAGCCTTGTTGTGCATCTGCAGAGCGTTTTACGTCCACATATGGGGTATTTCCGTACTCAGGAGAAATTGCATTACTAATTTTGGGGGTCTTTTTTTCCTTTTTACTGCTTGTGAAAATAAAAAGTATAGGGCAACACCACATGTTAGTGTAAACATTTTTTTTTTTTTTACACTAACAGGCTGGTGTAACCCCCAACTTTTCCTTTTCATAAGGGGCAAAAGGAGAAAAAGCCCCCCAAAATTTGTAGTGCAATTTCTCCCGATTACGGAAATACCCCATTTGTGGCCCTAAACTGTTACCTTGAAATACGACAGGGCTTTGAAGTGAGAGAGCGCCATGCGCATTTGAGGACTAAATTAGGAATTGCATAGGGGTGGACATAGGGGTATTCTATGCCAGTGATTCCCAAACAGGGTGCCTCCAGCTGTTGCTCAATTCCTAGCATGCCTGGGCAGTCAGTGGCTGTCCGTAAATGCTGTGAGTTGTTGTTTTGCAACAGCTGGAGGCTCAGTTTTGGAAACACTGCCGTACAATACGTTTTTCATTTTTATGGGGGGGGGGAATAGTGTAAGGGGGTGTATATGTAGTGTTTTACTCTTTATTATGTGTTAGTGTAGTGTAGTGTTTTTAGGGCACATTCGCACTGACGGGTTACGGTGAGTTTCCCGCTAGGAGTTTGAGCTGCTGCGAAAAATTTGCCGCAGACCAAACTTGAAGCAGGAAACTGACTGTAAACCTGCCCGTGTGAATGTAACCTGTACGTTCACATGGGGGGACAAACCTCCAGCTGTTTCAAAACCACAACTCCCAACATGCACTGACAGTGCATGCTGGGAGTTGTACTTTTGCAACAGCTGGAGGCACATTGGTTGGAAAACTTTCAGCTAGGTTCTGTTACCTAACAGTATTTTCTAACCAGTGTGCCTCCAGCTGTTGCAAAACTACAACTCCCAGCATGTACTGACATACCGTGCATGCTGGGAGTTGTACTTTTGCAACAGCTGGAGGCACAATGGTTGGAAAACCTTCAGTTAGGTTCTGTAACCTAACTCAGAATTTTCCATCCAGTGTGCCTACAGCTGTTGCAAAACTACAACTCCCAGCATGTACTAATCGCCGAAGGGTATGCTGGGAGATATAGTTATGCAACAGCTGGAGGTTACGTAACTACAACTCCCAGCATGCCGATACAGCTGTTTGCTGTTTGAGCATGCTGGGATTTGCAGTTTTGCAACATCTGGAGGGCTACAGTTTATAGACCCCTGCACAGTGATTTCCAAACTGTGACCCTCCAGATGTTGCAAAACTACAAATCCCAGCATGCCCAGACAGCAAAAAGCTGTTAGAGCATGCTAGGAGTTGTAGTTTTGCAAGATCTGGAGGGATACAGTTTAGTGACCACTATATAGAGGTCTCAAACTGCAGCCCTCCAGCTGTTGCAAAACTAAATCTTCCAGCATGCCCAATCTGGGTATGCTGGGAGTTGTAGTTTTGCAACATCTGGAGGGCTACAGTCTCACATTGTAGCCCTCCAGATGTTGCTAGGCAACCCGGCTTCCATAGGATCCAGGGAGCCGTCTTCTTCTGCCGCACGCCGCCCGTGCCGATCTCCGTCGCCGCCCGCCGATCCCCGTCGCCCGCAGCCTCCGGGTAGGCAGGACGGGGAAAACGAAAGTAAACCCCTCTGCCCTCGATCTGCTATTGGTGGTCGCGTCTAGACCACCAATAGCAGGGATAGGAGGGGTGGCACCCCTGCCACCTCACTCCTATCGCTTCAGGGGGATCGTAGTTGTCTTAGACAACCACGATCCCCCTTCTATTCCGGGTCACCATGTCACCATAGACCCGTAATGACCCGGAATCGGCGCAAATCGCAAGTGTGAATTCACTTGCGATTTGCGCCGATCGCCGACATAGGGGGGGTCTAATGACCCCCTGGGCATTTGCACAGGGTGCCTGCCGGGCGGGGACCGAAATTCCCACGGGCATATGGATACGCCCTTCGTCCTTAAGTACCAGGACGCAAGGGCGTATGCATACGCCCTTCGTCCCCAACAGGTTAATAATCGTAAACGCTCCCTGCCAATCTTCCAGAGAACAAGTGTAACCAAGCTCTCGTTCCCAGAGCCTGAAAGGGTAGGACTTAGAGAATGTCTCCACCTGAAGCAGTCTTTGGTAATATGGTTTTAAGCCTTTGAGGGGTGATGAGATTAGCCTGATCGCTGTGTTAGCCAGACGGGTCGTCGCGCCCACCAAACTATGGAGGAAGTGGCGGATTTGTAAGTATTTAAAAAAATCCTGTTTAGCTATATGATAAGTGGATAGAAGGGTGGAGAAGGGGACTATCGATGAGTCATCACAAAGATGTTGTACATGTGTGATCCCATTTATAATCCACTTAGTGAGTATACAGCTCTGTATAAAAGTGGGTGGTAGGTCATTACGATTCATCTTACTTGTTGTGGGGGATTGTGAGGTGTATTGAACCCATGCTATATAAGAGGCCTTAATTAAATGGTTGGAAATAGGGGGAGTGGGTACATTCCAAAATGGTAAAAATAGCAGGTCTCTGATCCGAAAGGGAAGCATCGAGTGATTCTCCATGACTACCCACGCGAGATCTATCAGGTCCCGCCACCAATGCTTCAACACACAAACCAGAGTGGCTACATAATTGTATTTCAAATTTGGCGATCCCAAACCTCCCGACAGTTTCAGCCTAGTAAGAATATTCGCTGAGATCCTTGGTTTTTTGCCTGCCCAGATGTAGGAGGTAAGTATATTCTGAGCTTGCATAAAGAAGGACGGAGGAAGAGAAATAGGAAGGGTATGAAATAAGTATAGATATTTAGGGAGAAGAAACATTTTAAAGGCGGCCACTCTACCCACCCAGGAGACCTCAATGTAAGAAAATCTGTCCGCTTCGGCTTTAACTCGCATTAACAGTGGGATTTAGTTTTCCGAATATAGAGTCTTATGTGGATATGACAGGCGGATTACTAGGTTTACGACGGAAGAGTGTCTCCAATCAAATGCATATGTAGTTTGGAGGGATAGTTTGTGTCGGAGATAGATTGATAGATAGGGCTTGTGTTTTGGCCGCGTTTAATAGGTAGTAGGAAATGTTGCCAAACATAGATATGGTGTCCATTACCGTGGGTATAGAAACATTAGGGATTGCTTTAAATAAATGATCTTCAGCTGCTTCTTCAGGCCAAGGGGGGGGGGGCGGTGTAGAACTAGCCGATAACTTATACCGGAATATTGGTATAAATTATCGGTTATCGGCCTGAAAGGCCACAGATTATCGGGATCAGCCCTAAAAAAAATCAATATCGGTCGATCCCTAATATAAAGCCACAATAGTTAGTGGAGCGGCATTGATGACACAACGTAAAATTACGTACCTTCCCTGTTGGTCTGAAATTACCTCTTTCTGTGTGAAGGCCACTGTATGTTTGATAGCAGTCGAGACCCCTCTGGATTTGGCACTATGGTGGGAATGGAAAAAATGTGGAAATAAAGGATGTGTGAGTCTTGGTGCGTCCTCAGCCAGAAGGTGCGTCTCCTGTAAATATAATACATCAGTCAAGAGCTTTAACTTCCCTCCATAATTGGGACCTTTTATGTGGAGCATTGAGCCCATTCATGTTTAAGCTAGCAATCTTGATGACTACCTTAGAAAAGCAAACAATATTGTAGGGAAAGAAAGCAGGATCAGTAAATTACTCGGACAGGACACACCTCCCAGCCAGCATGCGCCTGTCAAAACTAGGTAGACTACCAAATAGGAATTGCCATGAAAATAAACAACACAAAATGAGAATGACGCATAAAAAACAAGGACAGGAACAGAAAAGGACTGCTTCAGCTAAACACCTTCCACAGTGGAGTGGGGGTGAGGGTCCACTCTGAAACTATGAGGCATGGGCAACACACCAGAGCTTGCAAACCTTCAGTGTAGAGAACCTACTTCACCATGTTCAGGCAACGTCCCAGTATCTAGGAAGAGCGGCTGCTTTAGGTCTTGAGTGAGGCACTTTAGAGGGTGCAGGAACAATGTTCCATGAGTGCAGCAGGGATTCTCCCTCATCCAGGGTCTTGATGACGTGGATGTTGTTATCCTTTTTGATCAACAAGCGGGTTGGAAATCCCCATCTATAAGGCACATTTGCTGAACGTAGAGCTGTTGTAATTGGCAATAATGCACAGTGTGCTTGTAGCATAGCAGCAGATAGATCTGTATACAGGAGTGCATGATGATACGGAGCTGGCAACCCGTTGTTGCACCTCTCCTTAATGTGGAAAAATGCACCTGGGCCAAAATGTCGCTTGGTACTGAATCGTCCGAATGTTTGGGGCAAGGGTTTCTGTGTGCCCTATCCACTACTAATTCCTGCGGGGTGCAATTGGGCAGGAGATTCTTTGAGAGAGCACACATAGCTTGGAATATCTGCTGGAGCAACCGTTTCTGGAAGACCACACAGCTTTATATTGTTGCGGCGGCTGCAATCCTCCAGATCCACCACCTTCGCTTTTAAAATAGAGATATCATCCTCCACTTCATAATGCATAAAAATGAGGGAATTATGTGATTCAGAAAACTCCCCAAACTTGCTCTCTAAATGGTCCACTCTGCCTTCTATGATATGTAGATCCGCTTGCAGCGGGTGTTCCAGTTTATGCATGCCTCGAAGAAATGTGGTACGTAATAACAGAAGCATATCCCTCATGGCGGTATCAGTAAGGGATTGATTCAGCACAGAGATCTCAGCTAAAGGGTCTGCAGTTTCAATAGTCGCATCTGTCTGAGACCTTCTATGGCTTACCTCCTCTCTGTCAAGCTTGGAGAATGGCTGAAGATGGTGCCCGGCCGGGGTCAGCTGTGGAGAGAGTACCCGAGAGCTGACCCGTGGTCCCGGTGAAGAGCTGCAGCTGCGAGTGCCCGATTGTCTTTTGGGATCCGATGAGGCGGGGGAGGTAAGTCCTTTAGACTGTACCGGCAAGTCAGATGTCGCTGAGGAGGCATGCAGTGCCGTGTCTGATGAACATCTGCATCTCAGCGGCGAGAATGCTGTAGCTGTGCGGCTGCCATAAGGCGACCCTGCTGGGGATGAGGTCTTTTCGCGCATATCAGCCGTGCCATCTTGGCTTGCGGCCTCACGGGGAGTGAAGCTGAATTTCTCCAGGGAGCGATAGTGGAGCGGCTTCTTGCATATCACCGGCATTGCTAGAGATGAGGGAAGCAGGTTGAGACAGCTGCTGGTAATCTCAGGTGAAGGTAAGTCGGGAACTCAGTCGCTTTAACAGGCTGGTGCACGGAGCTCTGCTAGTGTGCGACCATACACCACAGCAGCCAGGCCATGCCCACAAATTTAGATTTTTTTTTTAAAGGCATATAATACCACCTCATGGATAATTGGGGAACTGTTGTGGAAATTACATAGAAATTGCTGAAAGAAATTGAGGTCTGTGGATATTTTGATAAATGTTTGACTAACCCCCTCACCCTAAAAACAGTACACTAACATATAATAGGGTAATAGGGTAAAACACTACATATACACCCCCTTACACTGCCCCCCCCCCAATAAAAATGATAAACGTATCATATGGCAGTGTTTCCAAAATGGAGCCGCCAGCTGTTTACACTAGCATGCTGGTATTGATGCATACTTTTTATTTTCACAAGAGGTAAAAGGAAAAAAAGACCCCCAAAATTTGTAATGAAAATTTCCAGAGTAGTGAAATACCCCATATGTGGGCGTAAGATGCACTGCAAGGCTCAGAAGTGAGAGCGCACTATGTACATTTGAGGCCTAAATTGGTGATTTGCACAGGAGTAGCTGATTTTACAGCGGTTTTGACATAAACGCAAAAAAATTAATACCCACGTGTGACCCCATTTTGGAGACTACACCCCTCATGGAACATAACAAGGGGTATAACGAGCCTTAACACTCCATAGGTGTTTGATGAATTTTCGTTAGAGTTGGATGGTAAAATGAATTAAAAAAATTTTGCTAAAATGCTGATGTTACCCTAAATTTTTCATTTTCACAAGGGAAAATAGGAAAAAACAAATCGTAGCCCATATGTGGATGTAAAGTGCTCTGTGGGTGAACTACAATGCTCAGAAGAGAAGGAGTGCCATTGGGCTTTTGAAAAGAAAATTTGTCTGGAATTGAAGGCCACAAAGCTCCCATAGTGCCAGAACAATGTCGCCCCCCCCCCCCCCCACATGTGACCCCATTTTGGAGATTACACCCCTCAAGTAATGTAATAAGGGGTACAAAGCAAAGGGGATAAGATGTCAGATCGCCGGGGTCCCGCTGCTGGGGACCCCTGAGATCTCTGCAGCAGCACCCACCTGTACAGCTTCCACCTCACACCGGGAGCGCTGGAGGCTTCAGATCCCGACCACAATGGTGGACGAGCGTGACGTCACGACTCCGCCCCGTGTGACGTCATGCCACGCCCCCTCAATGCAAGTCTATGGGGGTCCGTCACGCCCCCTCCCATAGACTTGCATTGAGGGGGCGGGGCGTGACATCACACGCGGCGGAGTTGTGACGTCACGCTCGTCCGCCATTGTGGTCGGGATCCGAACCCTCCAGCATTCCTGGTGTGAGGTGGCAGCCGTCCAGGTGGGTGCTGCTGCCGAGATCCCGGGGGCCCCCAGCAGCGGGACCCCGGTGCATTGCCATAGAATGAGATTTGCCATAGAGTGAGATGCTCCGCCTCCATCACATCCTATTGGCTCACACTTGTCACGTGACATATTTAACCGTCACGCATCGACTCGCACAGCAGTCTCAGTTGGGCTATCACAGGGAGAGGATCTCCTCTCCCTGTGATAGCTGAAGCTGCACCGAGCTGCACCGAGCTCTCATGGCCTCTGTGGCCCGATTCAGCTGAAGCTGCAGGAAGCTCACATGGGCTCATACATTTACTCAGCTCATACGGCTCATACATTTACTCTTTTATTACATTTACTGTTTTATAGATCTACAGGGCTATCAGGATCCCTATACCTGATAGCGCTGTCATCAGCGTGCCTCCCCGCGAGCGCGATGGATCGACAGCGCTATCGAGATCCCTATGCCCGATAGCGCTGTCAGCGTGCCTCCCGCCAGTGCTATCGATCGACAGCGCTATCGGGACCCCTATGACCGATAGCGCTGTCATCCGCATGCCTCCCCGCGATCGCTTACTACACCCCACCAAGGCCATAGGTTCGTTAGAGCATACAAGGCTACGCATTAAAGTTATGGCTTTAATGTACATAAAGGGTACAGTACTTAGTTACAAAAAGAATTAAAGAAACTGACATACAGAATGTGCAAAACAGTTATAAAATAAAAGGGGAATAAAAATCAGAAGAGTTCCATACTTAACGTCGTTGAATAAAGTCCTAATCGGTCCTTGGGGCCAAGGAAGAAAAATAGCGGCACAAGTCCATTTAGAATGGGCCCCAAACTTGTAACAACTAGCTTGTGTTGGACCACCACTTTTATGGGTGCAGCAGAGGGTTGGGTTAGAAGGGAGGTCTCCAGTGTCTTCTTAGATCAGCCCACATCATCCCACCTCCCAAATGTCCCAACCTCCTCTCAAACACAGATTGATAGTCCATAAATCATAACTCCCATCGAACACAACAGATGTGACATAGATGGCAGTACACTTATTGATATGGTGACATTATAACGCACATTTTGGTAGGATACATGAAGGATTTATACATAGGTATAGGATACATACAGCTTAGGGATACATACAGCTTAATCTATGGGTACAATGGGGTCATGTTTGGGTTCTAAATAAAGCCTAATATTCGGCGATCATGATTCTGGGGGATATATACCTATGGCTACTAAGGGGAGCACTGAAAAACCTATTTCTACAACTGGGACATATTTCACTATGTGTAAAAGGTACACCTTTTGTTCGAATTGGCACCAACTTGGCAGGATGCGCAATTAACTCAATCCGCAAACAAGCTGTCTTGAGGCTTCGCATAGCTAGGCGTCAAAGGATATGTAAAATAACCGACAACAGGATACAAAGTGACAAAGCATATGGGGACAAGCAGGGGGTACAGACAAAAGGGAAATACTCAGAGGTCCAGAGGATACATATGCATTTCAAACAGGGTCCCAGACAGCTAGGAGCCAGAGATTATCCACCATATTTTCCTAAAAATGATATCCTCAGCCTATATTCACTACACCATAATATGGATTTTTAGGTGGAAAATTGAAAGGGTTATGATTTTTAAAAAGTAAGGAGGAAAAAAACGAAAATGCAAAAAAGTCCTTAAGGGGTTTTGGGGGAAATGGGCTTGGTCCTTAAGGGGTTAAACACAGTTATACAGGCTGTGCACTATTTTGCATTGTAGCAGAGTGTTTACTATACATAGTTTAATTTGTTCAGTGTTGTCACATAAAAATATAATAAAATATTTACAAAAATTAGAGGGAGCACCTCACGTGAGATACTATATATAGATATATATAGATGTATATAGATGTATATAGATATATATAGATATATATATAATATGGGCCATGGGGGACATTTATCATAGTTGCTTTGGTAAGCAAATTCTGTAGTCATTTTTTTTTCTTTGCTTTAGTTTTTTTTATGTGCTACATATTTATCATCCTATCACAGGGTGTTGATAAATTTGAAGCACATAAGCAAAACAAAAAAGTCGCAGCTGAGACTTTTATGTGACTTTTTTGAGACTTTTATTTTTAATTTGCTCACATAGGGGAGTTTTGTACTCCAGATCAGACCTGGAGCAGACTTGCGACTTTTTGTAAGGGGTTTGCCTACGTGCGACTTTCGCACATCATAAATGCCTGACCACTGCAAAGTGAAATCTGAAATTGTGAGACTTTTTGTGCGACTTTTGTAAGCAATAAAAAAATACCTTGATGAATGTCCCCAAGTCTTTTTTGCATCTAATGGGAGTGCTGTTGCATATTCATTTTGTGTACATTGAAGGATCTGTGACCAGGATCTAGACGCTACTTGCACCTTATCACCAGTTTATACCGTAGTGCTGCTTTCCTTTCTACTTGTACATATACATATGTGTGTGTGTATGTATATATATATATATATATATCTATCCTAAACAAATTCAATGCACAGTAGCTAATTTTTTTGAGGTGCTATCATTGATTTCTGTGTGCACTGAATGCTTGGTGGTCTTAAAGGAGTTACATTTTTTTGTAGATAAAGTGAGTACACTAGTCTTCCTTTCAGCCTGTGAAATCAGAAACCTTGAACACAG
Source organism: Hyla sarda (assembly GCF_029499605.1). Classification (NCBI taxonomy): domain Eukaryota; kingdom Metazoa; phylum Chordata; class Amphibia; order Anura; family Hylidae; genus Hyla; species Hyla sarda. The sequence continues at coordinate 331,150,975 of NC_079190.1, forward strand.
AGAAGGGGCCTCTGAGTGAGAATATTCTTCTTTTTATAGCATGTCAACAAGCAGTGTGAAACTCTACTCTATCCAGTGTGGCACTATCCTAGTTCAAGTCGATCCTGTTGCAAAAGCTACCAGGATTTCATTCAGTAACTTAATAATTTTTTGTATTTATCATGACACTATTGTGCCTGTGGTTTGTTTTGTAGTTCTCATTTTACCAGTTTCAACACTTTTAAATAGAGACTGTGGTATTGATGCTATAGATTTAGCTGCTGTAGCTATTGTACTTTAGCAGAATAGCTACAGTATTTAAAATAGGACAGTGAATTATGTGTAAATAAAAATTAAAATAAACATATGTGGTATCACCGCGTGCGGAAATGTCCGAATTATAAAAATATATCATTAATTAAACCGCTCGGTCAATGGCGTGCGCGCAAAAAAATTCAAAAGTCCAAAATAGTGCATTTTTGGTCACTTTTTATATCATTTAAAAATGAATAAAAAGTGATCAATTAGTCCTATCAATGCAAAAATGGTACCGTTAAAAACTTCAGATCACGACGCAAAAAATGAGCCCTCATACCGCCCCATACACGGAAAAATAAAAAAGTTATAGGGGTCAGAAGATGACAATTTTAAACGTATTAATTTTCCTGCATGTAGTTACATATTTTTCCAGAAGTCCGACAAAATCAAACCTATATAAGTAGGGTATCATTTTAATCGTATGGACCTACAGAATACATATCAGGTGTCATTTTTACCGAAAAATGTACTACGTAGAAACGGAAGCCCCCAAAATTTACAAAACAGCGTTTTTTTTTTCAATTTTGTCGCACAATGATTTTTTTTCCCGCTTCACCATAGATTTTTGGGCAAAATGACTGACGTTATTACAAAGTAGAATTGGTGGCGCAAAAAATAAGCCATCATATGGATTTTTAGGTGTAAATTTGAAAGAGTTATGATTTTTTAAAGGCAAGGAGCAAAAAACGAAAATGCAAAAACGGAAAAACCTCCGGTCCTTAAGGGGTTAAAGACAGGGTGCAGGTGTGAACACTTAATTGAGTATAAATGTAAGAGCTCTGACACACGTGTGCCCTAGGAGGCAGGGGTACACGCGCTGGGGCTGCGAGGAGGGGGAAGACCAGGGAGGTGAGTGACTTGCTGAGATTCGCATGCGGGCGCATCCCACGATGCGAATCCCAGCCCCGCCGGCAGCGGGGACATGACAAGAGCACTCACGGCCAGCGTGTCTGGCCATAGCACAGATGTTACAGTACCCCTCCCCCCACCCTTTGGTCTCCCCCTCTATTTTGGAACTCAAAGTTCCCCACTACTTGAGATCAAGGGGTTTTTGGAATGGGCAAAGGCTGTAAGGTACTTGCAGGCTTCTGTCATGGAGTCTTCCATTTTCTAAGGTACCAACTGGTAAAGAAGAATGTCCCCAATTCAAGACTTTATGTCTGAGTTTAACAGGCACAGAAGATATCAAAGGAGGAACAAGACAGTGATCTTGGCAATATTGTCCCCAACAAGTGATCAAGACTTCCAGTCAAGTTGTGGAGAATGACGTTGAAGCCAAGGAAGACCAATCAGAAGCTCAGAAGTACAATGTGGTATCACATAAAACTCAATTTTTTCCTTGTGCAAATTCCCCACTTGCATGACGAGGGGTTCAGTGCGGAATTGCACCATGGATTTTGTCCATTATGGACCTGGGAGGCACCAATGAAGTTGCCAGCGGAACCGGAGTCCAAAAAAGCAGAAGCGATGAAAGAAGTCTTGGCAGAGGTAAACACTTGAACCGGGGTGGTCAAGTGAGGAGAGGTAATATTCACATCAAGGGAAGCCACTCCTACTTGTCCAAGATAAGAGCGATCTCCCAGAAGGGGAGGATGTACAGAACAGTCTTTGAGAAAGTGCTCCGGACTGGCACAATATAGACACAAATTCTCATTGCGTTGATGGGATCTTTCCTGCTGCGTTAAGCGAAAACGGTCCATAGCCTCTTCTGCAGGTAAAGTAGACAGTAGAGGTGGATGTTGAAACACGGGTGACAGACGAGGTAATCGCCGTGTCCGGGCAGGTTCTTTTTCCAAAGGAAGTTTTTCCTACCTCTCGGCAAAACACACATCTATTCGAGTGGCTAAATGGATAAGTTAACTCAGGTTAGTTGGAGAATCTTGTGCAGCGTGAGCATCCTTGATTCTAGAGGAAATTACTTTTTTAAAGGAAGCACACAAGGCCTTGTTGTTCCAAGAAAGTTCAGAGGCAAGAGTGCGGAACTGAACCGCATAGTAGCCAACGGAGTAGTTCCCTTGGCAGAGGTTTAGTAGAGCCGTCTCTGTGGAGGAGGCTCACGCGGGTTCTTCAAATGCATTATAGAATTCTGCAAGGAAGGCTGACAGGTTCAAGGAGACCAGATCGCTATGATCCCAGAGAGGAGTAGCCCAGACCAAAGCTTTTCCAGACAGGAGACTGAACACAAACGCCACTTTAGCACGCTCTGTCGGGAACAGATCTGCCATGAGTTCAAGATGGATAGATTACTGTGTCACAAAGCCTCTACACAGCTTGGGATCTCCAGCAAACTTTGAAGGCAAGGACAAACAAAGTTTGGTCCCGGAGGAAGCTGAAGACACCGGAGGAGGCTCCAGAACAGGTGGCTGCTGCTGTTGCACCATGGCTGAAAGTTGATTCAGTTGTTGCACCTGACAAGCTAACTGCTGCGACTTCTGAGCCACGAGGGTGGGAAGATCCAAGACATTTGGCAAAGGAACCACAGTGGGATCCATGGCCGGAGCTTACTGTAACGGGTCACAGCAGGTGGTGGATCCTCTGAGCCTGTGTGGATGATGATGTGAGCCATGCCAGGGAGCGGAGTCTAAGGTGCCACTGGTTTACACCAGAGCCTGCCGCAAAGCAGGATGGTCTTGCTGCGGCAGGCGGCACCCAGGTTGCTACCCCTGGCACGACTCGTCCACACAGGTAGCTGGGAGATGGTGTGGCATAGAAGGAGACTGACAGGACGTGGCAAGATGGCAGTAGGTCAGGGCAGGTAACACAGGTGCAGGGGAGGTAAGGTAGCAAGGAACAGGTACATGGTAACAGGGACACAGATACACTTTCACTACGGCACGAGGTAACTAAAGATCTGTCCGAGAACAAAGGGAGGTGCTGATACTTAGACAGGATGCAGGTGTGAATGTTTAATGTGTACTGGCCCTTTAAATGTAAGAACTCTGGCACGTGCGCCCTAGAAGGTGGGGGTACGCGTGCCGGGGCTGCGAGGACAGGAAGACCAGGGAGGTGAGTGACAGACTGTTATTCGCATGTGCGCGCCCCGGGATGCGAATCCCAGCCCCGCCGGCAGCATGTCTGGCCAGAGTGCAGATGTTACAGTATTCAAGTAGTTTTAAAGTATTTTTAAGGCTCAGTTATGGCCACATGACCCCATGGTAACTATTACAGTGAGCCCATTTTTTAGGCATAAAGTATCCCTTGTCGGTAGAAGCCTGCTGGTGTTAATATGCACACAGAGGCATGGGAAGACGCAGTGGCTTTTTCCAAGTGTGCCAAAAATTATCCCTTTTCTTGTAGATGAAGGGTTGTCTATGTGTAGGCCTGGCTGGAAGTAGGGTGTGGTGGATTGGTGTTATTAATAGTATACAGTGTACAGAAGGTGGTGGCTAACTGATGTTATTAGTGTACAGCATGAGATGGCGTACATGAGTTATGTCAATAGCATACAGCAGGTGATGGTGGACTGGTAGCAGGAAGGTTGTAGTTTTTAAGTTAAATTTAAAAATGTTTCAATCAAGTTCAATTTTATGGTTTCTGGACTGGTGATGCCGACATGTATGGGTTGTGTATGCGGTACGTATTTTCCATTGTCTCCTTATTTACCAATTTATGTTAGAAAGTATTCATTTTTTCCCCCCACTCTATAATTTGCTATTGTATATAATTCATATGTTACAATAAATGGCCATTGGTTAATATAGAATGTATGGCATTAATTGGTTATATATACTATTCTAAATTGTGAAATGGCATACATATGAAATTATAAGCTATATTGAATATATCAGTACTAGAAGTGGTCATTCCTAGTGGTCTAGACAAAGGTGGATGTCACGGTCACATATTGACAGCATGATTGCTGCACTATATTACTAATATTTGTTGTCAGTGACTTATCATATCAGTAGCAGGTCATGCATTGTAATACAATAGTTTAACATTATAATTATAGATATCCCTCTCATGTTTCTTGGTCCTCAGCTAAATTCTACTCCACGTGCCTCGATATGCACACACCCATTCACATACCATCTTGGACATGTCACGGACAGGGCAAGGTATGACAGACCACACGTCAGGACCGGTGGACCCGATCATTGGTCGATAGTCCCTTTCTCACCTGGAAGTGATAGACAGGTGAGTTATGTGAATGGCTGGTACACCTTCTCATATGAAAGGAGCAATATGAGTGGCTGTGGGAATAGGTCCATTGGAGATGATGTCATTGGGCAACATTATAACCCCCCCCCCCCCCGCCATTTTGACTCTGACAATGCCATAATATTCCTCTTGATAATGCCGTTGTAACGTCGAAATATGTAGAGGTTGGCATGTTATGTTAGTTTTCAATTACTACATAGACAGGAGTTGAGTGCGGTAATCTGCAGCGCTGCCATACCAAATACAGTCTGAGAGGAATTGCTTCAATATCACTATCCATACATAACCCGGTCATGTATTGGAACCCCTTACGGACCAAGGACGTATGAGTACGTCCTTGGTCCCGCTCTCGTGTTATATAATGCGGGGTTCCACAGTGACCCCGCATCATATCGCGGCGGGCCTGGCGTCATAGTGAAGCCGGGATCCGCCTTTAACCTCTTCAGGACATAGGGCGTATGGATACGCCCTGAATCCCGAGTCCTTAAGGACCGAGGGCGTATCCATACGCCCGTGGGAATTCCGGCCCCCACCGCTAGCCGGTTGGGGACCGGAGCCGGATGCCTGCTGAAATCGTTCAGCAGGCATCCCGGCATATCGCCCAGGGGGGTCATTATGCCCCCCCATGTCGGCGATCGCCGCAGATCGCTGGACAATTCAGTCCAGCGATCTGCGGCGATTCCGGGTCAATCGGGTCTCCGGTGACCCGGTGACCCGGAATTACTGGCTGTTCGGGGCCGTCTCTGACGGCCCCGAACAGCCAGAGCCTGCAGGGGTGAGGTGGCACTGGTGCCACCTCACGATCGCCCTGATTCGTCGGCCGGATTACCGGCCGACCAATCAGGGCGCCTGCTGCGGGTGTCAATCCCGCACCCGCTCCGCCCCTCTTCCGGAGGACGTGAGCGGGTGCGGGAAGACGACCCCCGGTGCTGGGGACCCCGATCCCCGGCGCCCCTGTTGGGATCGGGGCCCCAGGAGCAGCTGCGGCGGCGGGACTGACCTGCAGCGTCTGGATCGTTGGAGGTGAGTGACAGCCTCCTGCTGTTGCTTAGCAACAGCTCCCAGCATGCAAAAAGGGCATGCTGGGAGCTGTAGTTATGCAACAGCAGGAGGCAGACCACCACAACTCCCAGCATTCCCTTATGGGCATGCTGGGACTTATGGTTTTGCAACAGCTGGAGGCACATTCTTTCTATGGAAAAGTGTACCTTCAGCTGTTGTATAACTACAACTCCCAGCTTGCACAAACAGCTAAAGTGCATGCTGGGAGTTGTAGTGGTGCATCTGCTGGTTGCATAACTACAACTCCCAGCATGCCCGTTGGCTGTCGGTGACTGCTGAGAGTTGTAGTTTTGCAACAGCTGAAGGCACACTGGTTGTGAAACTCAGAGTTTTTTTTTACCTAACTCAGTGTTTCACGACCGGTGTGCCTCCAGCTGTTGCAAACTACAACTCTCAGCAGTCACCGTACACCATGCACCGTACATGCTGGGAGTTGTAGTTTTGCAACAGCTGGAGGCACACTGGTTGTGAAACACTGAGTTAGGTCACAAACTCCGTGATACATAACCAGTGTGCCTACAGTTGTTGCAAAACTGCAACTCTCAGCAGTCACCGACAGCCAACGGGCATGCTGGGAGTTGTAGTTAGGCAACAGCTGGATGTCCCCCCCCCAATGTGAACGTACAGGGTACACTCACATGGGCGGAGGCTTACAGTAAGTATCCGGCTGCAAATTTGAGCTGCCGCAAACTTTCTGCTGCAGCTCAAATTGCCAGCGAGAAACTACTGTGAACCCCCGCCCGTGCGACTGTACCCTAAAAACACTACACTACACTAACACAAAAAATAAAATAAAAAGTAAAAAACACTACATAAACACATACCCCTACACAGCCCCCCTCCCCTCCCCAATAAAAATGAAAAACGTCTGGTACACCACTGTTTCCAGAACGGAGCCTCCAGCTGTTGCAAAACAACTCCCAGTATTGTCGGACAGCCGTTGACTGTCCAGGCATGCTGGGAGTTTTGCAACAGCTGGAGGCACCCTGTTTGGGAATCACTGGCGTAGAATACCCCTATGTCCACCCCTATGCAATCCCTAATTTAGGCCTCAAATACGCATGGCGCTCTCACTTTGGAGCCCTGTCGTATTTCAAGGCAACAGTTTAGGGTCACATATGGGGTATCGCCGTACTCGGGAGAAATTGTGTTACAAATTTTCTGCTTTTACCCTTTTTAAAAATGTAAAATTTTTGGGAAAACAAGCATTTTAGGTAAAAAAAAAAAAAATTTTTTTTACATATGCAAAAGTCGTGAAACACCTGTGGGGTATAAAGGTTCACTTAACCCCTTGTTACGTTCCCCGAGGGGTCTAGTTTCCAAAATGGTATGCCATGTGGTTTTTTTTTGCTATCCTGGCACCATAGGGGCTTCCTAAATGCGGCATGCCCCCAGAGCAAAATTTGCGTTCAAAAAGCCAAATGTGATTCCTTCTCTTCTGAGACCTGTAGTGCGCCAGCAGAGCACTTTTCACCCCCATATGGGGTGTTTTCTGAATCGGGAGAAATTGGGCTTCAAATTTTTAGGGGTATTTTCTGCTATTACCCTTTTTAAAAATAAATTTTTTTGGGGAAAACAAGCATTTTAGGCAAAATTTTTTATTTATTTTTTACATTTGCAAAAGTCGTGAAACACCTGTGGGGTATTAAGGTTCACTTTATCCCATGTTACATTCCCCGAGGGGTCTAGTTTCCAAAATGGTATGCCATGTGTTTTTTTTTTTGCTGTTCTGGCACCATAAGGGCTTCCTAAAGGTAACATGCCCCCCAAAAACCATTTTAGAAAAACGTACTCTCCAAAATCCCCTTGTCGCTCCTTCCCTTCTGAGCCCTCTACTGCGCCCGCCGAACACTTTACATAGACATATGAGGTATGTGCTTACTCGAGAGAAATTGGGCTACAAATACAAGTAAAAATGTTGTCCTTTTACCCCTTGTAAAAATTCAAAAATTGGGTCTACAAGAACATGCGAGTGTAAAAAATGAAGATTGTGAATTTTCTCCTTCACTTTGCTGCTATTCGTGTGAAACACCTAAAGGGTTAAAACGCTGACTGAATGTCATTTTGAATACTTTGGGGGGTGTAGTTTTTATAATGGGGTCATTTATGGGGTATTTCTAATATGAAGACCCTTAAAATCCACTTCAAACCTGAACTGGTCCCTGAAAAATACTGAGTTTGAAAATTTTGTGAAAAATCGGAAAATTGCTGCTGACCGTTGAAGCCCTCTGGTGTCTTCCAAAAGTAAAAACTCATCAATTTTATGATGCAAATATAAAGTAGACATATTGTATATGTGAACCAAAAAAAAATGTATTCGTAATATCCATTTTCCTTACAAGCAGAAAGCTTCAAAGTTAGAAAAATGCTAAATTTTCAAATTTTTCATCAAATTTACGGATTTTTCACCAAAAAAGGATGCAAGTATCGATAAAAATTTACCACTATGTTAAAGTAGAATATGTCACTAAAAAACAATCTCGGAATCAGAATGATAACTAAAAGCATTCCAGAGTTATTAATGTTTAAAGTGACAGTGGTCAGATGTGCAAAAAACGCTCCGGTCCTTAAGGCCAAAATGGGCTCCGTCCTGAAGGGGTTAATAGCGTTATTAACCCTTTAGCCGCACGCTCAAAGCTGAGCCACGCGGCTAAAAGTGAAAGTAAAAGTGCCAGTTAGCTCAGGGAGCTGTTTAGGATCGTCGCGGTGAAATCGCGGCATCCCGAACAGCTGTACTACAGGAGGAAGGTCTCTTACCTTCCTTCCTGCAGTCCGATCGCCGATTGAATGCTTCAAGCCTGAGATCCAGGCTTGAGCAATCAATCGCCGAAAACCCTGATCAATGCATCCCTATGGAGATGCATTGAACACTGTTAAAGATCAGTAAATGCAATGTTATAGCCCCCTATGGGGGCTATAATATTGCAAAAGAAAAGTGTTAAAAAAATCATTAACCCTTTGAATTATCCCTTCCCCTAATAAAAGTTTGAATCACCCGGCATTTCCAATAATAGAAAAAACTGTGTAAATAAAAACAAAAATAAACATATGGGGTATCGCCGCGTGCTGAAATATACTGCTAATTAAACCCCAGGGTCGATGGCGTACGTGCAAAAAAATTCCAAAGTCCAAAATAGCGTCTTTGGTCACTTTTGATATCATGAAAAGATTAATAAAAAGCGATCAAAAAGTCAGATCAATGCAAAAATGGTACCGACGAAAAATTCAGATCATGGTGCAAAAAATGAATCCTCATAGCGCCCTGAACACGGAAAAATAAAAAAGTTATAGGGGTCAGAAGATGACAAATTTAAACATATACATTTTCCTGCATGTAGTTATGATTTTTTTCTGAAGTAATACAAAATCAAACCTATACAAGTAGGGTATCCTTTTAACCGTATGGACCTAGAGAATAAAGGTAAGGTGTCGTTCTTACCGAAAAATTTACTACGTAGAAACGGAAGCCCCCAAAAGTTACAAAAGGGCTGTCATTTTTCAATTTCGTCGCACAATGATTTTTTTTTCCCCATTTCGCCGTAGATTCTTGGGTAAAATGACTGATATCATTACAAAGTAGAATTGGTGGCGCAAAAATAAGCCATAATACAGATTTTTAGGTGCAAAATTTTAAGAGTTATGATTTTTTTAAAGGTAAGGAGGAAAAAAACGAAAGAGCAAAAACCGAAAAACGCCCGGTCCTTAAGAGGTTAAACCTTCACTTTGTTTACTTTGTATATACTTTGTTCACTTTCTATATATATTTAATGTATAACCAATAAAAGTAAATTTTTAAGGGTTTGCATAGTGGGGTTTTTACCCTGGGCCTTGGCCCTAGGGTTTGGAGTTTATTGCATTTTTGCCCCCTGACTGACCCTGGGTCCCTTGTTTGACTAAAAGTATGTATTTGAAAGACCCACGGGGATGGGAGGCCCACCAGGGAGAATATCTGAAAGGGGGAGAAGACCATTGGGAGAGAGCACATGAAAAAAAACAGAGCGGGTTCGACTTAACCCCTCCCATAAAAAATACAAGAAGCTGCACCCAGGGGAAAATCCAGATGGCCAGTGATGGGCAACAGGGGACCAGTAGGGTCCACCATAGACCATCTAGAAGGGGAGCAATGGAGCGCCAAGAAGGGGCAAGGAGGGTGGGGGTGGAGGCCAAGACCAAGGAAACATATCTAAAGAGAGGGGTGAAACATCATGCACAATACGCACCCAGAGTTCGGAGGCTGAATTATGCAGGATATACAGCAAATGGCCATGCATGGCCGCCATATAGTACAGGTGACAGTCAGGTAGGCCCACACCCCAACCTCCTTAGGAGAAAAAGCGTCTTGCGCCTAATCCTAGGGCGACCCGAAGCCCAAACAAAAGAGTTGAAATGCCCCTGTAGAACCCGCCAAAACAGGGCATGTATACGGTAATGTTTGTACTAAATAGAGAAGCTTAGGTAACAGGGTCAATTTCAAAATATTTATCCTACCAAACCAGGAAAAAAATTTCCGGTGCCACAACTGCAGAAGGGCATCAAACTGAGACAACAGAGGGGAGAACTTACAATGGAAAAGGCGTGACAGGTCTGCATGGATTTTCTTGCCCAGATACGAAAGGCCTGCAGAGGGCCAAGCAAACGGAAAGAGCAACCGAAGACTGAGGGAGAGAGACATTCAACACCTCGGATTTAGCAACATTAATTAAAAAATTCGACGAGGCACCGAACCCCGACAGCTCCGCCATCAACACGGTGTGAGTCACATGAGGATTGGTAACATAAGCCAAGAGATCGTTCACAAAGGCCGAACACTTATAGACATGGTCACCAATGGTAATGCCCGAGATGTCAGGGTTTGGGCGAATGGCTGTCAATAGATGTTCCATAATCAATACGTGTAATAGGGGGGATAGGGGGCAGCCCTGACGGGTCCCGTTATGAACAGTAAAGGGCCTAGACAGGGTACCATTCATTTTAACCCCTTAAGGACGCAGCTCTTTTTCACCTTAACCCCTTAAGGACGGAGCCCATTTTCACCTCTAGGACGAAGCCCTTTTTTGCAAATCTGACCACTGTCACTTTAAACATTAATAACTCTGGAATGCTTTTACTTATCATTCTGATTCTGAGATTGTTTTTTCGTGACATAATCTACTTTAAGATAGTGGCAAATTTTTGTGGTAACTTGCATCCTTTCTTGGGGAAAAATCCCCAAATTTGATGAAAAAATTTAAAATGTTGCATTTTTCTAACTTTGAAGCTCTCTGCTTGTAAGGAAAATGGATATTCCCAAAAAATTTTTTGGGGGATTCACATATACAAAATGTGTACTTTATGATTGCATCATAAAATTGACGAGTTTTTACTTTTGGAAGACACCAGAGGGCTTCAAAGTTCAGCAGCAATTTTCCAATTTTTCACAAAATTTTCAAACTCACAATTTTTCAGGGACCAGTTCAGGTTTGAAGTGGATTTGAAGGGTCTTCATATTAGAAATACCCCATAAATGACCCCATTATAAAAACTGCACCCCCCAAAATATTCAAAATGACATTCAGTGAATGCTTTAACCCTTTAGGTGTTTCACAGGAAAAGCAGCAAAGTGAAGGAGAAAATTCAAAATCTTCATTTTTTTACACTCGCATGTTCTTGTAGACCCAATTTTTGAATTTTTACAAGGGGTAAAAGGAGAAAATGTATACTTGTATGTGTAACCCAATTTCTCTCGAGTAAGCACATACCTCATATGTCTATGTAAAGTGTTCGGCGGGCGCAGTAGAGGGCTCAGAAGCGAAGGAGCGACAAAGGGATTTTAGAGAGTGCGTTTTTCTGAAATGGTTTTTGGGGGCATGTTGCATTTAGGAAGCCCCTATGGTGCCAGGACAGCAAAAAAAAAAAACACATGGCATACCATTTTGGAAACTAGACCCCTTGAGGAATGTAACAAGGGATAAAGTGAGCCTTCATACCCCACAGGTGTTTCACGACTTTTGCATATGTAAAAAAAAAATATTTTTTTCACTAAAATGTGGGTTTCCCCCCAAATTTCACATTTTTGCAAGGGTTAATAGCAGAAAAGACCCCCCAAAACTTGTAACCCCATCTCTTCTGAGTATGGAGGTACCCCATAAGTTGACCTGAAGTGCACTGCGGGCAAACTACAATGCTCAGAAGAGAAGGAGTCATATTTGGCTTTTTGAGAGCAAATTTTGCTCGGGGGGCATGTTGCATTTAGGAAGCCCCTATGGTGCCAGGACAGCAAAAAAAAACACATGGCATTCCATTTTGGAAACTAGACCCCTTGAGGAACGTAACAAGGGATAAAGTGAGCCTTCATACCCCACAGGTGTTTCACGACTTTTGCATATGTAAAAAAAATATATATTTTTTTTCACAAAAATGTGGGTTTCCCCCCAAATTTCACATTTTTGCAAGGGTTAATAGCAGAAAAGACCCCCCCAAAATTTGTATCCCCATCTCTTCTGAGTATGGAGGTACCCCATAAGGGGACCTGAAGTGCACTATGGGCGAACTACAATGCTCAGAAGAGAAGGAGTCATATTTGGCTTTTTGAGAGGAAATTTTGCTCGGGAGGCATGTCTCATTTAGTGGTGCCAGGACAGCAAAAAAAGCCACATGGCATACCATTTTGGAAACTAGACCCCTCACAGAATGTAATGAGGGGTACAGTGAGCATTTACCCCCCACTCGTGTCTCACAGATCTTTGGAACAGTGGGCTGTGCAAAATTTTTCATTTTCACGGGCCACTGTTCCAAAGATCCGTCAGACACCTGTGGGGTATAAATTCTCACTGCACCCCTTATTAAATTCCGTGAGGGGTGAAGTTTCCAAAATGGGGTCACATGTGGGTGTGTTTTTTTTTTTTTGCATTTGTCAGAACCGCTGTAACAATCAGCCACCCCTGTGCAAATCACCTCAAATGTACATGGCGCACTCTCCCTTCTGGGCCTTGTTGTGTGCCCACAGAGCACTTTGCGCCCACAAATGGGGTATCTCCGTACTCGGGAGAAATTGCGTTACAAATTTTGGGGGGCGTTTTTCCCTTTTACCTCTTGTGAAAATGAAAAGTATAGGGCAACACCAGCATGTTAGTGTAAAAATGTTTATTTTTTTACACTAACATGCTGGTGTAGACCCCAACTGTTCCTTTTCATAAGGGGTAAAAGGAGAAAAAGCCCCCCAAAATTTGTTAGGCAATTTCTCCCGAGTAGGGCGATACCCCATATGTGACCCTATTCTGTTGCCTTGAAATACGACAGGGCTCCAAAGTGAGAGCGCCATGCGCATTTGAGGCCTGAATTAGGGACTTGCATAGGGGTGGACATAGGGGTATTCTATGCCAGTGATTCCCAAACAGGGTGCCTCCAGCTGTTGCTAAACTCCCAGCATGTTTGGACAGTCAATTGCTGTCCAGAAATGCTGGAAGTTTTTGTTTTGCAACAGCTGGAGTCTCCATCTTAGAAACACTGCCATACAATACGTTTTTCATTTTTATTGGGGAGGGGGGTGGGGTGCAGTGTACGTGTGTATATGTAGTGTTTTACTCTTTATTTTATGTTAGTGTAGTGTAGTGTTTTTAGGTTACATTCACAGTGGAGGCAGATTACTATGAGTCTCCCGCTAGGAGTTTGAGCTGCGGCGGAAAATTTGCCGCAGCTCAAATTTGTAGCAGGGAACTCACTGTAATCTGCCGCCAGTGTGAATGTAGCCTGTACATTCACATGGGAGGGGGGTCAAAACTACAACTCCCAGCATGCACTGACAGACCATGCATGCTGGGAGTTGTAGTTTTGCAACAGCTGGAGGCACATTGGCTGGAAAACCTTGAGTTAGGTTCTATGACCTAACTCAGTATTTTCCAACCAGTGTGCCTCCAGCTGTTGCAAGACTACAACTCCCAGCATGTACCAATTGAGGAAGGGCATGCTGGGAGATGTAGTTAAGCAATGGCACGCAAGTACAACTCCCTGTATGCCAAGACAGCCTTATGCTGTTCCTGAATGCTGGGAGTTGTAGTTTTGCAAGATTTAGAGGGGTTCAGGTTGTAAATCACTGTCCAGTGGTCTCAAAACTGTGGCCCTCCAGATGTTGCAAAACTACAACTCGCAGCATGCCCAGACAGCAACCTGCTGTCTGGGCATGCTGAGAATTGTAGTTTTGCAACATCTGGAGGGCTGCAGTTTGAGACCACTTAGTGATCTACAACCTGAACCCCTCTAAATATTGCAAAACTACAAGTCCCAGCATGCCCACACAGCAAACAGCTGTCTGGGCATGCTGGGAGTTGTAGTTTTGCAACATCTGGAGGGCCACGGTTTAAAGACCACTGTAAACTGTGGCCCTCCGGATGTTGCTAGGCAACAACTCACCTAGCAGGACCCGGAAGTATTGCTGCTGCCGCCGCCGCACGTGGGGGAGGATCGCGCTCGGGGATCCAGGTAAGGGACCTTCGGTGCCGACCTTCCCTGGACGGTTCCCCCGTTTTGCCCAGACACCGATAGGTGGGCAAAGCGGGGGAACCGAACTTTAACCCCCCCCCCCTCCCCCGGTCTGCTATCGGTCGGTCGCTCGGCCGACCAATAGCAAGCATAGGAGGGGTGGCACCCCTGCCACCAAACTCCTATCCCTTCAGGGGGATCGAGGGTGTCTTGTACACCCCCGATCCCTCTTATGTTCCGGTGACCCGTATGACCCGGAATCGCGCAGGTCTGAATTGACATGCGATTTGCGCGCATCGCGGTCATGGGGGGTCTCAGGACCCCCCTCGGCGATGTGCCGGGATGCCTGCTGTTAGATAACAGCAGTCATCCCGGCCCGATCACCGCTACCGGTGACGCGGCGCTCCCGGAACCCCGCGACGTACATGTACGTTGCCGCGCGCCATGTGACACTAAGCGGCGCCGTACATGTACGTCACTCATCGTGAAGGGTTTAAGGACGCAGCCCTTTTTTTGCAAATCTGATCACTGTCACTTTAAACATTAATATCTCTGGGATGCTTTTACTATTCATTCTGATTCCGAGATTGTTTTTTTCATGACCTATTCTACTTTATGTTAGTGGTAAAATTTTGTAGATACTTGCATCATTTCTAAGTGAAAAATTCTAAAATTTGCTGAAAAATTTGAAAATGTAGCATTTTTTTACTTTGAAACTCTTTGCTTATAAGGAAAAGGGACATCCCAAATAAATGATATATTGATTCACATAAAGTTGCATCATGAAGTTGACATATTTTTACTTTTGGAAGACATCAGAGGGCTTCAAAGTTCAGCTGCATTTTTCCAATTTTTCACAAAATTTTCAAAATCTGCATTTTTCAGGGACCAGTTAATAATTTTTTATTTTTTTATTTTTAAAACTCTTTATTTCAAATGTGCTATTTTACAGTTTACAGAATAATCAAATTATCCAAAAAAGAAAAAACCTCCAAATAGTGCATTACATACAGATAGGTAAACCTCACCCAACCCCTCTCCCTCCCCCCCCCCCCCTGAAAAAAATAGACATAAATAAACCACTCCCCCCCCCCCCCCCCCCGCCCCCTCTCTCCTTACTATCGAGCCCCTATTGTCCTATTGTACTTTTAATTACTTCCCTCCATTCGTATATAGATGGAATATCTGGAGCTAGCCATTTTCGGATAATTAATAGTCTAGCAGAGAAAAACCTAGACATCCTCTTTTCCCCCTTTGGCAAGTCTACATTACTATCATCTCCCATGAGGACTAGTGCCAGGTTGTCCTTTTACCTTATATTTCCCTTTTTCTTCTATTTCTAAAATTATTTGACTCCAGTATATTTGTATTTGTATACACTCCCATATTATATGTAGGAAACTTGCATCTTACATCCCACATCTTGGGCATCTGCTATCTTTGCGTCTACCTATTTTAAACAGGAATATCAGGGTGTAATAGATCCTATAAATTATATTCAGCTGAATTATTTGATGGTCAACGTTGGGGGAGGCATATCTTACATTCTTAAATATATTACTCCAATTACATTTATTGGCTTCCCCCAATTCTACCTGCCACTGCTCTAAGCTTTTGTGTACTAAATATCTTGGGTTATTATTTTTCATTAATTTGTAGCAGTATGCCATTACCCGTCTCTTAATTGTACCTGATTCTAATTTCTTAATTTCTACAATACTTATTCTTATCCCATTCCTCCCTTCCCTCAACATAGTTTCTATAGCCTTCTTTACACTTATATACTCCAGCCACATAGAATCACCCAATCTAAATTCCCTTTTGTAACGTTTCCCAATCTTTTACTTTGCCATTTGCCCAGAAATCACTAATTCTATTACAACCAAATATCGACAGCCTGTTTTTCCCTAGTCCCCTCAGCTCTATGTTCCACCAAATTGGAGCAGAGTCTAGAATCCCTTCTTTTTTATACTGGTTCCACGTCCTATCCAAACTTCTAATCATTGGGTACTTCCCCCATTTTTTCTCCTTCAGCTGTCCTGACTCCAGTACCTGAAATATATCCTCGTAGCTGCCTTTTGTATTCTCTAAAATGTACTTAAACAAACCAAACTTTTTCCACTCTGCCAAAAAGTACATTTGACTGGCAATGAAATACCTGCGTACATCTGGCATATCAATGCCACCCCTGTCTTTAGCTTGACTGAAGTATTCAATCTTAATACGTGTCCTCTTCCTCCCCCAAATAAGTGCATTAAAAATTGCAATAATTTTACTAAAGGCATTCTTCTCGCACCACACTGGTGAGGAGCCGAACACGTACAAAATTTTTGGTAACATAACTGACTTTATAATAATTTTTTTTTCTGCCCTAGAGAGTCTCATGTTGTTCCAGATCTCTGTTTATTTTATTTTTTTTTATTTGGTGATCAATGGCTTGATATTCAGTTTATGATATTCTAATATATTACTTGAAATTTGCATACCCAAGTAGTTAAGTTTATTCCCCCTTTCCAATACCCAGACTACTTGAGTAGGGTCAACATCCCTTCCTCCTATAGGCAGCATTACTGATTTACCCCAGTTTATGGCCAGTCCCGCATATGAACCATACTCTTCAATTACTCCTATCACTCTGTCTAACCATTTCTGTTTTTTTTTAAGAACAACAAAATGTCGTCTGCGTATAGAGAGATCTTGTCCCCACTCCCCCCAGCACTGAAACCCCCCACCTGGCTATCGGATCTTATTTTGGAGGCCAGAGGCTCAGTGACTAGTGCAAATAATAGGGGGGAGAGGGGACAACCCTGTCTAGTTCCGCGTGTAAGAACAAAACTCTCTGAAGCACCTCCCTCCACCCAAACCCTAGCCTCCGCCTCCGAATACAATAACTTAATTAAATCTATAAACCCTTTCCCAAACCCCATCCTAGCGAGAACTCCCCAAAGAAAATCCCACTCCACCCTGTCAAACGCTTTAACCGCATCTAATGACAGGATGGAGTGGGGTCCTACATCTCCCCCGAGCTGTATATTAGAAAACACCCTGTGAATGTTGTGTTTTGTCATCCTACCAGGTATAAAACCACACTGGTCTTCATGCAACAGTGAGGTAATCACCTTCTGTACTCTCAGAGCAAGGGTTTTGGCCACGATCTTTGTATCCATATTTAGTAATGAGATGGGCCTATATGAATCCATTAAAGTTTTATTCTTGTTTGCCTTTAGTAGTAGGATTATCTCAGCTTCCCTCATGGATTTGGGAAGCTTCCCTTCTCTACCCGCTGTTTTGATGGTTCTCAACAGTGCGGGGAGCAAAACCTTCCTGAATTTCCTGTAGATTTCAAAAGGAAATCCGTCTCCCCCAGGGGAAGTATTTCCCTTAACTGAGTCTAGGGCCATCTCAAGCTCCC
This sequence comes from Hyla sarda, assembly GCF_029499605.1. Lineage (NCBI taxonomy): Eukaryota > Metazoa > Chordata > Amphibia > Anura > Hylidae > Hyla > Hyla sarda. The sequence goes on from NC_079190.1 coordinate 331,168,364, forward strand.
TTAAGGTCACTGGTTCTTCTGGCACTTGCGACAAAATGATATCTACTAAGTACTTTTCTATTTCCCCCTTTGACCTTATAAGTTCTGATGTGTAAAGCGTTTTGTAAAATAAAGCAAACTCTCTCCTGATCTCCTCAGGCTCCCTGCACATGCTGCCCTGACTACCCTTTATTACAGCAATATAATTATTTTTTTGTTGGTTCCGAATTATAAGTCCAGTTCAGTTTTGAAGTGGGTTTGAGGGGCCTTCAAATTAGAAATACCCCACAAATGATTATAAAAACTGCACCCCTCAAAGTATTAAAAATGACATTCAGTAAGCATGTTAACCCTTTAGGTGTTTCACAGGAATAGCAGCAAAGTGAAGGAGAAAATTCAAAATGTTTGTTTTTTACACTCGCATGTTCTTGTAGACCCAGTTTTTGAATTTTCTCAGGGGTAAAAGGAGAAAAATCTTCCTAAAATTTGTAACCCAATTTCTCTCGAGTAAGGAAATACCTCATATGTATATGTGAAGTGTTCTGAGGGTGCACAAGAGTGCTCAGAAGGGAAGGAGCAACAATGGGATTTTGGAAAGTGTTTTTCTGAAATGTTTTTTGGGGGGCATGTCACTTTGAGGAAGCCCCTATGGTGCCAGAACAGCAAGAAAACTCTCACATGGCATACCATTTTGGAAAATACTATTTTGGAAACTTTGTAACCTCATCTCTTCTGAGTATGGAAATACCCCATGTGGGGACGTCAAGTGCACTGTGGGGTGCACTACAATGCTCAGAAGTGAAGGAGTCACATTTGGCTTATGGAAAGCAAATTTTTCTGAAATGGTTTTTGGGGGCATGTCACATTAAGGAAGCCCCTATGGTGCCAGAACAGCAAAAAAAAAAATAAAAAAAATAACGGCATACTATTTTGGAAACTACACCCCTCAAGGAATGTAACAAGGGGTACAGTGAGCCTAAACACCCAACTGGTGTTTGACTACTTTTAGTTAAAGTTGGATGTGTAAATGAATTTTTCTTTCACTAAAATGCTGGGTTTTCCCCAAATTTTACATTTCTACAAGGGGTAATAGGAGAAAATGCCCCACTAAATTTACATGATAATACCCCATGTGTGGACGTCAAGTGCTCTGCTGGCGCACTACAATGCTCAGACACCTGTGGGGCGTAAATGCTCACTGCTCCCCTTATTACATTCCGTGAGGGGTGTAGTTTCCAAAATGGGTTTACATGTGGGGGGGGGGTCCATTATACTGGCACTATGGGGGCTTTGTAAAAACACCAGCATTTTAATAATGCTGTAATTCTAGTAATTCATTTTCCCATCCAACTTTAACGAAAATTTGTCAAACACCTGTGGGATGTTCAGGCTCACTATACCCCTTGTTACGTTCCGTGAGGGGTGTATTTTCCAAAATGGGGTCACATGTGGGTATTTTTTTGCATTTATGTCAGAACCACTGTAAAATTAGCCACCCCTGTGCAAATCACCAATTTACGTCTCAAATGTACATGGTGCACTCTGACTCCTGAGCTTTGTTGTGCGTCCGCAGAGCATTTTACGTCCACATATGGGGTATTTCCGTACTCAGGAGAAATCGCGTTACAAATTTTGGGGGTCCTTTTTTCCCTTTTACCTCTTGTGAGAATAAAAAGTATGGGGCACCACCAGCATGTTAGTGTAAAAATGTTTAATTTTTTTACACTAACCGGCTGGTGTAGACCCCAACTTTTCCTTTTCATAAGGGGTAAAAGGAGAAAAAGCCTGCCAAAATATGTAACTCAATTTCTCCCGAGTACGGAAATAGCCCATATGTGGCCCTAAACTGTTTCCTTGAAATAAGACAGGGCTCTGAAGTGAGAGAGCACCATGCTCATTTGAGGACTAAAATAGGGATTGCATAGGAGTGGATATAGGGGTATTCTACGCCAGTGATTCCCAAACAGGGTGCCTCCAGCTGTTGCTAAACTCCCAGCATGCCTGGACAGTCAGTGGCTGTCCAGAAATGCTGGGAGTTGTTGTTTTGCAACAGCTGGAGGCTCCGTTTTGGAAACACTGCCATACAATATGTTTTTTCTTTTTATTGGGGGGGGGGGACAGTGTAAGGGGTGTATATGTAGTGTTTTACCCTTTATTATGTGTTAGTGTAGTGTAGTGTTTTTAGGGCACATTCAAACAGGCGGAGGTTTACGGTGAGTTTCCCGATAAGAGTTTGCGCAGCAGCTCAAACTTGAAGCAGTAAACTTACTGTAAACCTGCCCGTGTGAATGTACATTCACATGGGGGGGGGGGGGGCAAACCTCCAGCTTTTGCCAAACTACAACTCCCAGCATGCACAGACAGACTGCGCATGCTGGGAGTTGTACTTTTGCAACAGCTGGGGGAACACTGGTTGGAAAACCTTCAGTTAGGTTCTATTACCTGACTCAGTATGTTCCAACCAGTGTGCCTCCAGCTGCTGCAAAACTTCAACTTCCAGCATGTACTGATTGCCGAAGGGCATGCTGGGAGATGTAGTTATGCAACAGCTGGAGGTACGCAACTACAACTCCCAGCATGCCGAGACAGCTGTTTGCTTTTTGGGCATGCTGGGATTTGCAGTTTTGCAACATCTGGAGGGCTACAGTTTAGAGACCACTGCACAGTGATCTCCAAACTGTAACATAGTTCATAAGGTTGAAAAAAGACCAGAGTCCATCAAGTTCAACCTATAACCCTAATAAGTCCCTATTGAGTTGAATTGATCCAGAGGAAGGCAAAAAACCCTCATACTAGAGGTAAAAAATTCCTTCCCAACTCCAAATATGGCAGTCAGAATAAATCCCTGGATCAGCCTTCTGTCCCTATAAATCTAGTATACATAACCAGTAATGTTATTACTCTCCAAAAATGCATTCAGCCCCTTTTTCAACTCTATTACAGAGTTCACCATGACCACGTCCTCCGGGAGAGAATTCCACAGTCTCACTGCTCTTACAGTAAAGAACCCCCGTCTGTGCTGGTGTAGGAACCTTCTTTCCTCAAGACGTAGAGGATCCCCCCTTGTTATTGATACAGTCCTGGGTATAAATAGATCATGGGAGAGATCTCTGTACTGTCCCCTAATATATTTATACATAGTTATTAGGTCTCCCGTAAGCCTTCTTTTTTCTAAACTAAATAACCCTAATTCTGATAATCTTTCTGGGTATTGTAGTCCTCCCATTCCCTGTATTACTCTGGTTGCCCGTCTTTGAACCCTCTCCAGCTCCACTGTATCTTTCTTGAACACTGGTGCCCAGTACTGTACACCGTATTCCATGTGTGGTCTGACTAGTGATTTGTACAGCGGTAGAATTATTTCCTTGTCGTGGGCATCTATGCCCCTATTGATGCACCCCATGATTTTATTAGCCTTGGCAGCAGCTGCCCGACACTGGTCACTACAGCTAAATTTACTGTTAACTAAGACTCCTAAGTCCTTTTCCATGTCAGTCGTCCCAAGTGTTCTCCCATTTAATACATAATCCCAGACGGGATTTTTCTTCCCCATGTGCATTACCTTACATTTATCATCTGCCACTTCCCAGCCCAAACATCCAACCTATCCAGATCCATTTGTAACAGTGCACTGTCCTCTATAGTGTTTACCGCTTTACAAAGTTTAGTGTCATCTGCAAAGATTGATACTTTACTATTCAACCCCTCTGCAAGGTTAATGAATATATTAACCCCTTAAGGACTCAGGGTTTTTCCGTTTTTGCACTTTCGTTTTTTCCTCCTTACCTTTTAAAAATCATAACCCTTTCAGTTTTCCACCTAAAAATCCATATTATGGCTTATTTTTTGCGTCGCCAATTCTACTTTGCAGTGACATTAGTCATTTTACCCAAAAATGCACGGCGAAATGGAAAAAAAAAATCATTGTGCGACAAAATCGAAGAAAAAATGCCATTTTGTAACTTTTGGGGGCTTCCGTTTCTACGTAGTGCATATTTCGGTAAAAATCATACACCTTATCATTATTCTGTAGGTCCATACGGTTAAAATGATACCCTACTTATATAGGTTTGATTTTGTCGCACTTCTGGAAAAAATCATAACTACATGCAGGAAAATTTATACGTTTAAAAATGTAATCTTCTGACCCCTATAACTTTTTTATTTTTCCACGTACGGGGCGGTATGAGGACTCATTTTTTGCGCCGTGATCTGAAGTTTTTATCGGTATGATTTTTGTTTTGATCGGACTTTTTAGCGGTTTAATTAATGATATATTTTTATAGTTCGGACATTTACGCACGCGGCGATACCACATATGTTTATTTTATTTTTTTTACACTGTTTTATTTTTTTTTATGGGAAAAGGGGGGTGATTCAAACTTTTATTAGGGAAGGGGTTAAATGACCTTTATTAACACTTTTTTTTTACATTTTTTTTGCAGTGTTATAGGTACCATAGGGACCTATAACACTGCACACACTGATCTCCTATGCTGATCCCTGGCGTGTATTAACACGCCTGTGATCAGCATGATCGGTGCTTGACTGCTCCTGCCTGGATCTCAGGCACGGAGCAGTCATTCGTCGATCGGACACCAAGGAGGCAGGTAAGGGCCCTCCCGGTGTCCGATCAGCTGTTCGGGATGCCGCGATTTCACCGCGGCGGTCCCGAACAGCCCGACTGAGCAGCCGGGATACTTTCAGTTTCACTTTAGAAGCAGCGGTCAGCTTTGACCGCCGCTTCTAAAGGGTTAATACCGCACATCGCCACGATCGGCGATGTGTGGTATTAGCCGTGGGTCCCGGCCGTTGATGAGCGCCGGGACTGAAGCAATATGATGCAGGATCGCGGCGCGATCCCGCTTCATATCGCGGGAGACGGCGCAGGACGTAAATATACGTCCTGCGTCGTTAAGGGGTTAAATAGGACAGGACCCAAGACGGACCCCTGTGGTACCCCACTAGTAACAGTCACCCATAAAGAATAAGTACCATTAATAACCACCCTCTGTTTCCTATCATTAAGCCAGTTACTTACCCACTTACACACATTCTCCCACAGCCCAAAACTTCTCATTTTATGCACCAACCATTTATGTGGAACCGTATCAAATGCTTTGGAAAAATCCAGATATACGACATACAGCGATTGCCCCTGGTCCAGTCTGGAGCTCACCTCCTCATAAAAGCTGATCAGGTTAGTTTGACAGGATCGATCCCTCATAAATGCATGCTGATACGGAGTCATACATTTATTTTTATCAAGATATTCCAAAATAGCATCTCTTTGGAAACCCTCAAACAATTTACATACAACTGAGGTTAAACTAACAGGTCTATAATTACCAGGGTCACCTTTTGACCCCTTCTTAAATATTGGCACAACATTTGCCATGCGCTAGTCCTGGGGAACAGTCCCTGTCACTATAGAGTCTCTGAATATTAATAGGGGTCTGTCTATTACATTACTTAATTCCTTTAGAACACGGGGGTGAATGCCATCTGGACCTGGTGATTTGTCTATTTTGATTTTTTTGTAGGCAGCACTGTACTTCTTCCTGGGTTAGACAGGTGACATGTAAAGGGGAGTTTACCTTATCACACTGTATTTCACCTGGCATTTCATTTTCCTCAGTGAATACAGTGGAGAAGAATTTGTTTAATCTATTCGCTTTTTCCTTATCCCCGTTTATAATTTCTTCCTCATCTTTTTTTAAAGGGCCAACACTTTCATTTTTGACCTTTTTGTTATTTATATAGTTAAATAACATTTTGGGGTTAGTTTTACTCTCTTTGGCAATGAGTCTTTCTGTCTCTATTTTTGCAGCTTTTATCTTTTTTTTTTTTTTTTACATATTTTACATTTATCTCTATAGCTTTTTAATGCTTCTTCACTGCTGTCCTGTTTTAGTAATTTAAATGCTTTATTTTTGTCATTTATTGCCCCCTTAACATTTTTATTCATCCATATTGGTTTTCTTTTATTTCTGACCCTTTTATTCCCATAAGGTATATACATCTTACAGTGAAAATTTAAGATATTTTTAAAAGTCTCCCATTTAGTGTCAGTATTGTTCTTTTTGAGGACATTATCCCATTTTATATTGTTAAGGGCTTCTCTGAGTTGATCGAACTTTGCCTTCCTAAAGTTCATTGTTTTTGTGGCTCCTCGAGAGATTCCCTTTTTGAAGAACAAGTTATAATGTATTATATTATGATCACTATTTCCTAGGTATCCTTTTACTTGCACATTAATTACTCTGTCAGGTACGTTGGTTAATATTAAGTCTAGTAGGGCAAACTGCTGTGTGGGCATGCTAGGAGTTGCAGTTTTGCAAAATCTGGAGGGCCACAGTTGAGACAACTGCAGTGATCCTCAAACTGTAGCCCTCTAAATCTTGCAAAACTACAAATCCCAGCATGCCCAAACGGCTGTCTGGGAATGCTAGGAGTTGTAGTTTTGCAACATCTTGAGGGCTACAGTTTAGAGACCACTGTATAGTGGTCTCCAAACTTAAGCCCCCCCCCCCCCAGATGTTGCTAGGCAACTACTCACCGGCTTCCGTAGTCTTCACCAGGGAGCTGCACGTCATCGCCGCCCGCCGCCACCGCCGGTCACGCTACAGTTCCCCCCGTTCTTCCCAGATTACCATCAGTGGGCACAACGGGGGAACCGAACTTTAACCCCCCTGCCCCTGATCTGCTATTGCTCACCCCCCCCCCCCCCCCCCCCCCCGATCCCCCTGACTTTCCGGGTCACCGGACACCTGTATGACCCTGATCCGCCGAAAATGAATGGTCTGAATTGATGGGGGGGCGTCGCAGGACCCCCCTGGGCATATGCACGGGATGCCTGCTGATTAGCAGTAATTCCGGTCCGGTCCCCGACTGGCTAGAGGCGGGGACCGGAATTCCCACGGGCTAACCCATACTCCCTACGTCCTTAAGGACTCAGGATGCAGGGCGTATGCATACGCCCTGCGTCCTGAAGAGGTTAAGACTGGCTGAGGGGGCTTGAGAAGACCGATAGCTGACAGTTTGTTGTAGAGAGGACCAGGAGATACGGTCGAAAGCCTTTTTGGCATCTGAGAGAATCATGAGGGGTATTTTATGGGACCTAGCATAGTAATGGTATCAAGGGTTTTAAGAGTGTTGTCGCAGGCCTCCCTGCCCGGGACAAAGCCCACCTGACCTGGGTGGATAAGGTCCGGTAAGAGGAGCCAAACGAAGTGCAACCAATTTCTCAAAGATCTTAAGATCCACATTCAATAAGGAGATAGGTCTGTAACTAGCACAGACCTGCGGATCTTCGCCTGGTTTAGGGAGGACCACTACATGCACCAAAGTGGTCTGCTGGGGGAAGGAGCTTCCGAAGAGATTGCATTAAAGGACTCTAATAACAGAAGTGTGAGGCATTTAGTGAACCCTTTATAAAAAGCAGCAGTGAAGCCGTCAGGATACTTACTCTTGCCCCCAGGGAGGGAAGCAATTACCCTCTGAACTTGGCTCAAGGAAAACAGAGCCTCTAGTGTTTCCAGTGTGTCCTCCGGAATGTGATAGGGAAAGGAGAGGGTGAAGCCGGGAAGTGGTTTCCGCACTGCTATATGTCCAGTGGAGTCGGTAAAAACTCTGGAGTCTTCGGTAATTGTAGAGCCAACTTTATTACGTTCACACAACGCGTTTCTGGGTGTAAACCCTTTCATCAGTCGTGGGGATAAGATGCCAGGGGCGGAGTACCCCTTTAAAGACAAAACATTTCTGTAGCAGTCCAGGTTTCCACCTGAGCCTGGATGGTGAACAAGGAAACCATAGAAGCTGCTCATGGATGTTGACGAATCAGATGATCCTCTTTACTGGTGGCCTGTCTAGGCCTTTTGGAGCCTGTTTACCCTCACAAAACTACTGCTGCCAATAACTCCTTGGTCAGAACAGCCTAGATGGTAGGCAATTAGTCAACCTCTCATCATGAGGTGCACTATAGGAAAACAGCCTCTGAGAGCCTTTTTATAGGGCATCAGGGAAGCATTTTTATGCTTTCTTGTGGATATTTTTATGCTTTCTTGTGGATATTCCAGGCTTGGTTGTTTAAATAGTTTTATAGTTAGTACAGTTGAGAAAAAGACATGTCCATTAAGTTCAAGCAGGGCAGGGAAGAAGATTTGGATAAAGAAATGGTACCCTTAGGGAAGTAGTCTATAATTGTACATATGGAGTAATGTCATTTTGTTCTTAGGATGTGTCTAAGCCTGTTTTTAAGCCCTCAACTAGTTTTGTTGTGATCAGTTTCTAAGGTAGACTGATTTTTCAGCGCTTGGTAAAGGAGGCTTTTCACCTCTGGAGATATGACCTTTCTTTTTCTCCTTTTGTCATTTAACTGGTTGCCATTTAAGGATGAGCCGGCTTGTCCTGAGATGGCAACCGTTGTAGTACGTGGGCTCTCGACTCGAGCCCGCGTCATACCGGCCGGCCCCCAGCTGATTCCTGTAGCTGGGGGCCAGTGTTAATAGCCGACATGCGGCAATTGCCGCAGACTGCTATTAACCCTTTTAGATCGCCGCTGTCAAAGTTGAATGAAAAGTTAAAAAAACACCCATTAACCATTATTAAAAGTTAAAATCATCCCCCTTTTTCCCAAATTCCATATAAAAAATATGTAACCATAAGAGAAATAAACATATGGGGTATCGCCGTGTGCGTAAATGTCAGAACTATAAAAATATATCATTAATTAAACCGCACGGTCAATGGCGTACGGGTAAAAAAAATTCAAAAGTCCAAAATAGCGTATACCGCCCTGTACACATAGAAATTAAAAAGTAATAGGGGTCAGAAAATGACAATTTTAAACGTATTAATTTTCATGCATGTAGTTATGATCTTTTCCAGAAGTAAGACAAAATCAAACCTTTATTAATGGGGTTTCATTTTAATCGTATGGACCTACAGAATAAAGAGAGTGTGCCAGTTTTACCAAACAATGCACTGCATAGAAACGGAAGCCCCCAAAAGTTACAAAATTGTGTTTTTTCTTCATTTTTGGCGCACAATTATTTATTTAGTTTTTTGGTTTCGCCGTAGATTTTTGGGTAAAATGACTGATGTCATTACAAAGTAGAATTGGTGGCGCAAAAAATCAGCCATCATATGGATTTTTAGGTGCAAAATTGAAAGGGTTATGATTTTTTAAATGTAAGGAGGAAAAATCGAAAAAACGCTCGGTCCTTAAGGGGTTAAAGGGATTTACATGGAACATCTTTTTCACAATACTTCTTGTATGGGCCTTTTATACACTTTTTTTTATCCCTCCATCCTTAAATGTATTTACTCAAGTCTAAACAAATGTAATTCTTTCAATCTTTCCTTATAAGTCAGATCCTCCATTGCATGCTGTTCTGTTTTCCACAATGACTTGAACCATTCTGAATTTATATTACATGTAAATCTTATAAATAGGCTGCTCTTACGCAATGCAGTTTATGCTGCAGCTTTGAAGCCAAAACGAAGAGTGGATCATAATGAACTAAATAATAAAAAAGCACAGTTGCTACTTCTATTTTATCCATTCCCCAACAGGAGTGGATTCAGAAAAGTAGCATCTGTTTATATTATCTTTTATTCATTGTGATCCACACCTGATTTGGGTTTCTAAGCTGCAGCAAAAACTGCACAGTGTAAGAGCAACCTTAATCTACGTATTATGATAAAAAATATATTTATTATTTGACACTTTAGTGGAAATTCTTGATGTACCTTTCTATGATATCATGGCTTTGTTTTTATCATTATTGTTGTTATGATTATTATTATGTTATATAAATAATACATTTACTTTTACAATCTTATGGTAGCTGAGCATGAAAATTCCTATTTGTTTCAATTGTCTTGGTCATAACAATTTATGTCATATAAATAAATTGCCATCATGGCTTGCTGGTAGTCTTGTCTTGTTTAGAAAGCTGTGAGAGAAGTGAATCTAACCTTGAACTTTGTTTATGCAGTTGCATAAGAGCTGAGAGAGTTTGTTGAGAGAGCCAGACTGATTATGTTAAACCATTCTAGTTATGTAAGTGTTATGCTTATTTCTGTTGTGTGACAACCCAGAGCTTTAAGCAGTCCAGCCTTGTTGTTCTGTGTGGAATGCCACAATCACTGCTACAGTATCATTTCATTATTTTTTCTTCTTCATTAATATTACCACATATATTTTTTTCAGATACTTTATTTAAAAGTTGTACAGTTCTTATAACAGGGCAACCAGAGGCATTGTAAGTATTGTAAGTGGGAAAAAATTATTATAGGTTGCATTTTTAGGAATAAAATAACCTTCATACCTCATTGCAGCAACTTGACAGAACTGGAAAGATATCTTAAAATTCTAGTCTCATCACAAACAACTTCTTTTTTTTAAACTCAGGCATTTATGCCACAAAAGTCTGATATCTGCATGTCTCGATTTATGGATTTTATTCGCTGCTTTGAGAGTTATGGAAACAGCCAAGCACACATTTAGTGGCCTTTTTACAGCCTAGACTGGGCTAAAAAGCAACCGAACTTTGAGGTGAAAACTGCTCACCAAACATTTGAACTTTGCACAATCTAAGCCTGGTAACAGCGAATCTGGGAAGCAGAACACATCCAGAAACCTACCTAAGCTGTATATGTCTCACGCGAGCCTGTCAATAGTGGTAATAATAGCAAAAAAAACTTGGAACACATTGTTTTGAATGAAAGGAGGAAGTACTGGGAACATTGGTATGATGTCAGAATAGTCCAGAATACTTTGCAACTATCAGCATGATCTTTTAATGCCAGGTTATCCAATCATTTCTTACATTTATGTTTCATACAGCTCTCAGGCTAAATGAGCACAGTGTGTGTGTGTGTGTGGGGGGGGGGGGGGGGGTTTAAGAGGCTAATAAAGCCCCATGTACTGCATTTTTGGCTGCCATTTTGGAGAGAGAAAGCTGAGAGAGAGCAAGGACTACTGATCCCAGCGAGCCTTCACAAATACTATAGAATTACAAAGCAAGCTGAGCAAAGCATTAATCTGTGGGCTGACCTCAGGCAGTGACCTCCTCTCAGCTGAACTACTGCGTATAGTTGGTGCACTACAAATCCGAGCAAGCAGTGAACGAGCCCATAAAAGCTATTACATTACAAATATCTAGCAATATGAACCAAGCAGAGGGCTGGCCTGTATTTTAACATAAATACATATTTAAAGTGCTGTAAAGGTGTAATAGCCATCAAGGGCTCAGTTACGTGTATTTTCTGGGTTTAATCAAACATACTATTTGTCCCTCTGTCTAATATAACTAAGCAGTTAAAATTGTTGAGAATGAAGGCGATATGGCCTTTTAAATTATGTGTATTTTCAGTGTTTAATCTAGCATAGTATTTCTACCTAGGTTTAACAATACTAAGCAGTAGAATGCATTGTGATTTAAGTGTGAAATAGCAATCTAATCCCCACTAATAACTACCAAAGGCTGTCAATAAATGCCCTTTCTTCCCAGTTACTTTAAGGATAAAAGAATCCCACAAGCTTTATTAAAGTGTATAACAAAAAGAAACTGCACACTTTAAAACCTGTGTGTACCCTTTGTCACATTACAATATGCGGTTCATTATCCATATGTCAGCTGGCTGTATGTGTCATTTGAAGTAATAGGGATCATCTGCAGTATAACCCCTACTTAGCAGAGAGTAATTCCCCCTCGACATGTTTCTCCACACTCTGTGGCTTTGTCCAGAGGTTTCCCGCTATACTGGGTCTATTTCTAGAACTAATATATAGCAATCTAAGGCTCAGTTACATTATTTTCTGTGTTTAATAAAATATAGTACTTCTTTATTGGATTATCATAACTGTGTTGTTCAAAGCATTGATATTGAATACGACAAAGCCAAGTTACATGTATTTATTGTGTTTAATCACACATAGTATTTCTACCTGGGTTTAATAGAACTACGGAGTTAACAACGAGAGTGAAAGGTTTTCTGTAAAAAATTGAAACAGGAAAGCACCCCTGCCATGTTCTCTGCAAGTAAGAATGTTGGTGACAGTACTAGCACCAATAAAGTTAGCAGCAGCAGCCAGGTACCTTGTGGTAGTAGTAGCCACCACATCAGCAAGCAAAAATGTTCACTGTCTTCCAGGAGTTGTGTGGTTTTGGAGGATAGTATGGCCCCTGTAGACTGGTTGACTTGTTCAATGTTTTCTCAGGAGGATGAGGAAGAGTCGGACCATAGGATGTTGAGCCATGTCTCAGAATGAATTTCTTATTGTCTATAGTTACATGGCGCAATGGAAATGTCTGTCCTTGACAGCCTGTTCCAGAACCTCTGTATTTGCTTTTTCCCCTAGTGCTTAGCAGAATTATAGCATCGGCCACGAGGAGTAATTGTGTGAGGATAGTCAACCTTTGGAGTGTGTAGCAAATGAGGTGGAACCAGTGGCCAAGCATAGCATTGGTGGGACTAGTTGTGTTAGGCGTGGTGGGGATGCTGTTAGGATCAGACATCAGAAGTTCATGCAGAGAGGAGTGGCAGGAACAATGAGGAGGAGTTCGATGATGAGAACACCTGTCCAATGTAACAGACCTAGGCCTGCTGATCTGGCCAGTTCAGGTGACAGCAACGCTGCTGAATTTGTTCGAGAAAAAAACTTTCCACATTAACGTGATAATGTACAGTGGGGCAAAGAAGTATTTAGTCAGCCACCAATTATGCAAGTTATCCCACTTATGAGAGAGGCCTGTAATTTTCATCATAGGTATACCTCAACTATGAGAAAATGAGAAAAAAAATCCATAAAATCACATTGTCTGATTTTTAAAGAATTTATTTGCAAATTATGGTGGAAAATAAGTATTTGGTCAATAACAAAAGTTCATCTCAATACTTTGTTGTTATATACCTTTTGTTGGCAGTGACCGAGGTCAGATGTTTTCTGTAAGTCTTCACAGGGTTTTCACACACTTTTGCTGGTATTTTGGGACATTCGTCCATGCAGATCTCCTCTAGAGCAGTGATGTTTCGGGGCTGTCGCTGGGCAACACAGACTTTCAACTCCCTCCAATGGTTTTCTATGGGTTTGAGACCTGAAAACTGGCTAGGCCACTCCAGGACCTTGAAATGCTTCTTACAAAGTCACTCCTTCGTTGCCTGGGGGTGTGTTTGGGATCATTGTCCTGCTGAAAGACCCAGCCTTGTTTTGTCTTCAATGTTCCCATTCATTCTTTCCTTTACACGGATCAGTCGCCCTGGTCCCTTAGCAGAAAAACCGCTCCAAAGCATGATGTTTCCACCCCCATGCTTCACAGTAGGTATGGTATTCGCATGATGCAACTCAGCATTATTTCTCCTCCAAACACGACGAGTTGAGTTTTTACCAAAAAGTTTTACTTTGGTTTCATCTGACCAAATGACATTCTTCCAATCCTCTTCTGGATCATCCAAATGATCTCTAGAAAACTTCAGACAGGCCCAGACATGTACTGGCTTAAGCAGGGGGACATGTCTGGCACTGCATGATTTGAGTCCCTGGTGGTGTAGTGTGTTACTGATGGTAGCCTTTGTTACTTCGGTCCCAGCTCTCTGCAGGTTATTCACTAGGTTCCCCCCCCCCCCCCCCCCGTGTGGTTCTGGGATTTTTGCTCACTGTTTTTTGTGATCATTTTGACACCACGGGGTGAGATTTCGCGTGGAGATCAGTGGTCTTGTATGTCTTCCATTTTCCAATAATTGCTCTTACAGTTGATTTCTTCACACTAAGCTGTTTGCCTATTGCAGATTCAGTCTTCACAGGCTGGTGCATGTCTACAATTTTGTTTCTGGTGTCCTTCGACAGTCTTGGTCATAGTGGATTTTGGAGTGTGACTGTTTGAAGTTGAGGACAGGTGTCTTTTATACTGATAACAAGTTCAAACTGGTGCCATTAATGCAGGTAACAAGTGGAGGACAGTAAGACTCTTAATGAAGTCTATGAGAGCCAGAAATCTTGCTTGTTTGTAGGTGACCAAATACTTTTTTTCCATCATAATTTGCAAATAAATACTTAAAAAATCAGACAATGTGATTTTATGGATTTTTTTTTTTTTCTCATTATGTCTCTCATAGTTGAGGTATACCTATGATCAAAATTACAGGCCTCTCTCATCTTTTTAAGTGGGAGAGCTTGCACAATTGGTGGCTGACTAAATACTTTTTTGCCCCACTGTAGCTGTCCGGTATTCTGCAGTGTGCAAATTCTTTTCTACCTTACCAGATGCATAAAACATGGCACTGTGCCGTCACTGCAAACAGAAAGTAAGCCGTGGCCAGGATACGAGTAGAGAAACTATGGGGGAGATTTATCATTGCTGTTAGAACATATTTTGTCTCTGTTTTGGCGCAGTTCAGGCATAAGCAGCATATTTAGCAACTTTTATGTGTCTTTTCATATAGACAGTTTCACTCTTTTTGCCTACCTTTCTTTTTGATTATGCAGTGGTCACGTATTTATCATTTGCGACTTTTGTCAAAAGTCGCTATTTTCTGCACAAAGGTATTTTTTTAGGCGCAAAGCTACACCACCTACCTGTAGTCGTGAGAATCACTTCTACCTTCCTCAATTCAACCTTTAAAGGGGTACTCCGGTGGAAAAATATATATTTTTTTTCTTTTTTAAATCATCTGGTGCCAGAAAGTTAAACATATTTGTAAATTACTTCTATTAAAAAATCTTAACCCCTTAAGGACTCAGGGTTTTTCCGTTTTTGCACTTTCGTTTTTTTCCTCCTTACCTTTTAAAAATCATAACCCTTTCAATTTTCCACCTAAAAATCCATATTATCGCTTATTTTTTGCATCACCAATTCTACTTTGCAGTGACATCAGTCATTTTACCCAAAAATTCACGACAAAACGGAAAAAAAAATCATTGTGCGACAAAATCGAAGAAAAAACGCCATTTTGTAACTTTTGGGGGCTTCCGTTTCTACGCAGTGCATATTTCGGTAAAAATGACACCTTATCATTATTCTGTAGGTCCATACGGTTAAAATGATACCCTACTTATATAGGTTTGATTTTGTCGTACTTCTGGAAAAAATCATAACTAAAGGAAGGAAAATAATTCGTTTAAAAATGTCCTCTTCTGACCCCTATAACTTTATTTTTCCACGTACAGGGGGGTATGAGGACTCATTTTTTGTGCCGTGATCTGAAGTTTTTATTGGTACGATTTTTGTTTTGATCGGACTTTTTGATCACTTTTTATTCATTTTTTAATGGTATAAAAAGTGACCAAAATACGCTTTTTTGGACTTTGGAATTTAAAAATATATCATTAATTAAACTGCACGGTCAATGGCGTTTGCGCGTACGCCATTGACCGTGCAGTTTAATTAATGATATATTTTTATAGTTTGGACATTTACACACGCGGCAATACCACATATGTTTATTTTTATTTACACTGTTTTATTTTTTTTATGGGAAAAGGGGGGTGATTCAAACTTTTATTAAGGAAGGGGTTAAATGATCTTTATTAACACTTTTTTTTTACTTTTTTTGCAGTGTTATAGGGACCTATAACACTGCACACACTGATCTCTCATCCTGATCACAGGCGTGTATTAACACGCCTGTGATCAGTGTTATCGGCGCTTGACTGATCCTGCCTGGATCTCAGGCACGGAGCAGTCATTCGTCGATCGGACACCGAGGAGGCAGGTAAGGGCCCTCCCGGTGTCCTGCAAGCTGTTCGGGACGCCGCGATTTCACCACGGCGGTCCCGAACAGCGCGACTGACTAGCCGGGATACTTTCGCTTTAGAAGCGGCGGTCAGCTTTGACCGCCGCTTCTAAAGGGTTAATACCACACATCGCCGCGATCGGCGATGTGTGGTATTAGCCGCGGGTCCCGGCCGTTGATGAGCGCCGGGACCGACGCGATGTGATGCGGGGTCGCAGCGCGACCCCGCTTCATATCGCGGGAGCCGGCGCAGGACGTAAATATACGTCTTGCGTCGTTAAAGGGTTAATCCTTCCAGTACTACTTAGCTGCTGAATTCTACAGAGGAAATGCCTTTCTTTTTGGAACACTGATGACCTCACGACCACAGTGCTCTCTGCTGACAACTCTTTCCATTTTAGCAACCGTGCACAGCAGATATATGCTAAGGGCAGCATTGTGGCTTAGTGGTTAGCACTGCTGCCTTGCAGTGCTGGGGCTTTGGTTTCAAATCCCACTAAGGACAACAATAAATAAAGACATTATTATTATAATAACGTCAGCAGAGAGCAGTGTGTTCGTGATGTCATCAGAGAGCATTCCAAAAAGAAAAGAATTTCCTCTGTAGTATTCAGCAGCTAATAAATACAGGAAGGATTAAGATTTTTTAATAGAAGTAATTTACAAATATGTTTAACTTTCTGGCACCAGTTGATTTAAAAAAGAAGAAAAAATTGTTTTTCCACCGGAGTACCCCTTTAACCTCTTGTGGATGACAGCATCCCACTCCCCTTCTATGATGCGCTCAGGAGCTGAGCTCAGATCATAGCTGGGTGGTCCTGGCGGCTATCTGCCACCAGGACCCATCTCTATTGCCAGACATCACTGATCATGGTGATGCCCAGCTTTAACCCCTTAGACACCGCAATCAAATTTGATTGTAGCATCTAAAATGCAAGTAAAAATGTCCTGGCAGTTCTGTGAAAGTAAGTAAAAACACCTAACCTGCCAAAGTCAGGACCCGCGAAAGTGTCTACTTCCCTCCCTCACATGCGTCTAGAAAAAGTGTATGTGGTAGAGCTTTCCCCACCACAGCAGGGCTGCACAAAATTTATCATCCTGCTGCACCTTCTTGATAAATAAGATGCATGCTAGTCAAACCCACCACCCAAATAAATGTGGGAAAATAGCTCTACCATAGACATTCTTCAATAAATCTGGGCCTATGTCTCTACATAGGCACATGATTACAAGGCTGTGTTGGACACTGACAGTCAAGAATCCCCAAAATGTGACAACCTTGCCTCTGCTGCTGCTTGTCCAGATCCTTTCTAGCTGACCAGCAGCTAGGCCTCGTCCTCAGGCAGCATATTCAGTCTTGTCCTCATCAGTTTTTGTGTCCTCCTCCTGCACTTGGCCAAGCTGTTGGTGGTGCAGGCACTTCACACTTTACTTAACAGCCTTTAGAAAGCTAATTGTGTGTGCCCAGCTCAGGTAGTACATACCTAGTCACCATCATTGTGCCACAAAAGCCGTCTCTGCTTTGCACATGTGGCGAAGAGGGTGGGCCACTCCATGCAATTGTCAGTGTACAGCACAGTATATTCCATGGTATATACTTGAAGTAGTAGCTGTGGACAGGGAAATGAAATGTCTTTACTGGCCCACTGGGTCAACATCCTGCAGAACAAGGTCAGTAAATAGTAGTGAATTTAGTAGTGAATTGTCGACAGTTGCAGCAATTCGGTTCAGCTTCTGATACCTGCTGCCTCCACCTCCTTATCCATGGCCAACTTACATCTCCTCCACAGAGAAGGCGTAGCTTACCCTACACACAAAGGATGAGCTACAGCCCTGTATGCAGTAGGAACTTTCACACAGGCTCTCTACTTGTAATCTGACATTATGAAACATGGTTGCCAATAATGGCACAAACATCATAAAAGTGCTGCACGTATTGCATCCTGTATTGCACGTGTTAAATCTTGTTTCCTGAGAAATTGTGGCAGTCTCAGGGATGTGCTGGCTATGATATGCCACTCACATTCCTTCTTGAGCAAATGCTCACATTGATAATAGAGGGATGGAGGGAGATTCTCATCTGGCTGGCTTCAGTCTGGATGTTGAGGAAGAGTTAAATGAGGAAGTGGGACCTGAAGAAGAAGTTTTGAAAATGGAATATGTTGAAGGGATAGGGGACAAGGAAGCTACACAAGATGACAGTATAATAATGATGATGATGATGATGATAAGGACCATGATGACTAACCTTGGCAGTATGGGACTGGGTGGAACAAGCTGGGCCCTCTGAAAAGCTTGCAAGGATGGCAAACAGTATACCAACTTGCTTTCACAGTAACATGTTGCACGCTTGAAGTAAAGAGATGAGTACTGGATCTCTTTGGAGTACACGCTGGAGAGTACACACACTCTTAGACCCTTGGTATTAAGCCAAAATGGGGGAATTTGTTCAACCTTCTGAGGAGGAGGATAAACTGGATTTTTATAGGGAGAAGCTACCCATACAGATTGCTATGGCTTTCCAGCAACCATCACCTGCCGATCAGGGGTCCACTCCCTCTGCCAGCACTACCCCTAGAAAAGGCAGGTGCAGCAGCATCTTTACATTGGAGTACGTGATTTTTACATCTGGTATTTAACCCTGACATGAATCATCCCCAAAGGGATTCACACCATTACCTGGACCACCAGGTTGATGCATATCTAAGCTGTTCCTTTTCCCTAACAGATACCATGAGCTCAGACACCATGGACTACTTGATCACTAGGTAGGCGCATTGGCCACAACATGCCCTGATTGTCATGGGTGCTCTGTCTTGTCCATTTTCCAGTGTAGCATCAGAGATAGTAACAGCGCAGCAGGTGGCATCACCCCTAAGGAAACAAAATTGTCTGCCAGCAACATGGAAAAACTTGCATTTGTTAAAATGACTCATGCATGGATCAGTGAGGAATTTAAACCTCCTTTGGCAGGTGCCACTCTTTAGACCTTACTACCACCACCCCTGCTGTTTATTGCATACAACAACTCCCATCAGTCCACAACTGCCTGCTGATCTGTTCGCTGGCTACTATAACTTCCATCAGTCCACCATTGCCTGCTGTCAGCTGGCTAAAAATCCCACCAGTTTGCCACTGCCTGCTGTCCGTTGACTCCCAACAACTCCCCACAGTCCACCACTACCTGCTGTTGCTGGCTACTACAGCTTCCACCAGTGCACCACAGCCTGCTGTCCGCTGGATACTACAACTCTAACCATCCCACTGCTGTCTGCTGGGTTCTACAACTTCCACCAGTTCACCCCTTCCTGCTGTCCTGTCTGCTTGCTACTACAATTCCCACCAGTCCACCACTGCCTGCTGTTATGTCCGCTGGCTAGTAAAACTCCCACCAGTCCACCACTGCCGGCTGTCCTGTCCACTTGCTTCTACAACTTCAACCAGTCCACCACCCTTGTTGCTAATGCTTCTACCAGCCAGGCTTACACATACACATCCATAATTCCCAAAAAAGGGATAATTTTATTGGCCTTTTATATAAAAGCTATTTTTCTTCACTATTTTGAGACATTAATCCGGTCTCAACTTCAAAAAAGGGATCATTGTTGAAACTCTTGGAAAAATCCATGGCATCCTAATTTGCTACACTAAAATCCTGTTGCTATTCAGGAAAAGGAGAATTTTTAGAAGCATTGCAAAAATCCATGGCGTCTTCACTTGCCAGACTCAAAACCTGTTGCTACTCCCAAAAAGGAACAATATTTGGAATGTTGGAAAAATCTATAGTGTATTCACATGTTAGAATCAAAACCTGTTGCTACTCCCAAAAAGAGATAGTGTTTTTTGGGAATATTTGGAAATAGCTATTGTCATCCAATACCTCAGTAAGCGTTTTAACACTGGCAGACATCTGCCAACAACCAGGGATACTTCGTGTTTTTCTAATCTGGGATAACCTCTTTAACCCCTCAACGAAGCCGGACATAAATGTACGTCCTGGTGAGCTGGTACTTAACGCACCAGGATGTACATTTACGTCCTATGCATAACCGCGAGCATCGGAGTGATTTTCGGGTCATGCGCGGCAGGTCCTGGCTGCTGATAGCAGCCAGGGACCCGCCGGTAATGGCGGACATCCGACCCGCCGGTAATGGCGGTGATCACGCGGATGTCCATCATTAACCCCTCAGATGCCGTGATCAATACAGATCACGGCATCTGCAGCATCGCATTCACTAAAATGGATGATCAGACGATCTGACGTGGCGATCCATTCATCCAGAATGGCAGAGAGAGGTCCCCTCACCTTCCTCCGCAGCCTTCCATGGGTCTTCTGCTCTGGTCTGCGATCAATGTCCTATGCATAGCATTAAACAGTATTAGCAATCGAATGATTGCTCTAAATAGTCCCCTATGGGGACTATTAAAGTGTAAAAATAAAAGTTAAAAAAAAAAGTTAAACCCCCCCCCCCAATAAAAACGTAAATTGTCCCATTTTCCCTATTTCACCCCCAAAAAGTGTAAAAATAATATATATTTTATATACATATTTGGTATTGCCGTGTGCGTAAATATCCGAACTATTAAAATAAAATGTTAATACTGTACAGTGAACGGTGTGAACGAAAAAAAAAATCTAAAATAGCTGCTTTTTATTAACATTTTATTCCCAAAAAAATTTATAAAAAATTTATTAAAAGTTTTATATAAGCAAATATGGTATCATAAAAAGTAACAATAAACAATAAAAAGTACAGATTATGGTGCAAAATATGAGCCCTCATACCCCGCTTATACGGAAAAATGAAAAAGTTATAGGTCTTCAGAATAGGGGGATTTTAAACATACTAATTTGGTTAAACTGCGGGTGTCTGCTTAACATATTGGCGCTAGGACTGCACAGGAATGTGTCATCTCATAGAGGGCTATGCGTTCTGTGTGGTGTCCGCAGAAAGAATTAACAGGTTCATTCTTTCCTAGGACACAGAAAACTGAATTTCTGTGCTGGAAACATCTGGCACGGAAATGCCGCCATGTGCACAGCAGCAGAATCCCATTGAATTCAACCGGACTCTGCAGCTGCAGAATTTCCATGTGGACATTCCAAGCAGAATTCCGCAATGAAATTCTGATGTGTGAACATGGACCCATGATTTCAAAGCAAGCTGAGCAAAGCATTAATCAGTGGGCTGACCTCAGACAGTGGCCTCTTACTTTCAATAGTTTTTATTGAACAGATTTTTCAATGAACAAATTATGTAGTGGAAACAAACATAATGTAACCAGAAACAAACAAAAAGAACAGAAAGCGATATTCATCCAGTCATCACATATACTAGGAACATCAATCAGGAGGTAAACAAAAAATTGCCTCATCTTGTGAGAACATACAAAAGCGCATATGTAAATGGAGAAGAGGTTGATGCGCTAGCAAACGGTCTAGTAAACGGTCTAGTAAACGTTCAGGGGGATAGAGGGATTGGTAGCATAAAATGTGTCAGATCCCTAGAAGT
This sequence comes from Hyla sarda, assembly GCF_029499605.1. NCBI lineage: Eukaryota > Metazoa > Chordata > Amphibia > Anura > Hylidae > Hyla > Hyla sarda. The sequence goes on from NC_079190.1 coordinate 331,189,597, forward strand.
GAGGTAGGTGTTATAGCGATATACAATGGGAAGAGTCAATCCACAATTGCCACTTTCGGAGGAAGGAGGGGTAGGTGCCAGCTCCTGCTGCCAATGTTTTTTCAAAAGCATATGTGTTATTTACTTTTTGTATGACCTGTGAGATACGTGGGACATTTGTAGACTTCCATAAGCTCGTGATAAGAATTTTTGCTATTATGCAAATTATGCTAAATAGAGCTCTAAAGGGAGGTGGTATAAGATGTAGGTCAAGGAACAGTAGGGCTGACTGTGGAGTCCATGGCACTTGCACTTGTAGGACTTCAGTGAGTAGTGTGAGACAATCCGTCCAAAACTGTCATACTAGTGGACATGCCCATAGCACGTGTAGCAAAGTGCCACTGGAGCCACAGTGGCGCCAGCATCTATCAGATGAGCCTGGATAGGCTCGGGCGATTTTGTCCGGAGTAAAATACCAGCGGAGTATGGTTTTGAATGCTGATTCAATGTGAGTGGCACACATAAAGTGCTTGTTGATATTTCTGAAAGCAGCCTCCCATTCCAATGAGTCACGTTGTATGTCTAAGTCCCTTTCCCAAAGTCTCAGAGGATATGTCTTAGAGAATTTCCCTGATTTTGAAAAATACGTGTAAGGGATTTTTATGCCCGGGGAGTCCTTTTTTAAATAAGTGATAGTATGCGAGTCTAATGTAACATTAGTCGGTTGGAGTGAGTTAAGAAAATGGCGTATCTGAAGAAATTTATAAAAATCCGCTTGTGGAATATTATAGGAGGATGTGAGTTGTTGGAAGGTCTTCATCACATGGTCCTGGAATAGGGGGCCAGTATCTGATAGGCCGGCCACAAACCACGATGACAGGTTGGGTATGTAAGCTTGTATAAAGGAAAGGGGTATATTTTCTATGTTTTCCTGTCCTGAGGAATTCAGAGTAGTGAGATATAGCCGCCATACCCGGAAAGTATTATGTAATATGGGATTATCGATAGTAGGTGGGGAGAGGTTCCATAAAGGAAGGAGTAGGAAATCTGTAGGTAAGTATGGGGAGGTAAGGTGACGTTCAATCTGAACCCAATGGGATCTAGGAGAGTCATGCCACCAATATTTGATAGTTGAGATTAAAGTCGCAACATAATAAGCTTTAACATCAGGCAGGCCTAAGCCTCCAACATTTCTGTTTTTAGCTAGAATTTGGAAAGATACTCTTGCCTTTCTGCCAGCCCATATGAAACTGGTTAAAATGCTTTGTGCTTTGTTGAAAAAGGAATTAGGTAATGCTTTAGGTAATGACCTGAAATGGTATAATAACTTGGGTAGCATGAACATCTTGAATGCTGCCACCCTACCGACCCATGAAGTGTCTTGTTTCAGGTAGGTGTCAGCTTCAGAGGAGAGGTTCCGTAACAGAGGCAGGTAGTTAACTGGGAAAAGTGTGCTGTGCGGGTAGGATAAGTGTATACCTAGATAGTCTATGGAAGCAGTCCTCCAGTCAAACTTATAGGAGGATTGTAGGGAATGGATTTGTGTCTGTGGAAGATTAAGAGGTAAGGCCTGGGTTTTAGACTTGTTGAGGGAATAATACGAGAGGTGGCAAAATTTGTCAATGTTTTCTAGAACTACCGGCAGCGATTGGACAGGGTTGGACAATGTGAGGATGACATCATCCGCCTATAGGGATATTACGTGAGAATGACTCCCAACCTGTATCCCTGATATCTCAGAGCATTGACGGATGGCCTGCGCTAAGGGCTCAATAGAGAGTATATATATTAAAGGAGATAATGGGCAGCCCTGACGAGATCTGTTAGTAATGACAAACGGGTCGGACATGCAGCCGTTAGTAAGGACCCTAGCAGAGGGACAAGAATATAGGGACGACATTGCAGAAAGAATTTTGCCAGTGAAACCCATGAATCGTAGAACCGAGAAGGCGAACGACCAGCAGAGCCGGTCAAACGCCTTCTTGGCATCCAAGGCCACCACCAACGAGGGGATGTGGCATCTCTCTATATGGTGGAAGATATGTAATAATCGTCTGGTGTTGTCCGAGGTTTGTCTACCAGGAACAAAACCGGATTGGTCAGGGTTGATGAGTGAGGGGAGTAGGGGGGCCAATCTGTTGGCAAGTATTTTAGCATAAATTTTCAGGTCCTGGTTCAGAAGTGAAATAGGACGAAAGTTTTGTGGAGAGTCCGTTGATTTGCCGGGTTTTGGGAGTGTGGTGACAAGGGCCTCAAGATTTTCCCTAGGCAATGTGCCCTCTTTCATGGCATGGTTGCAGAAGGCCAGAAAATGTGGTGATAAGATGGGCGAATATAATTTAAAGTACTGGGAGATAAAACCATCCGGCCCTGGCGCTTTGTTTTTAGGGAGGGAGGATATGACATCCTGGACTTCCTGGAGTGTGATCTCACCATTGAGAGTTACAAGTTGCAGGGTGGACAGGGTCGGCAAATCAAGGGAAGTAAGGTAATTTTGTATTTCAGATATATGTGCGAGTGATGTAGAGGACGAGGCTAAATTGTAGAGGTGTGAGTAGTATGTCTGGAAGCCATTGGCTATGTCTTTAGGCGTGTACAGTTTAGTGCCTGTGGTAGGGTGTATTAGGAAAGGAATGCGGGATTTTTGCTGACGGGATTTTAGCCTATGGGCCAAAAGCCTTCCATATTTGTTGTCTTGTGCATAGTAAACTGCCCCTAACCTCCTATGAGCCTTCTCATAAATGTGTAGGAGATGACAACGGAGGTCATTCCTTAAAGAGCCCACTTTTTGGGCAGAATCGACTGAGGGGTTTGTTTTGTTCATATCCTCCGCGTGTTTCAGGAGGGATAAAGATGTCTGTAAGTTTTTGTTCCCTAATTTTCTTGAGTGGCTCCGTATTTAATGCAGAGACCTCTCACTACCGCTTTATGACAATTCCATAGTGTGAAGGGGTTAGTCTCGGACGGGGCATTTAAAGAAAAATATTCCTGGATATCTCCCCTAAGGCATTGAGAAAATTTCTGGTCCGATAGAAGAAAAGGGCTACATCTCCACATATGGGCCGGAGAAGATGATACATCATCCCTAACAGACAATGTGATTGCAGAATGATCCGACCACTTAATTGCTTCTATGGAAGAGTGGTCCATTCTAGGGAGTAGCGTTCTATCCACCAGGAACATATCAAGGCGTGAATAAGTATTATGGACCCCAGACAGAAAAGTATATTCTCTGTCTGATGGATGATGCACCCTCCAGATGTCATAGAAATCTTCATGGTGGAGCCATGACTCCAAGGTGTGGGTCTGGAGGCAATTGTTAAAAGACATATCTAGGGAAGAGCTGGCTATCGTGTTAAAATCCCCACAAATAATGTGCGAACCCCAGGGTAATTTACGGAGTCTGCGTAGCACCGACTTAAGAAACCTCATTTGACCCACATTTGGAGCGTATAGAGCCGTGATAGTCAGGGGGAGTTGGTTGATGCATTGAAGGATAATGTATCTCCCAGCAGGATCTGTGATGCAATTGTGCAGGGAAAAAGCAACCGTGTTACGGATTGCAATTGTAACTCCCCTAGATTTAGAGGTGTATGTGGAGTGGAAGATGTGGTTGTATGTCTGGTGTTTGATCCGATACGTGTCCTTCTGTAACAGATGGGTCTCTTGAATGCACAAGACATCACAGTGTAAACCCCTAGCCTCCCTCCATAGATGTGACCTTTTATGTGGAGCATTTAGACCGTTTGCATTAATGCTAGCTAACTTAATAACCATTTATAAAATAAGGAGTGAGTAATAGAAGTTGTAGAGGTAATACAGTAGAGGTGACCAGATGTGCCTCCCAGCCAGCACACACCCGGTCTGATAATAAAAGATGAGACATTGCAATAGAATGGAACGGACAGAACAGCAATGGAGTACAGTGGTATTCGCATTGAGTAAAAAGCATAAGAACCAATATATACAAGAGAATAACGAACAAGAAAATAATACAGTAGGCTCAACTGTGTAGAGCCAGAAAAACAAGGATGGGGGTAAGAGTCCATCCTGATACCGAGGGGTTACCAAACCGTCGGAGCCCGAGCCTTCAGCCCGAATACCGGAGAGGAGCAGTCAGGAGCCCTTCATGGTGTGGACCAGTCCTTCTGTATGCGGCGAGACGCCGAAGTGCGATCAGTCGCTCCGTTCATGGGCAAGTTGACATTCCAGGATTTCAGAAGAGAGTGTCCATCTGGTACAGATCTGACCACGTGGAATTTTTCTCCCCTTTTAATGAGCAAACGGGTGGGGAAACCCCATCTGTAAGCGATTTTGGCATCTCTCAGAGCCTGGGTAATTGGTTGTAACGCCTTACGGGCCTGCATAGTGGCTGCGGAGAGATCCGTGTATACTGATATTCCATGGTAAGGAGCAGGTAGACCCCGATTTCTGCGAGTAAATTCCATAAAACGTTCCTTGGTGGTATAAAAATGCACTCTCGCCAGCACATCTCTGGGGGTGTCATCAGAGAGATGTTTAGGAAGAGGCAGTCTGTGGGCTCTATCCACCTCCAACTCAGTGGGGGAACCACTTTAAGTATGGAGCGTATGTACTGTGGTATGTCCGCAGGGGATACAGACTCAGGGACCCCACGGAACTTGACATTATTGCGTCGGCTTCTGTCCTCCAAATCTGCCACCTTCTCTCTTAAAGCAGTAAGGTCATCTTCCAGTGTGTTGTGGGAGTCAATCAGGTGATTGTGGGAGTCAGAGAATTCCCCAAACTTAGTGTCTATATGGTCAACTCTCTCACCCAGATCATCAATGGCAGCCTGTAGGGGGGGAGACCATTTTGGACATATCTTTTAAGAAGGTCTTGTGGAGTACCAGCACCTGAGTTGAAGTGGTTATCTGGTGGAAGGATTTTTTTTTTTTTTTTGTAACTATGCCTATTGTTTGGGATATAAAAAATGAAGGTAAGTAGATGTTTAGAAGTAAGTAGTAAGTAAGTAGATTTTTTTTTATATCGCACACATAGGTAGAAAAAATAAACTCCTCCTACCGGATAACCCTTTAACCTAACTATGCTGTTAAAAGGGTTGAGAGTGAACACAGCATAGTAATCTTAGGCTCAGTTACGTGTATTTTCTTGGTTTAATAAAGCATAGCATTTCTACCTTGGTTTACCATAACATCGCACCTAAAATCGTGAGCGTAGACTAGCCATCTATGGCTCTGTTAAGTGTATTATCTGGGTTTAATCAAATATATAGTATTTCTACCTGGATTTAACATAACTACACAGGTAAAAACATTAAGATTAAATGCAGACTGGTACTCCGGTGAAAAACAACTTTTTGAAAAATCAACCGGTGCCAGAAAGTTATACAGATTGGTAAATTACTTCTATTTAAAGGGGTACTCCGGCGCTTAGTCATCTTATCCCCTATCCAAAGCATAGGGGATAAGATGCCTGATCGCGGGGGTCCTGCAGCACCCCGTTTAAAATCAGTCCCCGGAGCATGTTCGCTCCGGGTCCGATTACTGTCGATAACGGGGCCGGAGCATTGTGAAGTCAAGGCTCCGCCCCGTGCCATGTCATGCTCCGCCCCCTCAATGCAAGCCTATGGGAGGGGGCGTGACAGCTGTTTCATCACAGTAGTCCCGATCAGCTCCACTGAACTGCTGGGATTCTTTCACTTAATTCTTTTATTCTAAAGGGTTAACTACGGGCATCGGCCCGATCGGTGATACCTGGCATTAACCCGGGGTCCTGGCTGCTGATAGCAGTCGGACCCAACGGTTTTAAAGCGTTCTCCACTCGTGAGAACGATTTAAACGTTGGTAATGGGACTCAGGGCGTACAGGTACGCCCTAAATCCTTAATCCCTTAAGGACTCAGCATTTTTCCGTTTTTGCATTTTCGCTTTTTCCTCTTTTACTTTTTAAAAATCATAACCCTTTCAATATTCCACCTAAAAATCCATATTATGGCTTATTTTTTGCACTACCAATTTTACTTTCCAGTGACATTAAAGGAGAACTCCAGAATATAAAAATTGTCCTCCATATTGCCGGCGGAAAAAAATAAAGATGTACATACCTTCCTTCGCTCCCCCGGGCCTCCGGTAATCGGCCACGATCCTCTTCCTGGTTGCCGGTGGTCGGCGAGTCATACTGCGCTCAGCCAATCACCGGCCGCAGTCCAGACTCGGCCAGCGATAGGCTGAGCGGCAGTGTGAGAACGCTTCAAGACAATTCTTCACTACACAGACACCTGCTGCCGGGGCTGAAAACGTCACACCGGCTGAGTCGGGACTTCACTGCGGCCGGTGATTGGCTGAGTGCAGTATGACTCGCCGACCACCGGCAACCAGGAAGAGGATCGCGGCAGAGACCGTAGCCGGTTACCGGAGGCCCCGGGGGAGTGAAGGAAGGTATGTACATCTTTATTTTTTTTTTACTGCCGGCAGTATGGGGGACAATTTTTATATTCTGGAGTTCTCCTTTAAAGGGGTAATCCGGGCAAAACATCTTATTCCCTATCGAAAGGATGTGGGATAAGATGTCTGATCGCAACGCCCCCTCCCATAGACATGAATGGAGGGGGCATGGCGTGACATCACGTCCCTGTCTCGGAAGCACGGAGGATTCCCAAACTTCAGACGCAGCTACGCATAGAATGCGGGCCTCCCGCGATCATACATCTTATCCCCTATCCTTTCGATAGGAGATAAGATGTTTTTGCCCAGAATACACAATTAATCATTTTACCCAAAAATCAACGGCAAAACGGGGAAAAAAATCATTGTGCGACAAAATTTAAGAAAAACCGCAATTTTGTTAATTTTGGGGGCTTCCGTTTCTACCCAGTGCATTTTTCGGTAAAAATGACACCTTATTTTTATTCTGTAGGTCCATACGGTTAAAATGATACCCTACTTATATAGGTTTGATTTTGTCGTACTTCTGGAAAAAATCATAACTACATGCATGAAAATTTTGAAAATGTTAAAAAATGTTCTCTTCTGCATATGGGGCGGTTTGAGGGCTCATGTTTGCGCCGTGATCTGAAGTTTTTATCGGTACCATTTTTGTTTTGATCTGACTTTTTGATTGCTTTTAATTAAATTAATTTTTTAATGGTATAAAAAGTGACCAGAATATGCTATTTTGGACTTTAGATTTTTTTTTACGTGTACGCCATTGACCGTGCGGTTTAATTAACTATGTATTTTTATAGTTCTGACATTTACACACACGGCGATACCACATATGTTTATTTTTATTTGCACAGTTTTTTTATGGGAAAAGGGGGTGATTCAAACTTTTATTATGGAAGTGGTTAAATCACATTTATTAACACTTTTTTAACTTTTTTTTTTTTACGGTGTTCTAGCTCCCATAGGGGGCTATAACACTGCATACACTGATCTTTTACACTGATCACTGGCATGTATTAACATGCCATTGATCAGTGTTATCGGCACTTGACTGCTCCTGCCTGGATCTCAGGCACGGAGCAGTCATTCACCGATCGAACACCGAGGAGGCAGGTAGGGATCCTCCCGGTGTCCTGTAAGCTGTTCGGGATGCCGACTGAGTTGCCGGGATACTTTCAATTTCATTTTTAAAAAAATGAACTGGTGCCAGAAAGTTGAACAGATTTGTAAATTACTTCTATAAAAAAAATCTTTATCCTTCCAGTACTTATTAGCAGCTGTATGCTACAGAGGAAATTCTTTGCTTTTTGAATTTCTTTTTTGTCTTGTCCAAAGTGCTCTCTGCTGACAACCCTGTTCGTGTCAGGAACTGTCCAGAGTAGCATAGGTTTGCTATGAGGATTTTCTCCTGCTCTGGACAGTTCATGATACAGTCATCAGGTGTCAGCAGAGAGCACTGTGGACAAGACAAAAAGAAAATAATTTCTTCTGTAGCATACAGCTGCTAAAAAGTACTGGATGGGTAAAGATTTTTTAATAGAAGTAATTTACAAATTTGTTTAACTACGGTGAAACGGGAAAAAAAATCATTGTGCGACAAAATTTAAGAAAAAGGACCATTTTGTTTCTACACAGTACATTATTCTGTAGCTTTATACTATTAAAATGATACCCTAGTTATGTAGGTTTGATTTTTTGGTACTTCTGGAAAAAATCATAACTTCATGCAGGAAAATTTATACGTTTAAAATTGTCATGTTCTGACCCCTATAACTTTTTTATTTTTCCACATACGGGGCAGTATGAGGGCTAATTTTTTGCTGCTACTCCTGAGGAGTTCACTCCAAGCCGACTTCTCCAAGCTCCTCCAACCGTTGCACTCTTCCACCGCTGCCCTGGAGCATAAAGTCACAAGGGCTGAGACGAAGCTGATCTCTTTTGCCACTGCCCACAATGAACTGCAAACTGCGCATAACGCGCTGGACAACAAGGTGGACTCTTTACATATCAAAATGGTGGACTTTGAGGATCGCAACCGACGTAATAACGTCAAGTTCCGGGGCATACCGGAGAACGTGCCGGGCTCTCAACTAGTCCGCTATGTGTATCACCTTATGAAGCAGCTACTGCCGGACTTAGCGGACTACGAATATAGCATCGACCGGGCCCACAGGGTCCCGAAGCCCCGATCTCTCCCTGAGGAGGTGCCGCGTGATGTGCTGGTGCGGTTCACATTTTTCCGCACTAAAGACTTGCTCTTGCAGTTTTCCAGACGACAACCAACCTTACCGGAGCCGTACGAGGTGGTGAAGATGTATGCCGATCTGTCAGCTGCGACGCTACAGGCCAGGAGAAGTTTTACCCCTCTTACAGAGACGCTCTGCACTTTGGGAGTCCCATATCGATGGGACTTCCCGGCTAAGGTGCTAGTCACTTGCCAGGGCCAGGTCCATGCTCTCCTTAGGGCCTCCCACGACCTTTCGGTCCTGCGAGAATGGGGGATGATTTCAGCGGATACGGACACTAGTGACTCTCAGCTGCCCCCCTCTCTAACTCGGGACTGACCCTGACTCTCTACTGGTTTGCTGTTCTGATGAATGATGATTCCTAATATCCTGATGCTGGAGCTTCATCCTCTCATTTGTGTTGCTGGTGTTTTTGTTCCACACCCCCGCCTCGGTGTTACTCTTTCTGTTGTTTACTGGGTCACCGTTGCTCCTATATCTGGTACTCTCTACCTCTCTCCTCCTCTCTTGTACTTCTCTTCCACCACTACCTTTTTCCCTCTTGTTCTCCTGTCCTCGTCTTGTGTATATGGTGTGTAGAGTATTTGTTTAGAATTGTACTGCTCTCTATTTGTTGTGCTGAGATTTTTTTTTTTTTTTTTTTTTGTGTCCCTGCAGCCTAGATCCCCCGGCCCTCATCGTCGCACCGACCGATAACGCCAGTCCATCCCTTGGGTCCACCGGAGAGCGACTCAGCTCTGTATTTGTGCACCCCCGTCTGGACCCTGTGGGTTCAGTCTGATTTTCATCTGCCCCCCTCCTACGTTGCTTCCCCGATTTTTGTTCCGGTGTTACATCCTCGTCTGTACCACGCGGTGGTCAGTCGGGTTTTTAATTCTCCCCTTTCTGTGCTTTTCCCCCGGTTCTGCTGCAGTGTTCCACCCTCGGCTGTGCCACTTGGTGGAGGTTGAGTATTCACTCCCCCCCCCCCCCCTGTTCCCTTCTACATAAAGTATATTGTGACATCCTCGTCTGTACCACTTGGTGGTCAGTCGGGGTTTTAAACTATACTACCTTCTCTTAGGGGCTCCTTTATAGCTAGCTATGGGCTTTGTGGTTATGTCCCAGAACGTGAATGGCCTCAACAGTCCCCAGAAGCGGCATTTCCTATGGCGGGAGGTGGAGAGGCATGACGCAGCGATAGTATGCCTACAGGAAACACACGTCTCCTCCGGTAGTCCTCCACCCATACGCCATCGGAGATTTCCGGTGATTATCCACTCCTCCTATGATTCTAAGAAGAGGGGGGTTTTAGTTGTCTTTAGGGATGACATCGCTGTAACTTTCTCTCAACAGATTATTGATCCCCATAGCCGTTACATTATTGTTGTGGGAACCATTGACGGCAAGCCTTTCACTCTAGTTAATTTTTATGCCCCTAACAGTGGTCAGGGTCATTTTCTAAAACGGCTTTTCAGGTTGGTTCTTTCTATTAGGTTTGGCGAGGTAATAGTGTGTGGAGATTTCAATTCGGTCATTGACCCTACATTGGACCTCTCAGGATCCTCTGCACGCCGCTATTGTGATCTCCGCACTCTCCTCTCCTCCCATGACTTGTTTGACGTGTGGAGGATTCGACATGCTGCGGAGCTCGACTATACTTACTTTTCACCTAGATTCCACACATACTCCAGGATAGGTATGATTTTGGTTTCTAGAGGACTGCTTGAACTGGTCACTACTACAGACATTGGGGAACTTACATGGTCCGATCATGCGCCTACGTTGCTCTCTTTCACACTCGCTGCTCCTACACACAGCGACTTTGTCTGGAGAGCCAATACCCAAATTATTGCACACTCCGAGCATAGCGAGATTATTGCTTCCTCTTTGGAAGAATATTTCCGCTTGAATTCTACTCCTGATGTCACGGACACCTCCTTGTGGCTGGCCCACAAGGCGGTGATCCGAGGCAAGTTTATCCGGTTGGGCTCCTTGCTCAAGAAACAGCGTACTGCTGCGATACGTGAGGCTATTGACAAGGTCGCTGTGTTGGAAGCCCTGCACAAGACTGCACCCTCACCTGACTTGCACTCTCAACTCATGCATTTACGCACGCACGCACTTACTCCAACTTTCCCTCTATCAGTATGACAAGGACACCCGTAGATCTAAATTCCGCTTTTACACCCAAGACAACAAACCCACATCATTGCTTGCCAAACGCCTTGAACCCCCCAGGACGAAATGTAGAATTGGCATTATAAAATACCCTTCCTCTGGTTCCCTCCTCCGATCTCCTAGGGACATAGCTAATGCGTTCCAGTCCTACTATAATAACCTGTATAATCTGCGCTCTGACCCCCAGACGGCCCAGCCGACTCCAGATGCTATAGACTCCTTTCTTACCACTCTCCATCTGCCTCGCCTCTCTGACTCTGCCCTTCAATCGCTTAATTCACCAATAACCTTACCGGAAATTGAAACTGCCATTACCCTCCCACAAAACACCTGGCCCTGATGGCCTACCTAATGAATATTATAAGAGATTCAAAGGCATCCTCCTCCCTCATTTGCATGCAGTTTTTAAGGCCGCCATGTCCTCTGGGTCTTTCCCTCAAGAGATGCTTACTGCCCTTATTACAACCATCCACAAACCCGGAAAGCCCCCTGATCAAACGTCAAGCTACAGTCCTATCTCACTCCTGAATCGAGACGTTAAACTCTATGCGAAAAATCTATCGTCCCAGCTCCTGACCATTGTCCCCTACTTAGTTGGCCCCGACCAAGTTGGCTTCACACCGGGTCGGCAAGCTCCGGATAACACTAGACGCATGCTAACCCTCCTCCAACATTGTGAACCCCTGCAGCCTTTCTCACTCTTGACGCCGAGAAGGCGTTCGACAGGGTGAACTGGCAGTACGCGTTCTCGGTGCTACGAGCTTTTGGCTTCTCAGGCTCGATACTGGACGCCATTGGTGCATTATATTCAGATACGGCTGCGATGGTTTTTGCGGAGGGATCACTCTCAGCCCAGTTCACCCTGTCGAATTGCACGAGACAGGGATGCCCATTCTCGCCCCTCCTTTTCATTCTTTCTATTGAGCCCCTTGCGTGCGCTATATGTACCCACCCTCACATGGTATCGACGTTGGAGGTCATTCACATAAACTTGTGTTATTTGCTGACGACATTATCCTCACATTAACTGATGTCCCCTCTTCCTTGCCGGCCCTGTTTTTCCTCCTACACCAATTTAGCACCCTCTCCTATTACAAGCTTAACTCTTCCAAATCCCAAATTTTACCTGTTAATCTCCCCCCGCCCACTATAGACTCTCTTAAACTATGTTTTGACCTCGACTGGCAGACGGAATCTGTGACGGCATTCAATTGACATCCCCTTCCTCCCATACTTTTCTCACTAATTTCCCCCTCTGGCTGCCTCTCTTTCTGCTTCTCTGCTAACATTCTCTAAACAGCTTCCCTCCTGGCTGGGCCGTCTGGCGGCCTTTAAAATGCTCCTGTTGCCGAAACTGCTATACTTATTCAGGACGTTGCCAATTGCCATCCCTAAGCCTTTTTTTTGCCTCTTTGAACAAGTCGCTTTTTCGGTTTGTTTGGGCGGACAAAAAACCTAGAATTCCCAGGAAACTTGTGACGACCCGTGTTGCAGCTGGCGGCTTAGGCTTCTCCCACATTGAAGATTACTACAGAGCCTGCGTTTTAGACCAGCTTCAGCATTGGTGGTCATGTACTCGGTATAAACTTTGCGTGGGGATTGAAGAAGCTTCTTCTCCGATCTCTCTTAAATCGCGTCTCCTAGTAGAGGCTAATGGCCGCTCCCCCCCCAACCCCCTCTTCCTTAACAGCGGTTAATGTCTCTGACACCATATGGCGATATTTTTTGCGACAATCTCCCCGTAAACGACAGGTTCTGCTGAGAGAGATCCCGCTGGACTTCATCTCTCATTACATCCCAGACCTAAACTTATCCACATGGCTCCAGAAGGGTGTTTGATGACAGACACACCGTGCACTTCCCCTACCTCAGAGCGAAATACAATCTACTGCATACGGATTTTTATATGGGGCTCCAGATTAGGAGCTTATTGACGCTGACCTTTCTGCAGGAAACACTTATCCCGCCACGTATACTAGCCTTTTTTTCAACAATCATCCACCAACAAGAGAGGGATTTCACAGCTTTATGACCTACTCAGTAACCGTAGTGACCACATTAGACAGCCCTTTATGGACAGGTGGGAGCAGGACCTAAGGGAGACGTTTACTACTGACCAATGGCTTCGTGCTTTGGGGGACTCGCGCACGCTGTTGCGCTCGACCAACCACAGAGAGGCAATTTTGAAGACCATTTACAGGTGGTACTTTACACCCTCCCGACTTCACATCCTCAACCCGTCATGTACTGACCTCTGCTGGAGAGACTGTGGCCATAGGGGGACTCTTCTACATATACTGTGGGAATGTCCGAAAGTCTGGCCACTCTGGCAGGGCACACCGCTCCTAATACAGACACTCCTAGGGGCTCCCTTCACTCTACAACCTAGCCTAGCCTTGTTACTACTCAATGTAGACCGACTGCCGGGGGATCTGCGTTCTCCCATTGCACATATCCTCATGTCCACTAAACTACTTATAACTAGAAAATGGCGGTCTTTGGAGTACTCACACTGATTGAAGTGATCAATCTAGTGAACCTTACGTGTAGCTATGAGAGATCTTTTGCGTTTGCCCACTCCCACCATCCCTCCTACCTGAAACGTTGGGGAAGATGGCTCGCAACCCCTCACTGCCGACCCCTACCCCCTTCCTAATCCTATTGTTGATACTCTGAGAAGATTGCCTTGTCGGCCGTACCTGCTGCTCTCCGGCTTCCCACAAGGTGCCATTGGATCGATGGACTGGCGTTGTTCTTGTCCCTGCTACGGTTGCTGTTACCCTTTCAGTTACCGTCACCATGGCTGTTAATGTCCTGTTCACAACTACTGATGGTAAATTTTGCATCCGTCTACTTTCCTTGGATTTAATGCGTCGTACTTGTACGACTGAGTCAACCATTGTATTTCTCTTCCTGTCCTAGTGTGTGTCTTTGTCTTCCTTTTCCCTTCTTTCCTGCCCTCTTGTGTCTTTTTCCACTTTCCATCTTTCTTTTTTCACTTGGACTCCTTTGAACGACTAGGGGATGTACTTCCCCCCCCATTGCTGATTCCTTATGGTTGTATTTTGTGCAATTTTGTTTGTCGATGCATTGCACTCGCATGAATACTATTAATGTATTTGTATTTTTTTTTTCTGTTGAACTTTTGAAAACAATAAAACTTGTTGAATTAAAATTTTATATATATATATATATATATATATATATATATATATATATAAAGCAGACTTCTACGTGTTCGGAGCTGGTGTATATTTGCGCCAAAAAATGACACTTGCGTTCTTTTTGTGCGCAAAAAAAAAAGACGCAGTTAGTAAATTCATGTCTACAGGAAAAAACGGCTCTACAGTACACATGAATGGTGACATCTTTAGAAAAAGTTCCACCAAAAGACGCACAAAAAGAACGCAGGAAATATCCTTGCGCAAGATTTTGCGCAAGAAAATACACCTAAAATAACTCTATATAGATTGATGAATCCCCCCCATTATATTTATTCTGTAGGTCCATACGATTAGAAGGATACTCAATTTATTATAAATACATGCACCAAAATTAGTATGTTTAAAATTGTCATCTTCTGACCCCTATAACTTTTTTATTTTTCCCAAATACGGGGCTATATGAGGACAAATTTTTTGCTCCATGGTCTGTACTTTTTATCGGTACCATTTTTGTTTCGATGGGACTTTTTGATCACTTTTTATAATTTTTTTTAGGGTATACAAAATGACTTTGGAATTTTTTTTACGTATACACCATTGACCGTGCGGTTTAATTAATATAATATATTTATAGTTTCGACATTTACACACATGGCGATACCACAAATGTTTTTTTTTTGTTTACACATTTTAATTTTTTTAACCCCTTAAGGACTCATCCCATTTTGGCCTTAAGGACTCAGATTTTATTTTATATTTTCAGCCACAGATTACTATGGGGCTTGTTTTTTGCGCGACCAGTTGTCCTTTGTAACTCCCTTCACTCACTTTACCATAAAATGTATGGCGCAACCAAAAAAATACTATTTGTGTGGGGAAAAAAAAAAACAATTTAGCAAATTTTGGAAGCTTTCATTCTCACACCTTACAATTTACGGTGAAAATGACATGTGTTCTTTATACTTTGGGTCAATATGATTAAAATGATACCCATGATTACATACTCTTCTATTACTGTTGCGCTTTAAAAAAATGGCAAACTTTTCAACCAAATTAGTACGTTTAACCCCTTAACGACCAAGGATGTATATTTACGTCCTTGGCCGGCTCCCGCGATATAACGTGGGGTCACTTGGTGACCCCGCGTCATATCGGGTCGGTCCCAGCATGTATCTGAAGCCAGTACACGGGGCTAATAGCCGCGCACTATTAACCCTATAGACGCTGCGTTCAAAGTTGAATGCCGCGTCTAAAACTAAAGTGAAAGCTGCCCGGCTGCTCAGTGGGGCTGATCGGGACCACCGCAGTGAAAATGCGGTGTCCCGATCAGCTGGGACACGAGCGGAGGTCCTCTTACCTTCCTCCGGCGAGTCCCTTCAGCGATTGATTGCTCCAAGCCTGAGATGCAGGCTTGAGCAATCGACCGCCGATAACACTAAACAATTCAAAGCTATGACTTTGCAGTGAACAGTGTATAAGATCACTGTGTGCAATGTTATAGCCCCCTATGGCAGCTATAACACTGCAATAAAAAAGTGTAAAAAAAAAGTTAATAAATGTCATTTAACCCTTTCCCTAATAAAAGTTTGAATCACCCCCTTTTCCCTTAAAAAAATGTAAATAAAAATAAATATAAACATATGTGGTATTGCCGCATGCGTAAATGTCCAAACTATAAAAAATATATCATTAATTTAACCGCACAGTCAACGGTGTACGCGCAAAAAATTCCAAAGTCCAAAATAACGTATTTTTGGTCACTTTTTATATAATGAAAAAATGAATAAAAAGCTATCAAAAAGTCCAATCAATACAAAAATGGTACCGCATAAAACTTAAGATCATGGCGCAAAACATGAGCCCTCATACTGCCCCATACGTGGTAAAATAAAAAAGTTATAGGGGTCAGAAGATGACCATTTTAAATGTATACATTTTTCTGCTTGTAGTTATAATTTTTTACAGAAGTATGACAAAATCAAACCTATATAAGTAGGGTATCATTTTAATTGTATGGACTTACAGAATAAAGATAAGGTGTCATTTTTACCCAAAAATGTGCTGCGTAGAAAAGGAAGCCCCCAAAAGTTACAAAATGGCGTTTTTTCTTCAATTTAGTCGCACAATGATTTTTTTTTTCCGTTTCGCCGTAGATTATGGGTTAAAATTACTGATGTCACTGCAAAGTAGAATTGTTTGCGCAAAAAATAAGCCATCATATGGATTTTTAGGTGCAAAATTGAAAGGGTTATGATTTTTAAAAGGTGAGGAGGAAAAATCTAAAGTGCAAAAATGGAAAAACCCGTGGTCCTTAATGGGTTCAAATCCCTCTATTTTGAAGACCTATAACTTTTTCATTTTTCCGTATAAGCGGCGGCATGAGGGCTCATTTTTTGCGCTGTGATATGTACTTTTTATTGTTACCATATATGCAGATCTAAAACTTGTAATGCATTTTTTATCAATTTTTTTGGGAATAAAATAATATTAAAAAAGCAGCAATTTTTGACTTTTTTTCACGTTCTCATTGTTCACCGTATTGTATCATTAACATTATATTTTAATTGTTCTGATATTAATGCATGCGTCGATACCAAATATGTTTATTACATTTTTTACACTCTTTTGTGGGTGAAATCGGGAAAATAGGACAATTTACATTTTTATTGGGGGAGGGGATTTTTCAAATTTTTTTAATCTTTTTATTTTATTTTTATTTTTTACTTTTTTTTACTTTTAATTTTACACATTAATAGTCCCCATAAGGGACTATTTATAGCAATCATTCAATTGCGAATACTGTTCAGTGCTATGCATAGGGCAGAGCACTGATCAGTGTTAACGGTCACCTTCTGCTCTGGTTTGCTCGATCTCAGACCAGAGCAGAAGACCCGTGGAAGGCAGCAGAGGCAGGTGAGGGGACCTCCGTCTGCCGTTCTGGGTGATCGGATCTTCACGGCAGCGCTGCGGACAATCCAATCATCCATTTCAGTGACCGCAGTGCTGCAGATGCTGTGATCTGTATTGATCACGGCATCTGAGGGGTTAGCGGCGGACATCCGCGTGATCGTGGATGTTAGCCAATACTGGCGGGTCCCTGGCTGCTATCAGCAGCCAGGACCTGCCGCGCATGACCAAAGCATCGCTCCAATGCTCGCGGTCATGTGTAGGACGTAAATGTACGTCCTGGTGCATTAAATACCACCGAACCAGGACTTACATTTACGTCCTGCGTCATTAAGGGGTTAAGGACACAGCCGTTTTTTGCAAATCTGATCTGTCTCACTTTATGCATTAATAACTCTGGGATGCTTTAACTCATGAATTTGATTCCAAGTGTTTTCATGACATATTCTACTTTATGGTAGTGGTAAATTTTCATTAGTGCATCATTTCTTGGTGAAAAATTAAAAAATGTCATGAACAATTTTGAAATTTTGCAGTTTTCTAACATTGAAGCTCTCTGCTTGTAAGTAAAATTATATGTTGATTCACATATACAGTATGTCTAGTTTGTGTTTGCATAATAAAGTTGACATGTTTTTACTTTTTGAAGACATTAGAGGGCTTCAAATTTTAGCAGCAATTTTTCAATAAAATGTCAAAATCGGAATTTTTCACGTACCAGTTCAGTTTTGAAGTAATTTTGAGGGTCTGTATGTTAGAAATACCCCATAGAGGGCCCCATTATGAAAACTGCACCCCTCAAAGTATACAAAAGGGCATTCAGAAAGTTTGTTAACCCTTTAAGTGTTTCACAGGAATAGCAGCAATGTGAAGGAGAAAATTCAAAATCTTCATTTTTTTCATGTTCTTGTAGACCCAGTTTTTTTTTTTTTTTTCATTTTTACAAGGGTTAAAAGGAGAAAAGGCCCACCAAAATGTGTAACCTAATTTCTCTTGAGTAAGGGTATACCCCATATGTGGATGTAAAGTGCTCTGCTGGCGCACTACAAGGCTCAGAAGGGAAGGAGCGACAATGGGATTTTGGAGAGCGAATTTTGGGGGGGCATGTTGCGTTTAGGAAGCCCCCATGGTGCCAGAACAGCAAAAAAAAAAAAAACACATGGCACACTATTTGGGAAAGTACAACCCTCAAGGAATGTAACAAGGGGTATAGGGAGCCTTAACACCCTACAGGTGATTGACAAACTTTCGTTAAAGTGGGACGTGAAAATAGAAAAAAAAAATATTCACTAAAATGCTGGTGTTACACCAATTTTTTTCATTTTCACAAGGGGTGATAGGTAAAAATGTAATATGAGGATGTAAAATGTCATATGAGGATGTAAAGTGCTCTGTGGGTGCACCAGAGGGCTCAGAAGGGAAGGAGTGACATTGGGCTTTTGGAGAGCGAATTTTGCTGAAATGACTATTGGGGGAGCATGTCTCATTTAGAAAGTCCCCTTGGTGCCAGAACAGCAAAAAAAAAAACCACATGGCACACTTTTGGGAAACTACACCCCTCAAGGAACTTAACAAGGGTACAGTGAGCCTTAACACCCCACAGGTGTTTGACAAATTTTCCTAAATTTGGACGTGAAAATTACAATTTATATGTTTTTATTAAAATGCTGGTGTTACCCCAAATTTTTCATTTTTACAAGGGGTGATAGGAGAAAAAGCCCACCAAAATTTGTAACACCATTTCTTCTGCGTATGGAAGTACCCCATATGTGGATGTAAAGTGCTCTGCAGGTGCACTACAGGGCTCAGAAGAGGAGGAGCGCCATTGGGCTTTTGGAGAAAATTTTTTGTTGGAATAGAAGGGGGCCATGTGCGTTTACAAAGCACCTGTTTCCAAAACAAAGGACCCCCCCCCCACATGTGACCCCATTTTGCATTAAAAAATAAAATAAATTCCAGTGAAATACCCCTTTAAATACCCTTCTGATACTGGACACCTGAAATTAGGCTTCAAAAACACCAGAAGTAATTTGATGAATTTGTCTCACATAAGCAAAAAACAATAAATCCCTTTGGAATACCATTTTCTTTTGCACACTTAAGAAAAAAACTATAAATGGCTTCAGAACACCACTTTATAACATCACATGTTTATTAAATTTCCCCCCCCAAAATGTACCACTTTTTTCCCCCTAAATTTACTAACCCGCTTTTTTTTCCCACAGTCTCACTGCTCTTACAGTAAAGAACCCCCGTCTGTGCTTGTGTAGAAACCTTCTTTCCTCTAAACGGAGAGGATGCCCCCTTATTATAGATACAGTCCTGGGTATAAATAGATCATGGGAAAGATCTCTGTACTGTCCCCTGATATATTTATGCATAGTTATTAGGTCTCCCCTAAGCCTTCTTTTTTCTAAACTAAATAACCCTAATTCTGGTTTCCCGTCTTTGAACCCTCTCCAGCTCCACTGTATCTTTCTTGTACACTGGTGCCCAGTACTGTACACAGTATTCTATGTGTGGTCTGACTAGTGATTTGTACAGCGGTAGAATTATTTCCTTGTCGTGGGCATCTATTGATGCACCCCATGATTTTATTTGCCTTGGCAGCAGCTGCCCGACACTGGTCACTACAGCAAAATTTACTGTTAACTAAAACTCCCAAGTCCTTTTCCATGTCAGTCGTCCCAAGTGTGCTCCCATTTAATACGTAATCCCAGGCCGGATTTTTCCTCCCCATGTGCATTACCTTACATTTATCAGTGTTGAACCTCATGTGCCACTTGCCAGCCCAAGCCTCCAACCTATCCAGATCCATTTGTAACAGTGCCCTGTCCTCTATTGTGTTTACCGCTTTACAGAGTTTAGTATCATCTGCAAAGATTGCTACTTTACTATTCAACCCCTCTACAAGGTCATTAATGAATATATTAAAGGACAGGACCCAATACTGACCCCTGTGGTACCCCACTAGTTAGTCACCCAATCAGAATAAGTACCATTAACAACCACCCTCTGTTTCCAATCACTGAGCCAGTTACTTACCCACTTACACACATTCTCCCCCAGCCCCATGCTTCTCATTTTATGCACCAACCGTTTATGTGGAACCATATGAAATGCTTTGGAAAAATCCAGATATACGACATCCAGCGATTGCCCATGGTCCAGTCTGGAGCTCACCTCCTCATAAAAGCTGATCAGGTTAGTTTGACAGGACCGATCCCTCATTAAGCCATGCTGATAATGAGTCATACATTTATTTGTATCAAGATATTCCAAAATATTAGAAAACCCTCAAACAATTTACATACAACAGATGTTAAACTAACAGGCCTATAATTTCCGGGGTCACCTTTTGTCCCCTTTTTAAATATTGGCACCACATTTGCCATGCGCCAGTCCTGGGAAACTGAAAGTAAAACTATCCTGGCAGCTCAGAGGAGCTGATCGGGACTATCGCGACAGAATCGCGATGTCCCGATCAGCTTATTGGAGGACGGGAGGGTCCTCACCTGCCTCCTCATCGTCCAATCATCGATCTACTGCTCCATGCCTAGAGCAGCAGAGCACCGGGAACACTGATCAATGCTATGCTATGGCATAGCATTGAACAGTGTATGCAATCAAAAGATTGCATGGTATAGCCTCCTAAGGGGGCTAAAAAGAAAAAAAAAGAGAGAATAAATGTGAATCACCCCCCTTTTCCTATTTTTTTAAATAAAATAATGTAATAAAAAAAAGCATATGTGGTACCGCCACATGCGTAAATGTCCAAACTATTAAAATATAAGGTTAGCTAAACCGCACGGCTGATGGCCTACACGTAAAAAAAAGTCCACAATTGTGAATTTTTGGTCACTTCATATACCATAAAAATATTAATAAAAAGCGATCTAAAGTTCCATCAAGACAAAAATGGTACCAATAAATACTACAGATGACAGCACAAAAAATAAGCCCTTATACCGCCTCGTACACGGAAAAATAAAATAGTTATAGGGGTCAGAATATGACCATTTTAAACATACTATTTTTGGTGCATGAATAAAATAATGAATGAATAAAATAAGTAATGTCATTACAAAGTACAATTGCTGATGCAAAAAATAAGCCCTTATATGGGTCTGTAGGTGCAAAATCGAACATGTTATGATTTTTACAAGATGAGGAAAAAACTAAAGTGCAAAAACGAAGATTGTTTTGAGTCCTTAAGGTGAAAATAGGCTGAGCCCTTAAGGGGTTAAACAAGGTTTTTTTTTTAAATTTAATTTACTTTCAAGGCTCAGTAGTGAAAGCCGTCTTATAGACTTAGAGTCCATTACTAGACCAGGGTTTAGGATTAGCCTCAAAAGCAGCTAGCCATAACCTCCAATTATTACCCCGCATTATTAGCCAGATACCAACCAAACAGCAACAGCCTGATGTTACCAGCGTTGGCAAGGACCATTTTTATTGGCCCTCCCCAGCCTAAAAAACGCCAGCCTGTTACCGCCTAAGCCCAGCAGTGCCATTTTTAACACTTCATGCCTGTTTGTACAGGCTCTTTCGGCACCCCTTTGGCAGTGGGTACCAGGGTAATAATTAGTATTAATCAAAGAAAACTCTGGTCATCGACATAGTCCACCAAATCCGAAGTAGTCCTCTGCATACACGGATTTGAAATGTTAAGAAAGAAAAACATGGAAAATAGGTTATTACATTTATGGCGCACTCCACTGTGGATAATGCCATAAAGCAGTGTTTCCAAACAGGTAGCCTCAAGCTGTTGATAAACTACAACACCCATCATTTTCAGTCAGTCTTTGGCTGTCTGGGAATGATGGGAGTTGCAATTTAACAGCTGGAGTCTCTTTTTGCGCATCGGGTCTTTTTTGCACATCTTTGTCTGCGACATGTCGCAGACATCGTGCGCCAGTCTGCGACACGATGCAACATTTTTTCTCGATGGACCCAATGGGGATTCTCCCAAACCCGACATTTCTGAGCTTTCCCACGTATTTATAAAGGTTTCCAACCCGAATTTGTTGAATTGTTGTGGATTTTTTCCTGACAACTCAGAGGAGTTGGAAACCAAAACCAACAAAACCCACGTGCGACAAACAGGATGCGACATAATAATAAATACCAGGGGAAAAAAGCAGTCGGGTAAGAAAGCAAGATAGACTTACAACCCGATTTTCTAAGTAAATGAGGGCCAATGCGTATGATTCAGAGCTTTTAAAAAGTTTGGAAATTTTTTAAGAGCAGGAGGGGTATTAGGAGTAGTTAGGGAATATAATTTGAGTTAGTTTAGAAAATATGGTTTGATGACAGGTACTCTTCAACCTGTTAAAGACTAAGGGTGTACCTGTACCACTCCCGCGATATAAGGTCGATCCCTGTACCTAATAACGTCTTGGACCTGTGGCTAATACCGGACATCACTGATCGCGGTGATGTCCCGTATTAACCCCTTAAAATGTAAAAAAAATACAATGCCGCAATAAATGTATTGCATGTTATAATCCCTAATGTGATTTAACCCCTTCCCTAACTAAAAATAAATATAAACATATGTGGTATCACCGCATGCGTAAATGTCCGAACTATAAAAATATATTGTTAATTAAACCACACGGTCAATGGCATACACGTCCAAAAATTCCAAAATCCAAAATACCGTATTTTTGGTCACTTTTTATACCATAAAAAAATGAATAAAAGGCGATCAAAAAAGTCCAACCAAAACCAAAAATGGTACTGATGAAAACTTCAGATCATGGTGCAAAAAATTAGCCCCATACATCACTTTATGTGGAAAAGTAAAAAAATTATAGTGATCAGAAGAGGACATTTTTAAACGTATACATTTTCGTGTGTGTAGTTATTTTTTTCCAGAAGTAAAACAAAATCAAACCAAAATAGGTAGGGTATCATTTTAATTGTATGGACCTACAGAATAAAGATAAGGTGTCATTTTTACAAAAAAAAATGCACTGTTTAGAAATGGAAGCCCCCAAAATTAGCAAAATGGCGTTTTTTTTCTTCAGTTTTATCCGTCAAATATTCTTTTTTTTCACCGTAGATTTTTTGACTGATGTCATTACAGAGTGCAATTGGTGGCGCAAAAAAACAAGCCATTGTATGGGTCTGTAGGTGCAAAATTGAAAGGGTTATGATTTTTAAAAGGTAAGGAGGAAAAAACGAAAGTGCAAAAATGGAAAAACGCTGATTCCTTGAAGGGTAAAAATAACATGTGTAAACTTCTGCTTCTGTTTTATGTTATGTGAATTCAGATTTAAATAGCAGAATAATTATGGAATATTTGCAGCATTTATGCAGGCAAGTCTTTAGTGGATTTGAATGCAGATTTTCTACAGCAAATTTTACAGTGAAATATGTTAATATTATAAAAATGCTCTTAACTGTCATAAGCATTGGTATTTGAGGTGTGTGTGTGCAAATTTTTTGGATGGTGACTTTTATGTTCCTACAGTGAAGCTAAACAATTTCAGGGCCTGGCAGTAGAGCCCTTCATTGGGATTGGGATCCCTTGGGAACCAATTAAAAATTTACGGGCGTGGGCAGTAATGAGGATGTTGCAGGCAGTCACAGAACACACAGCGGGTCCCACAAATTTTCATGCAGTCCCGCAAACCTCTGAAATGCCACAGGGGACTGATGAAATGGCACAAGGAGGTGATGAAATGGCACAAGGGGTAATGAAATGGCACAAGGAGTGATGAAATGGCACAAGAGGATAATGAAGTGGCACGGAGGGTACTATTTCTAAAAGCTGTGACAAAATGTTTGTGGGAGCTGGCGGGATTGGACATACATGTTGCGAGAGTGGGTTGGAGTGAAACACACACCTTGCAGGAGTAGGTGGTAATGCAGGAGTGGCGCAGGAGCAGGAATAAAAAAATAAGTAAAATAAAAAACATTCCAGCGCAAGACTCTACTGTGCAGGCTATATTGCTAACTTCAGAATTTGGTGTAAAGGAAAAAGAGTTCCTTTGACAAATTGAGCAACCTCAAAGTTTCTTTATAGCCTACTCAAGATATAATAGCCTAGAAGATGGATAATAAGTAGTATTTTAATGTTAGACAAAACCAGGAATGCAACATAAAAGAAGAGAAAACCTATAATAGAAAGATCTGTGCCTCTTCTGTGTTTTGACCAAACTCCTGACTTTAGCATACAAATACTAAAGGTTTTAGCTTCATCAGGTTTTCTGTGGCAGATTTTTTGCAGAAAATCTGCCATGGCTAGACATGCAGCAGGAAACTTGCAAAACACCGGCCTATCTGAACAGGAAAACTCTGTCTAAGGGTGCCTTCACACGCTAGTAACTAGCAGCGTGTTTCCCGCGAGTTATGCTACCATTCATTTGAATGGATCTGCAGACAGTCCGCAAATCCAACACTGTCGCGGACTGTCTGTGGACCCATTTAAATCAATGGTTGCATAACTCTCAGCAGGATTCCCGCACCCTGAAGGAGAACACTACTACTATTGTTTTGGACATGATTTTTGGGCATTACTACTTTCTAGGGCACTGTGTGGGGCATAACTACTGTCTAGAATACTAAATGGGGAACAATGGTAAAGCAAGGAGTCAGAAATACTTGGGGTACTTTGATTAACAGCTCTCTGTGTAAAAAATAAAAACATAGTTTCAGGAAAATATGTTATTTTATGTGCAGGTGGGGGAATCTGTACTTTAAGGAGTACTCTGGGATACAAAAACTCATCCCCTCTCCTAAGGATAGAGGTTAGGTGTCGCAATCTCTAGTACAGGGCCCCGGCTCCCCTCCTAAATGGGGCATGTTTGACCACCGCATGAAGCGGCAGCCATCACACCCCCTCAATGCAATGCCATGGGAGAGCCGGAGATGGCCAAGTGCCTGTTAGTGTGCACAGGAAGAAACCAGACAATCATCAAAGGGTGGGCAGGGCCAGTGGCCCTCATTAAAGGGGTACTCTGCCCCTAGACATCTTATCCCCTATCCAAAGGATAGGCGATAAGATGTCTGATGGCAGTGGTCCCGCCGCTGGGAACGCCCATGATCTCTTCTGCAGCACCCTCTGTCATCTGGTGCACGGAGCGAGCTTCACTCCATGCCTGATGACTGGCGATGCAGAGGCTGGAGGATCGTGATGCCAAAGCCCTACCCCATCGTTACATCACACCCCACCCCCGTAATGCAAGTCTATAGAAGGGGACGTGACGGCCCTCACACCCACTCCCATAGACTTGCATTAAGGGGGCTGGGCGTTACGTCACTCGGGGGCGGTGCCGTGGATAAGGCACGGGGATAACATGTCTAGGGGTGGAGTACCCCTTTAATATTGGTGACACTTCTCCTGCTAGCCAGGTGTATACTGCACACTTTAGCATGTAAGTTCTCCTTTATTGCTCTATATATCAGAATAAATAACAGACTTCTGGAAACAGCAGGTCTGTCACAATGGTATGCTGACAGCAGGATACCTAAACCGACAGGCTCTAATTAAGACTGCCCCATCACTCCTCTCTGTATAGGTTATCTACAGTACACATAATTTGCAGATTAGTCCACAGACCTGTCAATCTATCATATATAAAGTGTCACTTATTAAAATAAAAAACTTGACATGACATAGAGAGATAAATTACTAAGAAAATCCTAATGTATTCCTTTAATAGAAGGCTCCCATTGATCAATTTATGCCATGGTATGCATACAGTCATGGCCGTAAATGGTGGCACCCCTGAAATTTTTCTACAAAATTAAGTATTTCTCACAGAAAAGTATTGCAGTAACATATGTTTGGCTATGCACATATTGATTCCCTTCGCCTGTATTGGAATTAAACCAAAAAAACATCAATAAGCTTCTTACACCTCAGCCGGAATGTCGGACCACTCATCCTCTGTGTTACGCCGAGCGCTCCGGGTCCCTGCTCCTCCCCGGAGCGCTCACGGCGTCTCTCTCCCTGCAGCGCCCCGGTCAGACCCGCTGACCGGGAGCGCTGCACTGACATTGCCGGCGGGGATGCGATTCGCACAGCGGGACGCGCCCGCTCGCGAATCGCATCCCAAGTCACTTACCCGTCCCGGTCCCCAGCTGTCATGTGCTGGCGCGCGCGGCTCCGCTCTCTAGGTCGCGCGCGCCAGCTCTCTGAGACTTAAAGGGCCAGTGCACCAATGATTGGTGCCTGGCCCAATCAGCTTGATTAGCTTCCACCTGCTCCCAGGCTATATCACATCACTTCCCCTGCACTCCCTTGCCGGATCTTGTTGCCTTGTGCCAGTGAAAGCGTTTAGTGTTGTTCAAGCCTGTGTTACCTGATCTCCTGCTATCCATATTGACTACGAACCTTGCCGCCTGCCCCGACCTTCTGCTACGTCTGACCTTGCCTCTGCCTAGTCCTTCTGTCCCACGCCTTCTCAGCAGTCAGCGAGGTTGAGCCGTTGCTAGTGGATACGACCTGGTTGCTACTGCCGCAGCAAGACCATCCCGCTTTGCGGCGGGCTCTGGTGAACACCAGTAGCCTCTTAGAACCGGTCCACCAGCACGGTCCACGCCAATCCCTCGCTGACACAGTGGATCCACAACCTGTAAGCCGAATCGTGACACTCTGCAAACTGCTCCCGGTCTCTCTTATTGGAAGGGCACCTTTCCCCAACAGCAATTTTAATATCTCTTCACGTGTGTTCAGTGGGATTTAGATCTGGACTAATTGCTGGCCACTTCAGAGCTCTCCAGCACTTTGTTGCCATCCATTTCTGGGTGCTATTTGGCATATGTTTGGGGTCATTGTCCTGCTGGAAGACCCAAGATCTCGGATGCAAACTCAGCTTTCTGACACTGGGCTGTACAGTGCGACCCAAAATCCATAGGTAATCCTCAGATTTCATGATGCCTTGAACACATTCAAGGCACCCAGTGCCAGAGGCAGGAAAATAACCCCAAAATATCATTGAACCTCCACCATATTTCACTGTAGGTACTGCGTTCTTTTTTTTGTAGGCCTTATTCCATTTTCGGTAAACAGTAGAAGGATGTGCTTTACCAAAAAGCTCTATCTTGGTCTCATCTGTCCACAAGATGTTTTCCCAGAAGGATTTTGACTTACTCTAGTTCATTTTGGCAAAAATTTAGTCTTGCTTTTTTATCTCTCTGTGTCAGCAGTGGGGTCCTCCTGGGTCTTCTGCCATAACGTTTCATTTCATTTAAATGTCGACGGATAGTTCGCGCTTTCACTGATGCTTCCTGAGCCTGCAGAACAGCTTGAATATCTTTGGAACTTGTTTGGGGCTGCTTATCCACCATCTGGACTATCCTGCGTTGACACCTTTCATCAATTTTTCTCTTCCATCCCCGCCCAGGGAGATTAGCTACATTGTCATGGGTATGGAGATGGATTGTTAATATTCTTCCAGAATTTTGGTTCTCAAGTCCTCAGACAGTTCTCTTCTCCTCTTTCTGTTGTCCATGCTTAGTGTGGCACACACAGACACACAATGCAAAGACTAAGTGAACTTATCTCCGTTTTATCTGTTTTCAGGTTTGATTTTTATATTGCCCACACCTGTTACTTGCCCCAGGTGAGTTTAAAGGAACATCAAATGCTTGAAACAATCTTATTTTTCCTCAATTTTGAAAGGGTGCCAATAATTTTGTCCAGCCCATTTTTGGAGTTTGGTTTGACTTTATGTCCAATTTGCTTTTTTTCCTCCCATTTTTGGTTTAGTTCCAATACATACAAAGGGAATAAACATGTGTATAGCAAAACATGTTACTGCAATCCTTTCCTGTGAGAAATACTTCCTTTTCTAGAAAAATTTCAGGGGTGCCATCATTTAGGGCCATGGCTGTATATATGACATATATCGGCATGTACAAACTGAGGTAGGGAGTGAATCCTTGGCAATGGCAAAGGGTCTAGAGCTGAAAAATATAGTACATACAGAAAGAA
This sequence comes from Hyla sarda, assembly GCF_029499605.1. Classification (NCBI taxonomy): domain Eukaryota; kingdom Metazoa; phylum Chordata; class Amphibia; order Anura; family Hylidae; genus Hyla; species Hyla sarda. Next base: position 331,217,425 of record NC_079190.1, read on the forward strand.
CTGAAAACAAAATTACAGTTATAATAATCATTTTTAAGATAAAGTAACTGCAAATAAAAACAGGTAAACACCACAAAGCGAGACATGTATATCATATTAACATAGGTGGTCTCTAAGTATATCCCACAGGCCAGTAGGGTCTCATTGTTATCACTGTCAACTACATCAGTCTGTACAATAAATAAAAGGCGTTTGGCATATTAAAGTGTTCCTGTCATATCACAGAAAATAAGTAATGCTTATATATGTTACTAACTAGATCATGCAGATGCTTTACATGTCTATTTTATGTGTCTAGCTTCTGTATTTGGCTCACAAATCAGTCTGTTTTGATGCGCACTGATTCTGACATCCACTGCATAGGAAGGGACATGTCTCAGACAAGCACTAAGGCCACCCTCACTCACCATGTATTCACTTCCTTCCTGAGTCTTCTGTGCTTGGACTCTTCATCTTATTACTGCAGATTGCTCTGTAACCCCCCTCCTCTCTATTTTCATATAGGAGATTAATAGACTTGACAGGAGTGAGCAGAGAGGAGAGTGAGCAGAGAGAAAGTTTTTGATTCTGATAGTGTCCATTTATGGTTTTGCCAAGATGTACAACATATAAAAAGTTTTTGATTCTGACAGTGCCCATTTAAAGCCCAGTGGATTCCAAAAGGTACTGCAACTCTTCTAGCATTTGGCAGGTTAGTGAAGACCTATAAATATCCTTTTTATGAATATCCTGTTTATATATTGGTTGCAGTATTGGTAATAATGTGGGTATTTTATTCCCCTATAGACTGTAAAACAAGATTCTATTACTAAACTGTTTGGCCACTAGATGTCAGCAATTGTGAAAACAGCTATATTATATAATTTGCTTTTACTTGGATAGTTAATAATAAACAATGACATTACAAATCATGTCTATGTTACAGAAGATGACAATGGATGCTTTAGACACATATTTCTGCAGAAGAAAATCACATCAAAATCCTTGAAATCTATCAAGACGTCTGTTTCTATACATGTTTTGGGCATGGTTTTAATTAAAATTTATAACATAAAGTAAATGCAACATTTATTAAAAGCTGAAATAAATAGGTTGAAGTACAAGACTTTCAGTGATGTAAACCAGGAGCAGCACATCAGAAATCATAGATGCACCACTAATCTGTCTTAGTACTTTAATGTTTGAGTCATTGCATTTACTCTTTCTACATTACACAATATCCAAATGAGCATTTATTTTTTAATAAAACATTTTTATGATCATACATTACGTATTTCTAGATTAAGTATCAAGGCTTAACCCTGGATCATTTTTAACAGAACCTATTCACCCTTACTATCTAGTTGTGCAGAACTATGAAAACACTTTTCCCAAGATGCAGTTCCTCTAGGTGACACTGGGAGCAGAGCTGAGAATTTTCAGCTGCGTCACAGAGCAGAGAGAGAAGAAACAGTCTGTGTCGACAGGTCTCTGAAAATCAGCTGCTGCTGCTGCTACAGCAGAGAAGAGAGCTGTGGAAGTATCATGGGCTGGGATCTCTCATGATCTTAACATCTTTTCAGAAACTAATGCCCCATCACCTAATTTTTCTGTCTTTATATCTGAGCTGATGGGAAGGCGTCAAATTTTAATCTCGCAAGGGGAGGTGGTGAGGCAATGGTGGGGGCATAGAACGACAAGATTCGTAATCGGGAATCGGGCTTACGAATGGGTTAATGGCAATTCTGGAACCTTCTACCCGTACATGGAGGTCACGCGGTTACCCAAACCTACGCAGCAGGAATTGGGGGCAAGCATTCTCATATTCTGAGAGTCTGGCTTCTTCCACAGACGTAATACAGAACCCCGGAGATGTTGAAAGCTGCGTCACTTCGACCGTGACATGACCGGATGCCTAAAACGGTAAAACCTTTGCCCAAAACAGCACTTTTTTACTATGGGAAACACTGATGAACTGTATGAAGTTTTTTTTTCTCCAGTGGTATGTTGCATAGCTACCCAATCGTATATATGTGTTGTTTTACACTTTACTAAGACCAGAGTTCATCAAAAAAAATGTAAGATATCTTCTATTCATTTCAGATTTGTTTATGTCTCAGTGCCATTCAGTTGTGTTCTTTATTTTTATTTTTTGCATGTCGCAGTTGAATCACATACTGTGTTTTATTGCTGTTTCTCCATTGCGTAGAAGTGTGATGGCGCAGGAGCTCATTTGTCCAAGTGCTGTTGAGAGATTGGGATTTGCATTGTCAATACAGGGAGCAAGGGAAAAGTGCAGCATGTTTAAACATTGACTCTATCTACAGGTTGTTTTATGTTTTTATTCCCCTTCTGCATTGAAGGGTTGGGCAGTCATACAGTAAGAGAACACAGGCCGGTGTTTAAGAACTAAATGTCATCTCTCCCTGCCTAGAGAACTTGTTTACCTGTCTGTTTCTTTCTCTAACCATCTCCATGTTGGCATCTTTCCAGGCTCCATGTGATATACTTGCCTATGCTTCTGCATTACTTTAGAGGATGAGCTCAAATAGGATTGGATGGGGGTGGGCTCCAAGCCCAAGCTCAGCATTTCATTGGTTGGCCATGACACTGGCAGGTGAATTGCTGATTGCTATTGGCAGAGATCATCCTCTGAAATGATATCTACGGTGTATTTACTGCGTAGGTTGTGTGGTTATCAAGAGAATTCTGTATATGATAATGCATTTATCTTTTGGTCTTTGCACATAATTCAGTTTTAGATTTAGCAAGAAATTGTAGCAACTCTCCAATGATAATGGGATCTATAGAGCAGAGAATTTAAGGTGGACCTGTGAATATTCAGCACTCACATACTAAAAGTTTAGTTGTAATTAATAAAGACTACTGTTTCTTAAAATAAATATATACACATTAGTAAATGTTCAAGTTTGTACTGGGTTTTGTTAACCTAATGTGACTTATATATTTATATTCTAGTATCATTCTTAGCAGAAAACAAACAGAAGATCCCTAGTTATAAAAGGGGAATCTTGCATTTAGACGTTTTCTTCCAGCTGCAAACTTTTAACCCCAGTGTTTTCATGCCATTTGGCAGTGTCAGCGCTGTATTCCTCTGAACACCCACTCTATATTTATAGGCTGATTAACCCATGTAGTACCCATATGGCATCAAATCTGACTTCTGAAGTGTCAGTATGCTGGGATTTAACATAGGCAGTTTGCTGGTCAACCACATGAACATTAGCTGTTATACATCCTCCATATAGTTTACACAACTTTGTAATTCAGTGATACATTTTGGACAATACTGAAAGGCTTGCACAGGATGACCTAGGTTTGTAAACCTAAAGAATAGCTTTTCACAAGGATATCTGCTGCATGCGACCTTAGAGATGTTCATAGATGGGATCATGTTAAAAGAGGAAAACAGTATTGATTAATTTGGAAATGGCTATTGTACGTATATTTCTTTTCTGCATATAACTTTTCCTCATGTTATTAATACAGTTTAAACATGTGACTATATTATTATTATTGTATGTATGCTTTATCTTGTTTTGTAATGTAATGACTATTTAACTTGCAATTTAGCATTGCGTCTTCATATTATGACAGAGGAGCGCAAACAGTTAACAACTAGATAAATACGTTTCATAGTGTAGGAGTGTGGCATTGCGTAGCTTGTATTTGGTAGCTTTTTCTTTTGTGGCATACCACCAGCAATAGTAAGATCTTGCTAAAAAAAAAAAAAAAAATCTGTGCTTGTGTAACTGCGTAGCATCTCTCTGTGCTGAGTCATGGCCATCACGACGCAGGCATTGCAGTAACTACCTGTAGGGGGTGTAGGACAGTCTTTCAGGTTACAAGTGCTTCCTCTATAAAGAAATGATTTACCAGGTATTCATAACCAGCGGTACAGCTTTATGGGATTAACATTGCCATGCTAATGCTTAAGGTGTGTGCATTTTATATGACTAGAGGTGAAATGTTAGTAGTCTTTCTTTTGCGAGCAAAATATAAATATATTTCTACAGTACATACAGCTAAGACTTTCTCAGCTAAGTACTGAGGGAATGGTTTGAATGAATTTACTTCGGGTCTGGTCTGAAGATGTCTTCACAGTTATTCCTTAAGATAAATTAACTTTTACTAGTGAGGGGAATAATTAAAATATAATAATTAATATTTTTTGTTTACATGCAAATGAGCAATAAGTGCCCATTTTCATCCCTATAAATGCGTATCGCCTCCTTCTAAATTTGATTGACAACCTTTGGGTTGTTATGATTCTCTCTTATTTGTAATGAAATCATGTACTATGCAATTGCAGGATGGCAGTTGTACAGTAGACCCTTGCTCTCTCCCAGCGCATTTAGTGACTTCCAATACATGCACAGCATACATATGCAATGTCATTGGAGCCACTGGGAGAGTACAGGGAAACTATGTGCATGAACCATTTAGCCGAGGCTGTCAATCAAATGCAGGAGGAGGTGACAAGCAGCGATAAGGGATGGAAATGCCAGGCACTTGATGCTCAGCCCACAAACAGATGCTTGCAATTTAAAGGAGGACTACAAAGGAGTTTTTAAAAACTTCCTGGTGCTGTGATTAGATACACCATGGCAAACCATGTGACTGTCTATTTACTTGTCTTCTGCAGTACATAGTTACGCAGTTAGTACAGTCACAATAAGACACATGTCATTTAATTAACCTATTTTTGTTCTAACAATGTATTTAAAGGTGTATTCCAGGAAAAAAAAAATTTTTTTTTTAGATCAACTGGCTCCAGAAAGTTGAACAGATTTGTAAAATTCTTCCATTAAAAGATCTTAATCCTTCCAATAATTATCAGCTGCTGAAGTTGAGTTGTTCTTTTCTGTCTGGCAACAGTGCTCTCTGCTGACATCTCTGCTTGTCTTGGGAACTGCACAGAGTAGAAGAGGTTTGCTATGGGGATTTTCTTATACTCTGGACAGTTCCCGAGACAGGTGTCATCAGAGAGCATCTAGACAGAAAAGAACAACTCAACTTCAGCAGCTCATGAGTACTGAAAGTATTAAAAAAAAATTAATAGACGTAATTTACAAATCTGTTTAACTTTCTGCAGCCAGTTGATATATAAAATAAAGTTTTTTCCTGGATAACCCCTTTAAGCTTGTTTTATGAATTCCTCATCTGTTATTGCTGTGACCAGTTCCTGAGATAGACTGTTCCATAGATTCACAGTTCATACAGTAGAGAAGGGTTTTCACCCTTGAAGACTAAATCTATTTTGTGGAGGGAGGGTTTTCAGGGGGTTTTGTCTGGAACAGTTTTTTCCCATACGCTTTTGTGTGGGCTATTTATATGCTTAAATAAGTTGATAACATCCCCCTTAACCACTTAAGGACCCAGCCATTTTAGACCTTAGGACCCGGCCATTTTTTGCACATCTGACCACTGTCACTAAACATTAATAACTCTGGAATGCTTTTAGTTATCATTCTGATTCCGAGATAGTTTTTTCGTGACATATTCTACTTTAACATAGTGGTAAAATTTTGTGGTAACTTGCATCCTTTCTTGGTGAAAAATCCCAAAATTTGATGAAAAATTTGAAAATTTTGCATTTTTCTAACTTTGAAGCTCTCTGCTTGTAAGGAAAATGGATATTCCAAATATTTTTTTTAATTCACATTTCCAATATGTCTACTTTATGTTTGCATCATAACATTGACATGTTTTTACTTTTGGAAGACACCAGAGGGCTTCAAAGTTCAGCAGCAATTTTCAAATTTTTCCCAAAATTTCCAAAATCACAATTTTTCAGGGACCAGTTCAGGTTTGAAGTGGATTTGAAGGACCTTCATCTTAGAAATACCCCACAAATGACTCCATTATAAAAACTGCACCCCTTAAGTATTCAAAATGACATTCAGTAAGTGTTTTAACCCTTAAGTGTTTCACAGGAATAGCAGCAAAGTGATGGAGAAAATTCACAATCTTCATTTTTTACACTCGCATGTTCTTGTAGACCAAATTTTTGAATTTTTACAAGGGCAAAAGGAGAAAATGTATAGTTATATTTGTAGCCCAATTTCTCTCGAGTAAGCACATACCTCATATGTCTATGTAAAGTGTTCGAAGGGCGCAGTAGAGGGCTCAGAAGCGAAGGAGCGACAAGGGGATTTTGGAGAGTACGTTTTTCTGAAATTGTTTTTTGGGGGCATGTTGCATTTAGGAAGCCCCTATGGTGCCAGAACAGATAAAAAAAAAAAAAAAAAAAAAAACACATGGCATACCATTTTGGAAACTAGACCCCTTGAGGAACGTAACAAGGAATAAAGTGAGCCTTAATACCCCACAGGTGTTTCACGACTTTTGCATACCTAAAAAAATGTAAAAAAAATTTCACTAAAATGTGGGTTTCCCCCCAAATTTCACATTTTTTGCAAGGGTTAATAGCAGAAAATACCCCCCAAAATTTGTAACCCCATCTCTTCTGAGTATGGAGGTACCCCATAAGTTGACCTGAAGTGCACTACGGGCGAACTACAATGCTCAGAAGAGAGGTAGTCATATTTGGCTTTTTGAGACCAAATTTTGCTCGGGGGGGCATGTCGCATTTAGGAAGCCCCTATGGTGCCAGGACAGCAAAATAACCCCCACATGGCATCACATTTTGGAAACTATACCCCTTGAGGAACATAACAAGGGGTACAGTGAGCATTTACCCCCCACTGGTGTCTGTCAGATCTTTGGAACAGTGGGCTGTACAACATTTTAAATTTGCACAGCCCACTGTTCCAAAGCTCTGTCAGACACCAGTGGGGTGTAAATTCTCTCTGCACCCCTCATTACATTCCGTGAGGGGTGTAGTTTCCGAAATGGGGTCACATGTGTTTTTTTTTTTGTTTTTGTCAAAACCGCTGTAACAATCAGCCACCCCTGTGGAAATCACCTCAAATGTACATGGTGCACTCTCCCTTCTGGGCCTTGTTGTGCGCCCCCAGAGCACTTTTCGCCCACATAAGGGGTATCTCCATAGTCGGAAGAAATTGCATTACAAATTTTGGGGCGCTTTTTTCCCTTTTACCTCTTGTCAAAATGAAAAGTATAGGGCAACACCAGCATGTTAGTGTAAAAAATTATTTTTTTTACACTAATATGCTGGTGTAGACCCCAACTTCACCTTTTCATAAGGGGTGAAAGGAGAAAAAGCCCCCCAAAATTTGTAACACAATTTCTCCCGAGTATGGCAATACCCCATATGTGGCCCTAAACTGTTGCCTTGAAATACGACAGGGCTCCGAAGTGAGAACGCCATGCGCATTTGAGGCCTGAATTAGGGATTTGCATAGGGGTGGACATAGGGGTGTTCTACGACAGTGATTCCCAAACAGGGTGCCTCCAGCTGTTGCAAAACTCCCAGCATGCTTGGACAGTCAACGGCTGTCCGGCAATACTGGGAGTTGTTGTTTTGCAACAGCTGGAGGCTCCATTTTGGAAACAGTGGCGTACCAGGCGTTTTTCATTTTTATTGGGGAGGGGAGGGGGGCTGTGTAGGGGTATGTGTATATGTAGTGTTTTTTACTTTTATTTTGTGTTAGTGTAGTGTAGTGTAGTGTTTTTAGGGTACAATCACATGGGCGGGGGATTACAGTGAGTTTCCCGCTGCGAGTTTGAGCTGCCGTGCAAAATTTGCTGCATCGCAAATCTGCAGCCTGATACTCACTGTAAGCCCCCTGCCCATGTGAATGTACCCTGTACATTCACAGGGGGGGGGGATAACCCCCAGCTGTTGCAAAACTACAACTCCCAGCATGTACAGTCTATCAGTGCATGCTGGTAGTTATAGTTTTGCAACAGCTGGAGGCACATGGGTTGGGAAACACTGAGTTAGGAAACAATGTTTCCCAACCAGTGTACCTCCAGTTGTTGCAAAACCACTACTCCCAAACATTCTCAGGCATGCTGGAAGTAGTAGTTCGGCAACATCTTTAGAGCCAGATGTTGCTGAACTAAAACTCCCAGCATGCTTGGAGTTGTAGTTTTGCAACATCTGGAGGACTACAGTTTGCAGACCACTAATACAGTGGTTCCCAATCTGTGCCCTTCCAGATGTTGCAAAACTACAACTCCCAGTATGCCAAAACTGTCCAGGCATGCTGGGAGTTGTAGTTCTGCAACATCTGAAGGGCCAGATGTTACAGAACTACAACTCCCAGCTTGCCTGGACAGTAAGGGCATGCTGTGGATGTGTAGTTTTGCAACATCTGGAAGGGCACAGTGGTCTCCAAACTGTGGACCTCCAGATGTTGCAAAACTGCAACTCCCAGCATGCCCAGACGCCAAGGGCTGTCTGGGCATGCTGGGAGTTGTAGTATACAGGGTCCCATTACAGCAATGCATGTCGCTTTACGGCGACTTGCATTGCTGTAAAGGGCTCGACCGCGGCTGAAGAGGAACTCACCTGTCGCCGCCGTCTTCATCGCCGGGATCCGGGTCTTCAGGGACGAGGTAAGTACCGAGGCCGGGCCCCAGCACTCCCCCGTCCCCCGCCGCGTCCTCCGGTCTTCCTCCCATCCTCTCCGTACTTCCAGGGGCCGGGCAGGGCCGGAGGAAGTAACCCCCCCCCCCCTGCGATTCACGGATCGCAGGGGGTAGGAGGAGGTGGCAGGCTTGCCACCTCGCTCCTAGCCTCCAGCATGGTCCTGGCTGTCTGTGACAACCGGGATCATGCAAAATTACCGGGCGGTTGGGTCCCAGAGACCCGATCAGCCCGGTATCGCCGCAGATCGCAGGGGCGATTTCCCTTGCGATTTGCGGCGATCCCTACATGGCCCCCCTCGGCGTTTGCCCTGGATGCCTGCTGAAGCATTTCAGCAGGCATCCGCTTCTGATCTCTGCCCGGCGCGCGGCAGGGACCAGAAAACGCCAGGGCGTAAGTTTACGCTCTGGGTTCTTAAGTACCAGATCGTAAAATTACGCCCTGGGTACTGAACAGGTTAAAGAGTACCTGTCATATCCCACAAAAAAACTAAATGTTATATGTAACTAGGTACTTAATCCTGATCATGTACATATAATGTTTATGTTATACCTTCTATAACGTCTATCTCTTGCTTACTTGGTTTGTCTTTTTATGCTTTGGAGGGGGTGTGTCCTTACTCTACATCACTCATCTTCCTCCCTGAGTCTACTATGCTGTCCTGAGTCTCTTCATCTAATCACTGCAGTCTGATCTGTAACCCCCTCCTCTCTGTTTTCAGACAGGAGTTTGATAGGACATGAGTGAGCACAGGTGAGTGCTAGTCCCACCCTTACTGTATAGTATGAAAAAAACGGATTCACGTGGCGCTGTACTGGCTCAAGATGTAGAGATCAAGGCTCCATTTTGTAGGATAAAACACTGTTTATTATATTACAGGCCGTTCCTCAGGACAGTGCATACAGTAATAAAACAAGTGTGGATTTAAATAGACATGCACATGTTAGGTCACATCAATTTTGCTATTCACAAAAATAGTTAGGTAAAATCACTTGAATATACAGGTATTGATCTCCTTTTAAAACAATTCATGAAAAAGTATATCCTATCTATATGTCAGTGAAATACTCCACAATTAGTGGAAATTAATCATAAGAAATCATTATCATAGTGCAAAGGTAACTTTCAGGGACCGACCAGGGGGAAAGGGAGAGTGAGCCCTAAAACCGCTCTCCCTGCCTACTTGCCCATCCACCCTAAACGGTGGATCGACAACTGGGCGCCGGTTCCTCCCTGAACTAAATTGCAGGGGCCTAATAAAAATACATACTAATAAATAGTCGGTCACAAACCAGAAACATAGCAGGAAAATAGAACTCTATAGTATAAAGTTCAGAGCACACAGATCAGAGAGTAGTACAGAGGACACTATATCAGCCGACATGAACAGAAGACACTATAGATAAGCGGTCATGAATAGAACTCCAAAGATCTGAATAAAGAACTACTAAACATATATAGTTCAAAACACCAGATAGGAAAACAGATAAGTCTGAACATACTCCAGAACAAAACAGGAATAAGCTTAATCCCTTGGAAAAAAACATCCGGTAGACACAGGAATAACAATACCCTCTGAGTCCCCATGGACAGGTAAACGGGATCTATCACTAAACAGGAATATTCGCAATCCCACATGAAACCGCCAGTAGACACTGAGTCCCCATGGACAGGTAACAGGAATGCCTAGATACACAGAATATATGTATAGAACACTATTCACACTGAACAAAAGACAGGAATAATCACAATCCCTTCAGAACAACTCTAGTAGACACTGGAATAACAATAGCCTCTGAGTCCCTATGGACAAGTAACAGGGATGCCTTAATACACAGGATATAGATATAGAACACTGTTCAAACTGAACAGACAAACTGGACACTTCACTCCACTTAAGGAGTAGCTATTAATAATAAATCCAAATAGACTACTGGCCAGCGGCACACTCACCAGTGTGGACATGATGCTGGCCCAGTAGGAAAACAGAAATATAAAACACAGGACTTCATATAAAGGGATACAAGAGAAAACACAGTGTGAACAGACACATAGCAAAAAGAACATACAAATGCTAAAACCGACTAAACAAACACAGCTTAAAATCTACTAAGAGCATGCCACATAAAATTGTCCAAAACCAGTGCATGCTAAGACAGAGATAGTAGATAAAAGCTCAAATAAAGAATGTTTCACCAAGAGCTCCATGCAGCATGTCCAGCATATTAGCAAGTTAGGATAAAAAGAAGTATCACCAGCCCAGAGGCTAGACTGGGCTGACTTTAAATAGACAGACCCTAGGAGCTATTTATCTAGTGAGCAAAAGGCTCTTAACTATTCCCTGACCATGGAACATAAAATTGTTCACACACAACCAAACCAATAGCGGTGTGTGAACACAGGCCAATACAGACATGACAGTAACATTAGAAGTAGTTCAGCATGGAAGTTACCAGTGCTATAACAAGGTATTGAAAGTACGTTGGATGCTAGAGCCCAGCCAGGTCTGAAGTACTATAATGCAGTGAAGAGTGTCAAAATTGTCAAAATAACGGACACATACAACACATACAATGGTGTTTATCAAGTATGTGGCAAGTGGCTCGGACCGGAGGGGAGAGGAACACTAAGGCTCTAGTTATATAGCTATGAATTAAGATATCAGTTACTATTTGGCAACAATACTAATAAACCATTTTTTTTTATTTTTTTGGCTAGTAACAATCTATCTCACTTTATAGATAATTTTTACAGAAACATGTGGTGAAGCTAACCAGTTTTTTTAAGGGACTCCACATAGATTATTAAATTATCTACTTTTACATGGGATCCCCATGTTTCTCTTGTCACATGTGATGTGACTTCTTAAAGGGGTATTCCAGGAAAAAACTTTTTTTTATATATATATATCAACTGGCTGCAGAAAGTTAAACAGATTTGTAAATTACTTCTATTAAAAAATCTTAATCCTTTCAGTACTTATGAGCTTCTGAAGTTAAGGTTGTTCTTTTCTCTGATAACTCTGAGTAATCTCTGATGACACGTGTCTCAGGAAACGCCCAGTTTAGAAGCAAATTCCCATAGCAAACCTCTTCTAAACTGGGTGGTTCCCGAGACACGTGTCGTCAGAGATTACTTAGACAGAAAAGAGCAACCTAAACTTCAGAAGCTCATAAGTACTGAAAGGATTAAGATTTTTTAATATAAGTAATTTACAAATCTGTTTAAGTTTCTGGAGCCAGTTGATATATAAAAAAAAAAGTTTTTTCCTGGATAACCCCTTTAATATACTAATATTGATCACACCTTGGGCCTTAAAGCCACCCATTAATTTTTAACACATGATCCTGACCTACCCCCCTCCCAATGTAATTTTATTCTTGAAGGATTGAAATTTATTTTACACAACAACTATTTCCTTTATGATGGCCAGGTATATCACCAGGTAAAAGGGACGGCAATGGAGGTGAAGGTGGCACCCTCATACGCCAACCTTTTTATGGGGGCTTTTGAGAAACCTCACATTTGGGAGAATAGCTCCCTAATGGAACACATTGCCCTCTATCGCAGATACATCAATGATTTAATAGATAGTTATAATAGATTTAATAGTTCCTGGATCTCCTCATAACACATAATGAGAAAAGTTTTGTTACGTCCACCTTTTATAAAAGTGTGGATACTAACAGTGATATTGATTTTACCAGTGGACATTATAAAAAATGTCTAGAGAATGTGCCATTTTCTCAGTACAAGAGAATCAGAAAAAATTGCTCTAGAGATGAATAGTTTAAACTTCAAGCTAGGATCCTAGAGAAGCGATTGCAGGCAAAAGAATATCCCAGGAACTTAATAAGTCATGCATATACAAAAAAAAAACTAAGGATCTCACACAAGTCCAATGTCTTTTACCAAGAGAAAAATCTACAACATTACAGCAGCGCAATCTTGATTGTATCACTACATTCAATGCTTCAGCACCCAAACTGTGAAAAATCTTTAAGGAACATTGGCATATCTTGGAAATTGATCAATTCCTGAAAGATTCATTGCCCAAGAATCCACAAATCACTTTTAGGACGGCTCCATCTCCCGAGAATCTCCTAGACCCTAGCCAAAAAAAACAACTGATAGAAGTACTAAGCCAGAGGTGTTCCATTGTGGAAAAAGCAGATGCCTCAGCCGTAGTGAGATCAAGAACAGATGCTATACCTTTAATTCCACTGTCACAGGAGAGTGTTTAAGGATTAAACATTATCTCTTGTGACACTGAATATGTGATATATTTAATTCAGTGTAGTTGTGACCTCCAATATATAGGGAGGACTACTCAAAAATTGAGAGCTAGGGTCAATAAACACCGCTATAACATCAAAACCCAATACTAACTACATGGTCTATCAAGACACTGTGCCAGAGCCAACCCGGTATAGAATCTCCATATACAGTTATACCAATAGACATCATACCTGACCATGTATCAAATAGGTTTGAGGCCTTACAGTGTCTAAAAGTCTATTGGATTTTTAAGATTAAGTCGCTTACTCCTTTGGGTTTAAATGAAATAACAGAGACCATTCTTGTTTAAATTTCTTATTTTGATTATTTATCTTGCTTTCAGGTATTCTTGATCTTACCTTGTTAAATCTATTATTAAATCTATTATTGTTAAATCTACTGTATTATTATATACTATTATTACTATTCCGGACATGGATACATGTATACACAACTTTTATAAGTTTTTTAGGCTTTATCTATATGATATGCTAATATTATTATTGTCTTTTTTATTCTACTATACAGCGGTAGTTTTCTGTACCATTGCAATTTCTTTATTTCCCCTGAACGAAGGTTACAATTTCCATATGCGGGACAGAAGGTAGACCACTCCCATTCTCAACACCACTAGTACTATAAGCGCCCACTTTAATTTCATTAATTGTCTGCTGCCAAATAGTAAATTATATCTTTATTCATAGCTACCGTATTTTTCGCCGTATAAGACGCACTTTTTCTTCCCCAATACTGGGGGGAAAAAGTTGGTGCGTTTTATACGGCGAATACACCCCTATCGCGGCGGTCCCTGCGGCCATCAACGGCCGGGACCCGCGGCTAATACAGGACATCACCGATCGCGGTGATGCCCTGTATTAACCCTTCAGACGCGGCGATCAAAGCTGACCGCCGCATCTGAAGGGAAAGTGACACTAACCCGACTGTTCAGTAGGGCTGTTCGGGACCGCCGCGATTTCACCGTGGCGGTCCCGAACAGTCCGACTGAAATGCCGGGTTAGTGATTACAGGACACCGGGAGGGACCTTACCTGCCTCCTCGGTGTCTTCTCCATTCAGGGATCCCCTGTATAGCTCTCTCCTTCCTCGTCTCGCTCTCTCCTTCCTCGTCATCACGTCGTCGCGTACGTGCGTTGGCGTGCGTACGTGCGTTGGCGTGCGTAACGGCGTGATGGCGGCGACTGAGAGCGAGGATACCCGGCCGGCAGCAGAGACGTTCCGGAGTGACGGGGACACGGCGACAGCGATGGAGCGACATCCAAGGCAGCGGTGACTGGTCTGGAGCGGCGGGGACACGTGAGTATTACCTCCTATGCAGTGGTCTTCAATCTGCGGACCTCCAGACGTTGCAAAACTACAACTCCCAGCATGCCCGGACAGCCAACGGCTGTCCAGGCATGCTGGGAGTTGTAGTTTTGCAACATCTGGAGGTCCGCAGGTTGAAGACCACTATTGGGTTCAAAATCTTTATTTTTTTAGATTTTGCACCTATAAATTGGGTGCGTCTTATATGCCGGTGCGTCCTATAGGGCGAAAAATACGGTATATAACTTGAGCCTTAGTGTTCCTCTCCCCTCCAGTCCGAGACACCGGACACATGCTTGATAAACACCATTGTATGTGTCCGTTATTTTGACCATGTTATTAATTTACCCATTATTGCAACAGTGTCTGTCTTCTAACATCTTTGGCCTACACGGGAGAAGGACTGTTAACCATGCCCACTCTCAACACCGCTTCGAGTATAGCGCTCTTCACTGCATTATAGTACTTCAGACCCGGCTATGTACTTTCACTACCTCATTGCAGCACTGGTAACTTCCACGCTGAACTACTTCTAATGTTACCTTTGCACTATGATAATGATTTCTTATGATTAATTTCCACCTTTTGGAGTATTTCCCTGACATATAGATAGGATATACTTTATGAATTGTTTTAAAAGGAGATCAATACCTGTATGTTCAAGTGATTTTACGTAACTATTTTTGTGAATAGCAAAATTGATGTGACCTTTTCCTAACATGTGCATGTCTATTTAAATCCACACTTGTTTTATTTCTGTATACACTGTCCTAAGGAAGGGCCTGTTACAGGCCAGAAATGCATTGTTTGTGCAATAAAATAAACATGGTTTTATCCTACATCATGGAGCCTTGATCTCTACATCTTGAGCCAATCCAGCACCACGTGAATCTGTTTTTTTCATACTATACATTTTTCTATTGATCAACTGTGGAGGTGTTCAGAAGTGTTTGTGTGGAGCAGGACTTTCACTATCCACCGCATATGCCACATTAGATGTTGTGCTCTCAACGCAACATATATTGGTGAGTGGATTTCATTACTTTTTCACCTATTGGAATTTATGCAGGCTTCACTAGGGGTGCATTCCCCTTTTTTCTTTCCTTACACCCTTACTTACTGGACTTTGTCCATGCCTGTGCTTCAACTTGGACAAACATGATTCTGCAGCCAGACGGGATTGTGTTCTGGATTGTATGGGAAGCCCTTGTGGTCTTCTATTTTTTTATAAGCAATGATTACTATTAAAAGGAGATAAGCTTTTCTTATGAAGTATATTAGAAAGGTTAGTATTCTGCCACGAAATCTGACAGTGCGCTTTTAAACATCTTTTCTCAAGTCTAAACAAATGTAATTCTTTCCTCATAACTAAGATACTCTATGTCCTTTAATAGTTTAGTTGTGTGCCACCGTACAAGTGCAGTACATTACATGATGTTTTACCAGCACTGACCTGGCCTACATGAGCTACTGCATCTTCCTTTGTATATACAGTACAAAGCTAAATAACCAGTTCAGTAGCTCTGCCTCCCATTGGTCCCTGGTCACAACCTCACTATTAAGATTATGTGTTTGGTTTATTTGACTACCTGCCTTTATTGTGAGCTTTTGCTGCTTATATTACCTTTTTGCAAGTTTTTAAAGGCTAAACATGACCAGTGGCGTACTCATGGAGGGGAGGGGGTGTGGTCTGCCTGTGGGGGGAGGTATAAAAGTAAGTTAATTAACCCCTTAAGGACGCAGGGTTTTTCAGTTTTTGCTCTTTTGTTTTTTCCTCCTTAACTTTTAAAAATCATAACCCTTTCAATTTTCCACCTAAAAATCCATATTATGGCTTATTTTTTGCGTCACCAATTCTACTTTGCAGTGACATTAGTCATTTTACCCAAAAATTCACGGCGAAACGGGAAAAAAAATCATTGTGAGACAAAATCAAAGAAAAAACGCCATTTTGTAACTTTTGGGGGCTTCCGTTTTTACGCAGTGCATATTTCTGTCAAAATGACACCTTATCATTGTCACGATGCCGGCTGGCAGGTAGTGGATCCTCTGTGCCAGAGAGGGATTGGCGTGGACCGTGCTAGTGGACCGGTTCTAAGCCACTACTGGTTTTCACCAGAGCCCGCCGCAAAGCGGGTTGGTCTTGCTGCGGCGGTAGTGACCAGGTCGTATCCACTAGCAACGGCTCACCTCTCTGGCTGCTGAAGATAGGCGCGGTACAAGGGAGTAGGCAGAAGCAAGGTCGGACGTAGCAGAAGGTCGGGGCAGGCAGCAAGGATCGTAGTCAGGGGCAACGGCAGAAGGTCTGGAAACACAGGCAAGGAACACACAAGGAACGCTTTCACTGGCACTAAGGCAACAAGATCCGGCAAGGGAGTGCAAGGGAAGTGAGGTAATATAGGGAAGTGCACAGGTGATTACCCTAATTGGAACCACTGCGCCAATCAGCGGCGCAGTGGCCCTTTAAATCGCAGAGACCCGGCGCGCGCGCGCCCTAGGGAGCGGGGCCGCGCGCGCCGGGACAGAACAGACGGGGAGCGAGTCAGGTAGGGGAGCCGGGGTGCGCATCGCGAGCGGGCGCTACCCGCATCGCGAATCGCATCCCGGCTGGCAGCGGGATCGCAGCGCCCCGGGTCAGAGGACGTGACCGGAGCGCTGCAGCGGAGAGAGTGAAGTGAGCGCTCCGGGGAGGAGCGGGGACCCGGAGCGCTCGGCGTAACAGTACCCCCCCCCTTGGGTCTCCCCCTCTTCTTGGAGCCTGAGGACCTGAGGAGCAGACTTTTGTCAAGGATGTTGTCCTCAGGTTCCCAGGATCTCTCTTCAGGACCACAACCCTCCCAGTCTACTAAAAAAAAATTTTTCCCTCTGACCTTTTTGGCAGCCAAAATTTCCTTGACCGAGAAGACGTCCGAGGAGCCGGAAACAGGAGTGGGAGGAACAGATTTGGGAGAAAAACGGTTGAGGATGAGTGGTTTGAGAAGAGAGACGTGAAAGGCATTAGGGATACGAAGAGAAGGAGGAAGAAGAAGTTTATAAGAGACAGGATTAATTTGACACAAAATTTTGAAAGGACCAAGATAGCGTGGTCCCAACTTGTAGCTAGGGACACGGAAGCGGACATATTTAGCGGAGAGCCATACCTTGTCTCCAGGGGAAAAAACGGGGGGGAGCTCTTCTTTTCTTATCCGCGAACCTCTTCATGCGTGAAGAAGCCTGTAAGAGAGAATTTTGGGTCTCTCTCCATATAATGGAAAGGTCACGAGAAATTTCATCCACAGCGGGCAGACCAGAGGGCAAGGGGGTAGGGAGGGGGGGAAGAGGGTGACGGCCGTACACCACGAAAAATGGGGATTTGGAGGAAGATTCAGAGACCCTGAAGTTATACGAGAATTCGGCCCATGGAAGGAGATCTGCCCAGTCATCCTGGCGGGAGGAAACAAAATGTCGCAAATAATCACCCAAGATCTGGTTAATTCTTTCTACTTGTCCATTGGACTGGGGATGATATGCAGAGGAAAAATTTAATTTAATCTTGAGTTGTTTACAGAGAGCCCTCCAGAATTTAGACACGAATTGGACACCTCTATCCGAGACAATCTGCGTAGGCAACCCGTGAAGACGAAAAATGTGTACAAAAAATTGTTTAGCCAACTGAGGCGCAGAAGGAAGACCAGGAAGAGGGATGAAATGTGCCATTTTGGAGAATCGATCAACGACCACCCAAATAACAGTGTTGCCACGGGAAGGGGGTAAATCAGTAATAAAATCCATACCAATCAGAGACCAAGGCTGTTCGGGGACAGGCAGAGGATGAAGAAAACCAGCGGGCTTCTGGCGAGGAGTCTTATCCCGGGCACAGATAGTGCAGGCTCGCACAAAGTCCCCAACATCCGTCTCCAGAGTCGGCCACCAATAGAAGCGGGAGATGAGTTGCACAGATTTCTTGATGCCCGCATGACCTGCGAGATGGGAGGAGTGACCCCATTTGAGGATTCCGAGGCGTTGGCGTGGAGAAACAAAGGTCTTTCCTGGAGGAGTCTGCCTGATGGAGGCAGGAGAAGTAGAGATCAGGCAGTCAGGTGGAATGATGTGTTGCGGAGGGAGATCAACTTCTGAGACATCCGAGGAACGAGAGAGAGCATCGGCCCTAATGTTCTTATCGGCAGGACGAAAGTGAATCTCAAAATTAAATCGGGCAAAGAACAGAGACCACCGGGCCTGGCGAGGATTCAGCCGTTGGGCAGACTGGAGGTAGGAGAGGTTCTTGTGGTCGGTGTAGATAATAACAGGAAATCTTGATCCCTCCAGCAGATGCCTCCATTCCTCAAGTGCTAACTTAATGGCTAGAAGCTCTCGATCCCCGATGGAGTAGTTCCTCTCCGCTGGAGAGAAGGTCCTAGAGAAAAAACCACAAGTGACAGCATGCCCGGAAGAATTTTTTTGTAGAAGAACAGCTCCAGCTCCCACTGAGGAGGCATCAACCTCCAATAGGAAGGGTTTGGAAGGGTCAGGTCTGGAGAGCACGGGAGCCGAAGAAAAGGCAGACTTGAGTCGTTTAAAGGCGTCTTCTGCTTGAGGAGGCCAGGACTTGGGATCAGCATTTTTTTTGGTTAAAGCCACGATAGGAGCCACAATGGTAGAAAAATGTGGAATAAATTGCCTGTAATAATTGGCGAACCCCAAAAAGCGTTGGATAGCACGGAGTCCGGAGGGGCGTGGCCAATCTAAGACGGCAGAGAGTTTGTCTGGATCCATCTGTAGTCCCTGGCCAGAGACCAAATATCCTAGAAAAGGAAGAGATTGGCATTCAAACAGACATTTCTCAATCTTGGCATAGAGTTGGTTGTCACGAAGTCTCTGAAGAACCATACGGACATGCTGGCGGTGTTCTTCTAGATTGGCAGAAAAAATTAGGATATCGTCCAGATATACAACAACACAGGAGTATAACAGATCACGAAAAATTTCATTGACAAAGTCTTGGAAGACGGCAGGGGCATTGCACAGTCCAAAGGGCATGACCAGATACTCAAAGTGTCCATCTCTGGTGTTAAATGCCGTTTTCCACTCGTCCCCCTCTCTGATGCGGATGAGGTTATAGGCGCCTCTTAAGTCCAATTTAGTGAAGATGTGGGCACCTTGGAGGCGATCAAAGAGTTCAGAGATGAGGGGTAAGGGGTAGCGGTTCTTAACCGTGATTTTATTAAGACCGCGGTAGTCAATGCAAGGACGTAGGGAGCCATCTTTTTTGGACACAAAGAAAAATCCGGCTCCGGCAGGAGAGGAGGATTTACGGATAAAGCCCTTTTTTAGATTCTCCTGGACGTATTCGGACATGGCAAGAGTCTCTGGGGCAGAGAGAGGATAAATTCTGCCCCGGGGTGGAGTAGTGCCCGGGAGGAGGTCGATAGGGCAATCATAAGGCCTGTGAGGAGGTAGAGTCTCAGCTTGTTTTTTGCAGAAAACATCCGCGAAGTCCATATAGGCCTTAGGGAGACCGGTTACAGGAGGAACCACAGAGTTACGGCAAGGGTTACTGGGAACCGGTTTTAGACAGTTCTTGGAACAAGAGGACCCCCAACTCTTGATCTCCCCAGTGGACCAATCCAGGGTTGGGGAATGAAGTTGAAGCCAGGGAAGTCCAAGGAGAATTTCTGAGGTGCAATTGGGGAGGACCAAAAGTTCAATCCTCTCATGATGAGATCCGATGCTCATAAGAAGGGGCTCCGTGCGGAAACGTATGGTACAGTCCAATCTTTCATTATTTACACAATTGATGTAGAGGGGTCTGGCGAGACTGGTCACCGGGATGTTGAACCTGTTGACGAGAGAGGCCAAAATAAAATTTCCTGCAGATCCAGAGTCCAAGAAGGCCACAGCAGGGAAGGAGAAGGCAGAGGCAGACATCCGCACAGGCACTGTAAGACGTGGAGAAGCAGAGTAGACATCAAGGACTGTCTCACCTTTGTGCGGAGTCAGCGTACGTCTTTCCAGGCGGGGAGGACGGATAGGACAATCCCTCAGGAAGTGTTCGGTACTAGCACAGTACAGGCAGAGGTTCTCCATACGGCGTCGTGTCCTCTCTTGAGGTGTCAGGCGAGACCGGTCGACCTGCATAGCCTCCACGGCGGAAGGCACAAGAACAGATTGCAGGGAACCAGAGGAGAGAGGAGCCGAGGAGGAGAAACGCCTCGTGCGAACAGAGTCCATATCTTGGCGGAGTTCCTGACGCCTTTCGGAAAAACGCATGTCAATGCGAGTGGCTAGGTGAATAAGTTCATGTAGATTAGCAGGAATTTCTCGTGCGGCCAGAACATCTTTAATGTTGCTGGATAGGCCTTTTTTGAAGGTCGCGCAGAGGGCCTCATTATTCCAGGACAATTCTGAAGCAAGTGTACGGAACTGTACGGCATACTCGCCAACGGAAGAATTACCCTGGACCAGGTTCAACAGGGCAGTCTCAGCAGAAGAGGCTCGGGCAGGTTCCTCAAAGACACTTCGGATTTCCGAGAAGAAGGAGTGTACAGAGGCAGTGACGGGGTCATTGCGGTCCCAGAGCGGTGTGGCCCATGACAGGGCTTTTCCGGACAGAAGACTGACTACGAAAGCCACCTTAGACCTTTCAGTGGGAAACAGGTCCGACATCATCTCCAGATGCAGGGAACATTGGGAAAGAAAGCCACGGCAAAACTTAGAGTCCCCATCAAATTTATCCGGCAAGGATAAGCGTATCCCAGGAGCGGCCACTCGCTGCGGAGGAGGTGCAGGAGCTGGCGGAGGAGATGACTGCTGAAGCTGTGGTAGTAACTGTTGTAGCATAACGGTCAGTTGAGACAGCTGTTGGCCTTGTTGCGCTATCTGTTGTGACTGCTGGGCGACCACCGTGGTGAGGTCAGCGACAACTGGCAGAGGAACTTCAGCGGGATCCATGGCCGGATCTACTGTCACGATGCCGGCTGGCAGGTAGTGGATCCTCTGTGCCAGAGAGGGATTGGCGTGGACCGTGCTAGTGGACCGGTTCTAAGCCACTACTGGTTTTCACCAGAGCCCGCCGCAAAGCGGGTTGGTCTTGCTGCGGCGGTAGTGACCAGGTCGTATCCACTAGCAACGGCTCACCTCTCTGGCTGCTGAAGATAGGCGCGGTACAAGGGAGTAGGCAGAAGCAAGGTCGGACGTAGCAGAAGGTCGGGGCAGGCAGCAAGGATCGTAGTCAGGGGCAACGGCAGAAGGTCTGGAAACACAGGCAAGGAACACACAAGGAACGCTTTCACTGGCACTAAGGCAACAAGATCCGGCAAGGGAGTGCAAGGGAAGTGAGGTAATATAGGGAAGTGCACAGGTGATTACCCTAATTGGAACCACTGCGCCAATCAGCGGCGCAGTGGCCCTTTAAATCGCAGAGACCCGGCGCGCGCGCGCCCTAGGGAGCGGGGCCGCGCGCGCCGGGACAGAACAGACGGGGAGCGAGTCAGGTAGGGGAGCCGGGGTGCGCATCGCGAGCGGGCGCTACCCGCATCGCGAATCGCATCCCGGCTGGCAGCGGGATCGCAGCGCCCCGGGTCAGAGGACGTGACCGGAGCGCTGCAGCGGAGAGAGTGAAGTGAGCGCTCCGGGGAGGAGCGGGGACCCGGAGCGCTCGGCGTAACAATCATTATTCTGTAGGTCCATATGGTTAAAATGGTACCCTACTTATATAGGTTGTATATTGTCGTACTTTGGAAAAAAATCTTAACTACATGCAGGAAAATTTATACATTTAAAAATGTCCTCTTTTGACCCCTATAACTTTATTTTTCCACGTACAGGGCGGTATGAGGATTAATTTGTTGTGCCGTGATTGGAAGTTTTTATCGGTACCATTTTTGTTTTGATCAGACTTTTTGATCACTTTTTATTCATTTTTTAATGGTGTAAAAAGTGACCAAAAATACGCTTTTTTGCACTTTGGAATTTTCTTACGTGTACGCCATTGACCGTGCGGTTTAATTAATGATATATTGTTATAGTTCGGACATTTACGCACGCGACGATACCACATATGTTTATTTTTATTTACACTGTTTTATTTTTTTTATGGGAAAAGGGGGGTGATTCAAACTTTTATTAGGGAAGGGGTTAAATGACCTTTATTAACATTTTTTTTACTTTTTTTTTTGCAGTGTTATTTTTTTGCACACACTAATCTCTCATGTTGATCACTGGCGTGTATTAACACGCCTGTGATCAGTGTTATCTGCGCTTGACTGCTCCTGCCTGGATCTTAGGCACGGAGCAGTCATTCGCCAATCGGACACCGAGGAGGCAGGTAAGGGCCCTCCCGGTGTCCTGTAAGCTGTTCGGGACGCCGCGATTTCACCGCGGTGGTCCCGAACAGCCGGGTTACTTTCACTTTCATTTCAGACGCGGCGGTCAGCTTTGATCGCCGCATCTGAAGGGTTAATACAGGGCATCACCGCGATCGGTGATGTCCTGTATTAGCTGCTGGTCCCGGCCGTTGATTGCCGCTGGGACCGACCCGATATGACGCGGGGACACCGCGTAACCCCGCGGCATATCGCGGGAGGCGGCGGAAGATGTACATATACGTCCTTTGTCGTTTAGGGGTTAAAAAAGTTAATTTTTCACAAGCATTAATGTATTAATGTAGTTGTCCATTATGGTGTGTCTTACAGTTTAAACATGTTGTCATTATTCTTAAAGGGTACTCCGGTAGAAAACATTTTTGTTCAAATCAACTGATGCCAGAAAGTTAAACAGATTTGTAAATTGAATAGAAGTTGGGTTGTTCTTTTCTGTCTGACCACAGTTCTCTCTGCTGACATCTCTGTCCGTGTCAGGAATTGTCCAGAGAAGCATAGGTTTTCTATGGGGATTTGCTCCAACTCTGGACAGTTCCTGACTGTGGTCAGACTGAAAAGAACAACTCAACTTCCTCTGAAACATACAGCAGCTGACAAGTACTGCTTCAGGGTACAGTGTGTGACAGTATTATATTTAGTGGGTACAGTGTATGGCAGTATTCAGGTTACAGTGTGTGGCAGTATTATGTTCAGTGGATACATTGTGTGGCAATATTATATTCAGGGTACAGTGTGTGGCAGTATTATATTCAGGGTACAGTGTGGGCAGGATTATATTTAGTGGGTACAGTGTGGGGCAGGATTATATCCAGGGTACAGTGTGTGGCAGTATTATATTTAGTGGGTACAGTGTGTGGCAGTATTATATTTAGTGGGTACAGTGTGTGGCAGTATTATATTTAGTGGGTACAGTGTGTGGCAGTATTATATTTAGTGGGTACAGTGTGTGGCAGTATTATATTCAGGGTACAGTGTGTGGCAGTATTATATTTAGTGGGTACAGTGTGGGGCAGTATTATATTTAGTGGGTACAGTGTGGGGCAGTATTATATTTAGTGGGTACAGTGTGTGGCAGTATTATATTCAGGGTACAGTGTGTGGCAGTATTATATTTAGTGGGTACAGTGTATGGCAGTATTCAGGTTACAGTGTGTGGCAGTATTATGTTCAGTGGATACAGTGTGTGGCAGTATTATATTCATGGTACAGTGTGTGGCAGTATTATATTTAGTGGGTACAGTGTATGGCAGTATTTAGTGGGTACAGTGTGTGGCAGTATTATATTCAGGGTACAGTGTGTGGCAGTATTATATTCAGGGTACAGTGTGGGGCAGGATTATATTTAGTGGGTACAGTGTGGGGCAGTATTATATTCAGGGTACAGTGTGTGGCAGTATTATATTTAGTGGGTACAGTGTGTGGCAGTATTATATTAAGTGGGTACAGTGTGTGGCAGTATTATATTTAGTGGGTACAGTGTGTGGCAGTATTATATTCAGGGTACAGTGTGGGGCAGGATTTTATTTAGGGTACACTATCTGGCAAGGTTATAATGATTACTGTCTTCATGCAGAGGATGAGGATCTGCTCACAAAGTGAGGAGCCAATTATGTCTGGATGTCAGACTCTACAGAGAAGATGGAGCTGGAGGAAGACCTGGTCTCTGGACCAGATGAAGAAGAAAAGATAAGATATCACTCAAGTCAGAAGACGTCACTCAGGTCACTGATATTGTGTGTTCTCCTGACTGACCCATCAGAGCTGTAATCACTTGTAAGTTCTGCAGTGATGATGGGTAAAACTGTGTCCAATCTGTGTCTCTCCAGCTGATGGGAGTTTAAGCTATCCAACAGCTGGAGAACCACTTCAACCAACGTGATCAGTGGGGGTCTCAGCAGTCAGACCCCCACCAAAAAAAATGGCCCTGGGGGGGGGGGGTCTGGACAGGGGGTATGGGTAGGGAATACTGCTGCACCTAATGTGGGGGGAACACTGCCTGCCTACTAAGGGGGAACACTGCCTGCCTAATGTGGGGAACACTGCCAACCTAATGTGGGGAGAACTATGCTGCACCTAATGTGGGGGGAACATTGCCAACCTAATGTGGGGGGAACTCTGCTGCACCTAATGTGCGTCATATCGACGTTTGCTCACGTTGTGCTCCCAGAATTAAAGGGCCGGCGTTACTATGTCCTGATGCCGGCCCTAGAGCGTGACGTGCCTGAACATCAAAGGGGGGGGGGGCGCGCGCGCCTCCATGTCCATTTTGCTTGGGGCCCCCAAATTCCTTCAAACGGCCCTGCCGACAGGTATGGCAGGTGACACTGATGATAATGGTACTCACCTTGTCCCGGTCTGTGGCAGGGATCGCCTGTAATCTTCTCCCGTTCCAGCTTACAGAATGCCAAGCTGTCTAGTTATTTTTATCTATTCATCTTTCTCTCAGCAGAGAGGAAGTAATTCAAGTCTCTTCCTACTTTGCCTTATACTGAAACAAATGGTGTGTGCAGCCTGTGAGTAAATGAAACCAATAAACAGGGTAGAACTTAATTAAACTTTTTTTTTTTTTAGACTAGAAACTAGAACTTTAATTTGTACAGTGAGATTTTTTTTGTTGGATCGACGGAAATATTCTTTAATTGCATTGGTTTAATTTTCAACATGAACTTGTACAATGAAATGAATTCTTAAAAATAATTTCATGTAACTTTATCTTCAGATTGCATCATGCTGAATTAGTAAAAAGCTTTGATATGGCCTTTTGCATTTATATCATTTAAAACAAGGCTGCAATGCCATTATTACAATGATTTAGTGCCTCTATAACAGTGGCCTTCAACCTGCGGACCTCCAGATGTTGCAAAACTACAACTCCCAGCATGCCCGGACAGCCGTTGGCTGTCTGGGCATGCTGGGAGTTGTAGTTTTGCAACATCTTTAGGTCCACAGGTTGAAGGCCACTGCTATATACAGTTTCTATATCTGAACTACATTTTTATTATTAAGTAGAGAAACATTTTAACTTAAAGGGGTACTCCGGTGAAAACCTTTTTTCTTTTAAATCAACTGGTCTCAGAAACTTAAACAGATTTGTAAATTACTTCTATTAAAAAATCTTAATCCTTCCTGTACTTATTAGCTGCTGAATACTGCAGAGGAAATACTTTTATTTTTTGGAACACTGTGCTCTCTGCTGACCTCACGACCACAGTGCTCTCTGCTGACATTATTATAATAATAATAACTCTATTTATATTGCGCTCACACCTATTTGTAGATGTTGTCCTTAGTGGGATTTGAACCCACAACCACAGTGCTGCAAGGTAATAGTACTAACCACTGAGCCACTGTGCTGCCCTAACCATATATTTGCTAAAAGGGACAGAGATGTCAGCAGAGAGCACTGTGGTCATGATGTCATCAGAATCTCCTCTGTAGTATTCAGCAGCTAATAAGTACAGGAAGGATTAAGATTTTTTAAGAGAAGTAATTTACAAATCTGTTTAACTTTATGGCACCAGTTGATTTAAAAGAGAAAAGGTTTTCACCGGAGTACCCCTTTAATGTAGCTGTGTGGAGCTGGGGAATAGATGTCATGTGGCTATGGCCACTAAAGCTACAGCCTGCCACCCTGCTTTTGTTTTCCATCATACATACAATCAGTGGCTGGATGCTTCTATGACCATTTTTGGCAGGGCAGAGAAAAGGCAATGCTGGGACCACCTATTTTCTGTTATTCAGAAAAATAAATACCACTAGTCAATCTGCTTGTTTCCATTTGGTGTTGGTTCATCAAAGGTAATTGTACACTACTTTTCATTTACATCAACACAGAGCATAGAAAATAGCTTAATGTTTTTATGGGAGTCAGAGACATAGAAGCGCTAGGAAGTGAAGGGTGGACATTGCCCCTCAGAGCCATTGCACCTGTATTCATGTATGGTTGCCTGTTACTTCAAATGTACAGTTATACATTTACATAAATATACATAAAGAAGCAGCCCCGCATAGAATGCGGGTGCTGCAGGGAGATCACGGGGGGTCCCAGAAGCGGGCCTCCCTCACGATCAGACATCTTATTCCCTATCCTTCGGATAGGGGATAAGATTTTTTGCCCGGTATACCCCTTTAAGGCTGGGTTCACACCACGTTTTCTTAAATACGGTTCCCGTATACGGTTTGGAGGAGGTGGGCGGGGCTTAATCGCGGCGCCCGCACTCAGCCGTATTCGGGAACTGTATTTAATGCAAGTCTATGAGCCGACCTCGGCTTCGTTTTCGGCCGTATGCGGTTTCCCGACTGCAGGCAAAAACGTGGTCGACCACGTTTTTGCCTGCGGTCAACATACCTTTTATGCGGTCGACATACCTTTTATGGCTGCCAGAAAGTTAAACAGATTTGTAAATTAAAACTAGTGATAAGACAAGAAAGGAGAGGGCACACAAAAGGTAATATCACCTTACTACTGCAGCACGGTATCGGCAACCTGGGTACAACTCTCCAGCGGGGTGCATATACAAAGGGTGAAGTATCCAAATATTCCAATGAAGAAAGTGTGTATGCACTCACCACTCAACGGAGACAGGTCGGTATGACTGTCCGGTAAACGGGTGGCT
Source organism: Hyla sarda (assembly GCF_029499605.1). Lineage (NCBI taxonomy): Eukaryota > Metazoa > Chordata > Amphibia > Anura > Hylidae > Hyla > Hyla sarda. The sequence goes on from NC_079190.1 coordinate 331,244,519, forward strand.
GGATCACAGCATTGGCGCAGGTGTAATGGCGCTCAGAGGCTACGCCGGCAGTTTCACACGTGAATGCGTGCTTCTTCAGGCCTCAGATTTGTAAATTACTTCTTTTTAAAAATATTAATCCTTCCAGTACGTATCAGCTACTATATGCTCCACAGGAAGTTCTTTTCTTTATGAATTTCCTTTCTAGTCTGATCACAGTGCTCCCTGCTGACACCTTTGTCCATGTCAGGAACTGTCCATAGCAGGATAGGTTTGCTATGGGGATTTGCTCCTACTATGGACAGCTCCTAAAATGGACAGAGGTGTCAGCAGAGAGCACTGTGGTCAGACAGAAAAGAAATTAAAAAAGAATAGAACTTCCTGTGGAGCATACAGCAGCTGATAAGTACTGGAAGGATTAAGATTTTTAAATAGACGTAATTTACAAATCTGTTTAACTTTATTTCACCAGTTTATTAAAAAAAAAAAAAAAATCCAGTGGAGTACCAATTTAACCCCTTTGCAACATTGGAATTAAGGCCACCTTGGCCTTAATGGAGAACTATCACGCAGAACAACTTATCTCCTATCCAAAGGATAGGGAATAATGTCTGATCACGGGGGTTCAACCTTGCGATCTTCTGCACAAGACCCTGGCTCTCCCAGGAACAGATCGATTCGACCCCTGCATTAAGCGGGGGCCGACACGGCCCCTCCATGTATCTCCAGCTCTCCCCTAGAAAAACATGGAGGGGGCGCCACTGCGTGCCGGGGTTGATAAGCTCTGTTCCTGGGGAGAGCCAGGTCCCATGCAGTAGATCGCGAAGGGGTTCCAGCGGTCGGACAGCTCTCCCCCACCCCCCCAATTTTAAACTTATCCCCTGTCTTTTTGATAACAGATAAATTTTTTCTGCACAGTGCTTCTCCTTTAATGCACTGTACCGTGTGTATGTCACAGTAGTGCAGTGTGTCTATTAAGTGAGCTCATGTTAATAGAAAATATAAAAACACCTACCTTTTGCCATTTTTCTAATAAAAAAAATAAGATTTTTGGTATTGCTGCTTGTGGAATTGTCTGTCCTGTGGATAGGGGATCCATTTTTAGATACTGGAATACCCCTTTAAGTTCTGTCGATGCAAAAAAAAGCCTGTGACTTATGTGGATGAAATGCCTGAACTCTTTTGATAAATTGCAAAAAAATATAAGAAAACAGATTTACTGTGTTTTTATTTTGTAATGTTCTGGTGATGTGTGGGATGTGTGAGTCCCTTGTGATGCACGATGTGGTCTGCGAATAATATGGATAAACATTGGTCAGGGTAGCTACAGTTGTAATCTGTAGGCTGTCATTGATGCTGTATAGCTGAAGTCTATTGTCAGGAAGCCCCAAAAAGTCTGCCTGGCTGTGAAAATAGTTGGCCTGGTCTAGGTACCCTTGGGATATAGATTATGCATTCTCAAACCCAGGGAGGACTACAGCTGTGATTGTTTAGAGGTGAGATATGTGTCATTTGGGAACAAGTAAACAGCAGCATTAGTAGGCTACTACCCTAAAAAACTATTAAAAATGTAATAGATTGGTTATCAAGGTCTTAGAAAATTGTGTCTAAAGCGTGGCTTTAATAGTAGGGTCTGGTAAAAGCCCTATTTTTTAGTCAACTCTGGCTTGGGTAGGGTGGAGACACTGTTGGTTTGGGGTATCAAGATCTCTTCAAGGCTCAAAATCGGAGCTAATAGATGCCTGATTATTTCATATAGAAGAGGTAGTGTAAGAGACGCAACAAGGCCCTCATGTCCTGTAATTGTAGCTTCTACTAGTGTTCTAACATAATGCATAGGCATACATAGGCAACTGAACAGCAAAAGACCTAGGACCTGAGAACAAGATTTCCCAAACAGAGTAGTTGACATAAATAAAATACTTGAAAACACACATAAAGAAAAACGTGCATGCAGTTTTATATGCTAATTTAACTGCAAAAGCATGTTTCCAGTAACAATTAAATAATACATTTCACCTGCTATTTTGCATTCCCAAAAGTAACTTTGATGCCTTAACGATAGCTATTTTAGAACAGTGTAGAACATTTGAAGCTATGGACATAGGGGGTATTTATCATTTTCACCTGTTGTAAGTTTCTTTTTACCTATTTTTTATTTTGGTTTTTGCAGACGTGCGCCAAATTCATCATTTGGTGCATGTGCTTTAGTAACTTTGGCACATACCATATTCTTCCTTTTGTATGTGTGTTTTCCATGTCAGAATATTGTTGGCTGTGATTTGCGCCAAACAAGCGCCTTATTGCGCCAAATTAGCACCAAAATACAATTGCCGAAAATGATAAATTACTGACCGCTGCAAAAATCATACACAGGACCGTTAAAATCCTAGCAAGTTTAGAAAATGACAGTGGAGAGAATGCGTCAAACTTTGGTGCAAAAAGACACTGCGCCAATAGAATGCGCCAAACATATGCAATAAAAGACACATAAATCCTTTGAGAAATACCCCCCATAGTGCATGCCACATAACCTTAAAGACATGCTACCCAGCCTCACATTAAATTTGCCTGCAGTTCTGGGGATGTTTTATCCAAACCGGTATGCTATATAAAAATAACTTAACAAAACAAGCTGCCTTGTCCATTGTGAGAAGATAATCCCCAGAATTGCAGCCAATATCAAACATGAAAGAGGCTGGGTAACTTGTATTTGAGTTTCCATAGCTTCAAATCCTCCACTGTTCTGCAACAGTTGTCTTTGAGGCATCAAAATTACTTTCAGGCTTGCAAATAGCAGGTCAAATATGTTTATATTTTTGTAATTAATTTTATAATTGTAAACACACTCTTGTATGTAAATTAGCATATAAAACCTCATTAAAAACATATCTTTTTTTTTTTTTCCCCAATGCATTTTTATGTGACTTTAAAAATGCACTAAATGCACCTTAAAGGGGTACTCTACTCCCAAGCGTTCGGAACATTTAGTTCCAAATGCTGGTGCGGGCTTCGGGGGTCACCATGCCCCTCGTGACATCAAGTCTATGAGAGGGGGAGGTGATGGCCGTCAAGCCACCTCCCATAGACTTACATTGAGAGGGCATGACATGACATCACGAGGGGTAGAGCGTGACGTCATGAGGGGGCGTGGTGGACCCCGAAGCCCGCACCAGCGTTCGGAACTAAATGAGTGGAGTACCCCTTTAAAGATGATCTATCACCTCCTAGAGAAGCAAATTAATTAACAGAAGATTAAGATATTTTTATGCTGAAAGATGAAGCTCTGTTACAGCCTCAAGTCTATTGCAGGCTGCATCAGATTTTCTTCTAAGATTCCCTTGTATTTGGGTTCATCCATATTTTCTTCCATTCTGACTAGTTTCTCTGTCCCTGCAGAAGAGAAACATCCCCACAGCATGATGCTACCACCACTATGTGATGGGCGATGGATGACAGACAATGTTTGGTTTCCGCCACACATAGGTTTTTACACTTAGGCAAAAAAATCCAATTTTGTCCTCATCTGAGCATAGCACCTTCTTTCACATATTTGCTGCGTCTCCCACATGGCTAGCGGCAAACTCTAAACAGGATTTCTTGTGGTTGACTTTCAACAATGGCTTTCTTCTTGGCACTCTTCATAAAGGCCAAATTTGTGGAATACACAACTAAGGCTGGGTTCACATCACGTTTTTCCCCATACGGGAGCGCATACGGCAGGGGAGAGCTAAAAACTTGCACTCTCGTATCCCTGCGTATGCGGTCCCGTATGTAATTCATTTCAATGAGACAACCAGAGTGAACCGGTCGGCTTATTTTTCCCCGTATGTGGTTTTCTACCGTACCTAAAACCGTAGTCAACCATGGTTTTAGGTACGGTAGAAAACCGCATACGGGGAAAAATGAGCCGTTGGACTGACTTGTGGTTGTGCTATATTAATACTATTTTCTGGATGATGATTTTATGATGCTCTGTGTTTATAACCAAACCATGCTTTGTACTCCTCCACAACTTTATCCTGACCTGTTTAGTGAGCTTGTTGGTCTTAATGCTACTGTTTGTTTAGTAATACTAACAAACTCTGAGACCTTCACAGAAAAGGAGTGTTTGTATGGAGAATAAGTTGTGGACAGGAGGACCCTATTTACTAATTATGTGCCTTGCAAATGTGACTTATGGCTGTGTTCACATGGCAATATGTCTGTGCAGAATTCCGCAGAAATATTCTGTCCGGACATTGTTTTCCTTGGGCTTCTGCTGCTCTGTTCGCACGTCAGTATTTCTGTGGCAGCAACATCTGCCGTGGAAATCCTAATTCCGGCGTCCGCAAAAACATTGAATCTGTTCAATGTTTTTCCAGATTCAGCTCAAAAATGCATTGCCGTCTATAAGATGGCACATTTCTGAGCCATCCTAGTGCTGGCATTTTCTGCCGAAGCTCTGCTGCCTGTGGAATATCTGCACAGAAATTTCCTGTGCAGCATTCCACCGTATAAACATAGCCTTATGAAGGCAATTGGTCGCACCAGACCATTGTAAGGGGTTTCACAGTAAGGGCTCATTCACACTATGGAATATCTTCAAGGAAGATTCCAATTGTAGTGGGCACCAGCAGAGCAAGCTGGCACTAGGACTATTTGGACATGCGCAATCTCCATTTCTGCAACTGTCCAGAGTAGGAGAATCTCCATAGCAAACATATGCTACTCTGGACAGTTCCTGAAATGGACAGAGATGTCAGCAGAAAGCACTGTGCTCGGTATGTCAGCAGAGAGCACTGTGTTCCAAAAAGAAAAGAATTTCCTCTGTAGTATTCAGTAGCTAATAAGTACTGGAAGGATTAAGATTTTTCAATAGTCATTTACAAATCTGTTTAACTTTCTGGCACAAGTTTATTAAAAAAAAAATATTTCACCAGAGTACCCCTTTAAAACAATGGGAGGCTGCTGCACTGTACTTTCTGCAGCGGGACCCTGGAGCTGAATTCTGCTGGAAAAGATGTTTGAATACATATGCACAGATTCATGTAATATTTTTTCCAACTTTTAAATGGACTATTTTTTGTTTATCCAGTATATGAAATTGCAATGAAATAAATATGAATCTGTGGTTATACCATGATAAAAGTTTAAAGGTGTACTCCGGTGGAAAATCAACTGGTGCCAGAAAGTTAAACAGATTTGTAAATTACTTCTATTAAAAAATCTTAATCCTTCCAGTACTTATTAGCTGCTGAATACTACAGAAGAATTTATTTTCTTTTTGAAACACAGAGCTCTCTGCTGACATCAGCACCACAGTGCTCTCTGCTGACATCTCTGTCCATTTTAAGAACTGTCCAGGAGGAGAAAATCAGTCCAGTAGGAGAAAATCCACATAGCAAACATATGCTGCTCTGGACAGTTCCTAAAATGGACAGAGATATCAGCAGAGAGCACCGTGCTTGTGATGCCAGCAGAGAGCACTGTGTTCCAAAAAGAAAAGAATTTCCTCTGTAGTATTCAGCAGCTAATAAGTCCTGGAAGGATTAAGATTTTTTTATTAGAAGTAATTTACAAATTTGTTTAACTTTCTGGCACCAGTTGATTTATAAAAAAAAAAAAAAAAAAAAAAGTTTTCCACCGGAGTATTACGGGAGGAATTATACCTTATAGATAAGTCTAAGAGGGAGTGAATACTTATGCAAGACACTGTTAATCTTTCTCTCTCTTGAAAAATAAAGTTAAACCTTTTTCCCTGTAATATTGAGGGAAATCATCAGGTTTTCCAATAATATGTATTTGAAAGCTGTCTATTGTCATGTATTGTGTTTTTCCCAGAACCAAAAGGTCCTCTAAGTTTGCAGCATGTCAGTTTATGCTGTGGGTATGGTGCAAATTTATTGCAGCCTTACCCCATTAGTTGTGCCCACATGAAAGTACCATATGACCAATTGCTTAAATATAACCATTTATATGCTGTAGACACATACAGTGGCTAAAATAAGTATTGAACGTGTCACCATTTTCTCACTAAATAATTTCCAAACATGCTATTAACATGAAATGTTTACAATTGTCAGTAGCAACTCATAAGTAATTCATAAGTCTGACTTCCTTTCCAATAATTCTCTCAATGCCAAGCCATTGCTGGTGCAGTGAGAAGCCTTGAAATGTGTGGAGTGTACTGATTCAGCAATATTGCCATAACTTAAAGTGGTACTCTGCCCATAGACATCTTATCCCCTATCTAAAGGATAGGGGAAAAGATGTCTCATCGTGGGGGGTCCCGCCGCTGGGGACCCCCGCGATTTTGGCTGCGGCACCCCAGACATCCGGTGCAAAGAGCGAACTTCGCGGAGGCTCTTTACGTCACGATCACACCCTCCTTGGGACGTCACAACCACACCCCTCATTGCCCCCTTTCATTGAGGGGGCGTGGGCATGATGTCACGAGCTTCTGACGCTGCATCCGACTCTCTAAACGAACACCTGGTGCAGCAGACATCTTATCCCTTATTCTTTGGATAGGGGATAAGATGTCTAGGGATGGAGTACACCTTTAACCATTTAAGGACGCAGGGTGTACAGATACGCCCCCGTTCCCAAGTCCTTAAGGACTCATGGGATACCTGTACGTCCTGAGTCACATTACTGGAGTTTAAAGCATTCTCACGAGCAGACAATGCTTCAAACCCCGTGGGTCCCGACTGTTATCAGCAGCCAGGACCCAGGGTTAATGGCGGGCACCGCCGATCGGGCCGATGCCCGACATTAACCATTTAGAAGCTGCGATCAAAGTTGATCGCGGCATCTAAAATGGAAGTGAAACTACCCCGGCAGCTCAGCGGAGCTGATCAGGAATATCGTGGGGAAATTGCGATGTCCTGATGAGCTTACTGGACGACGGGAGGGTACTCACCTGCATCCTTGCCATCCGATCAGCGATCTATTACTTCAAGCCTGCTCAGCACCCTGGAGCAGTAGAGCGCCGATAACACTGATCAATGCTATGCTATTGCATAGCATTGATCATTGTATGCAATCAAAAAATTGCATCGTATAGCCCCCTGTGAGGGCTAAAAAAAAAAGAAGTAAAAAGTGTAAAAAAAAAAAATTTTATAAATTTATGTGAATAAGCCCCTCCCCTAATAAAAGTTTGAATCACTCCCCTTTTCCTATGTTTTTAATGAAATAACGTAAAAAAATGAAAATAATCATATGCGGTACCGCCGCATGCGTAAATGTCCGAACTATTAAATTATAAGGTTAGCTGAACTGCACGGTCGATGGCGTACACATAAAAAAATACCAAAGTCCAAAATTGTGCATTTTTGGTCTCTTCATATACCATAAAAATATTTAATAAAAAGTGATCAAAAAGTCCCATGAAAAATGGTACCGATAAAAACTACAGAAAAATAAAAAAAAGTTATTGGGGTCAGAAGATGATAATTTTAAACATACTAATTTTGGTGCATGTAGTTATAACTTTTTTAATCTAGTAAAATAAAATAAAACCTACATAAATTGTGTGTCCATGTAACCGTATGGACCCACAGAATAAAGATAAGGTGTCCTTTTTACCAAAAAGTGCACTGCATAGAAACTGAAGTGCTAAAAAGTAGCAAAATGGCATTTTTTATTTTAATTCACCCCACAAATATTTTTTTTGTTTTGCTATAGATTATGTTATAAAATAAGTAATATCATTACAAAGAACAATTGATGATACAAAAAAAAAACCCTTATATGGGTCTGTAGGTGCAAAATTGAACGCGGTGTGATTTTTAGAAGGTGAGGAGGGAAAAACAAAATAGCAAAACTGAAAATTGGTCTTTAAAGGGGTATTCCAGGAAAAAACTTTTTTTTATATATCAACTGGCTCCAGAAAGTTAAACAGATTTGTAAATTACTTCTATTAAAAAAATCTTAATCCTTTCAGTACTTATGACCTTCTGAAGTTAAGGTTGTTCTTTTCTGTCTAAGTCCTCTCTGATGACACCTGTCTCGGGAAACGCCCAGTTTAGAAGAGGTTTGCTATGGGGATTTGCTTCTAAACTGGGCGTTTCCCGAGACAGGTGTCATCAGAGAGGACTTAGACAGAAAAGAACAACCTTAACTTCAGAAGGTCATAAGTACTGAAAGGATTAAGATTTTTTAATAGAAGTAATTTACAAATCTGTTTAACTTTCTGGAGCCAGTTGATATATAAAAAATTTTTTTTTTTCCTGAAATACCCCTTTAACCTCTTAAGGACCAGGCACGTATGAGTACGTCCCTGCGCCCTGGGTCTTAAGGACCAGGCACGTACTCATATCTCCGTGGGAATTTCGCATCCCGCCGGGCGGGTTGCGAAACCTGCAAACGCTAAGGGGGGTCCCGGGACCCCCACATGTCTGCGATTGCCGCAGATCGTCCGCGAAATCGCGCGGGCCATCTGCGGTGATTCCGGTGATTCGGCCCGATGACCCCGAAGTAGATGGTGATCGGCGGTGTACAATACACCGCCAATCACCTGCCGTTGCTGGGGAGAGGTGACAATACTGTCATCTCCCCAGAAATGCTGCTATTGGCTGGCGATTGTCCAGCCAATAGCAGTGCGGCAGAGGAGGGGTTAACGGTCCCTTCCCGCTCCTGCACCCGCTCTCTGTGTTAAATCAGCGGGTGCAGCAGTGAGGAGAAGACCGTGGATCCCCCCTCGGAGCTCCGGAGCCCCCTCACCAGCTTTAGAATAGGGACAGCGGATTGCAGGGACAGGTAGGGGTTAACAAAGTAAAAAAAGTAAAAAAAAAAAGTAAAAAAAAAAGTCCCCCCCCCGACCCCCTAAAAGGTCCCCAAGGGTCCTATTAGCGTCTGATCCCTGACCCCGGGTCCTATTAGGGGTTCAGGGAGCTGCGTGCACCATCTGTTTTTTTTTTCTTGGCCGCAGCTTTTTTCTATTACTGAAGTACACGTTTTAAAAGCACCAAGCACCACACACTACATACTTCCCCGCCCCCCCCCACACACCCCCTCCCCGCACACACCCCCTCCCCTCTGCCACTGCCCTCCCCCCGCGCCACGTAGAAAAAAGGCGATGGCCCGCCGGGCATTTTCGGCAGAGGAGGCTTACGCTTTTTTAGCCTCCGACTCAGAATCTGCCAGTGAGGACAAGGAAGATCCTACATTTTTGTGTTCTTCCTCGCCCTCCTCATTATCTAGTAGTGATGATGAGTCCCCTGTACGGCGGCGGAGACGCCGCCAGACGAGGCCATGCACCCCCCATGAGAGTGACCCAGTGGCTGACACTAGTACGAGTGGCAATGCCGCTCATAATAGGAGTCCGGCCCCCCAGACAAGTGCACCGGAGCCCCCTTCCGGCGACCCTGTCTGGAGCCCCCCAGAGGGTTATCAGCCACGGATTCCTGAGTTTGTTGGCGACTCAGGAATCATGATTGATACGGCTGGGTTCACTGATCTTGACTTTTTAAAGTTTTTTTTCAGTGACAGCCTGGTCAATCACATGGTGGAGCAAACAAACTTGTATGCCCAGCAGTTCATTGCCCACCACACCAATTTGCTTTTGGCCCAATGAATGGCGCGCCATTGATGCAGCGGAAATGAGGACATTTTGGGGCTGCATATGGGCCTGGACAAAAAATCAAGTGCTCGTCATTACTGGAGCGGGGACGTCCTCTACCAGACCCCGCTTTACAGTATGGCGATGACACGGAGGCGGTTCGAGGCCATTCGGAAATGCCTGCATTATGCAGATAATGCGGCATGTCCGCCCTGAGGTGATCCCGCCCATGACCGGCTTTACAAAGTGAGGCCGGTCATCGATCACTTTGGGGCCAAATTTTTGGAGGCCTACGTACTGCTCAGGGACCTCTCAGTAGATGAGTCTCTCATCAGTTTTAAGGGGAGACTCCTCTTCCGCCAGTATATTCCCTCAAAGCGGGCGTGGTATGACGTGAAGCTCTATAAACTTTGCGAGAGTACCTCCGGGTACACTTGCAAGTTTAGAGTATATGAGGGACGAGATTCCCGTATTGAACCCCCAAAATGTCCCCCCACTCTGGGTGTTAGCGGGAAAATCGTTTGGGACCTTATGCACCCATTGCTGGATAAGGGTTACCATGTGTACGTGGACAACTTTTATACCAGCATCCCTCTGTTCAAATCCCTTTCCGCCAGATCCACGTCCGCTTGTGGGACTGTGCGGAAGGATCAGAGAGGCCTCCCTCTAAATTTGGTCCAGACGCCTATCCCCAAGGGTGAGTCCCGTGCCCTGACCCATGATAACCTGTTGTTGGTCAGGTATAAGGATAAGAGGGATGTCCCTATCCTCACCACTATTCATGGGAACGGCAGCACCCCTGTCCCTGTGCGAGGTACCGTGGGACCGGTCCTCAAGCCCGATTGTATTCTGGACTACAATCGGTATATGGGGGGAGTTGATCTCTCAGATCAAGTCCTTAAGCCATATAACGCCATGCGGAAAACACGGGCATGGTACAAAAAAGTTGCAGGCTACATGGTACAGGTTGCCATGTACAACGCTTTTGTACTATCCCAGTACGCTGGCAACACAGGGACATTCCTCCAGTACCAAGAAGAAGTTGGTTCCTGATCTTTGGCCACCGGGAAAGAGCAGGCCGGACTTCCCAAGGGTCTTGAGTAATAGGCGCCAGGATCGTCCCAGGCCAACACTTTCCACGTGTGATCCCCCACAGTGGAAAGAAGGGACGAACCCAGAAAAGAAGCAGAGTGTGTAGCAGGAGGGGGGATATGGAAGGACACCAGGTATCAATGTGACACTTGCCCAGATAATCCGGGCCTCTGCATAGGCTGCTTCAGGGAGTATCACACTTCCATGGAGAACTTTTTTTAGTTTTGGCTATGCTCTGGGTCATCATTCTGTGAATATATCCTGTTTTATTATTTTATGATTTATAGTTTTCTGGCCCACTGTACCCCATATTACGGGCCTCTGTACCCCACCTGTCTACCCCAGTTACGGCCCATTGTCCCCCATAGTGTTCCCCTATTTTAGGGCTCAGTGCTCCCCCCATTAACGCTCCTTGAGAGGGGGTCCCACATCCTGGCTGCTATAATAAGCTCAAGGCCCCTGACTGACCTCCCACTCCAAGACCTGGTGTGCACCCGCAGAGCGAAAATCATAAAAAATTAAGGTATGTCCTTATTCCAAAGAAATGTATTTACAAATTTTGGGGGGTCTTTTCTGCTTTTAACCCTTGTAAAAATGTAAAATTTTGGGGAAAACCCACATTTTAGTGAAAAAAATTTTTTTTTTTACATATGCAAAAGTCATGAAACCCCTGTGGGGTATTAAGGCTTACTTTACCCCTTGTTACGTTCCTCAAGGGGTATAGTTTCCAAAATGGTATGCCATGTGGGGTTTTTTTTTTTGCTGTCCTGGCACCATAGGGGCTTCCTAAATGCGACATGTCCCCCCCATTTCAGCAAAGTTTGCAAATGGGACTCCTTCTCTTCTGAGCATTGTAGTTCACCTGTAGTGCACTTCAGGTCAACTTATGGGGTACCTCCATACTCAAAAGAGATGGGGTTACAAATTTTGTGGGGTATATTCTGCTATTAACCCTTGCAAAAATTTGAAATTTGGGGGGAAACACACATTTTAGTGAAAATATTTTTTTTTTGTACATATGCAAAAAGTCGTGAAACCCCTGTGGGTTATTGAGGCTCACTTTATTCCTTGTTACATTCCTCAAGGGGTCTAGTTTCCAAAATGGTATGCTATGTGTTTTATTTTTTATTTTTTTTGTTGTTCTGGCACCATAGGGGCTTCCTAAATGCAACATGCCCCCGAAAAACCATTTCAGAAAAACGTACTCTCCAAAATCCCCTTGTCGCTCCTTCACTTCTGAGCCCTCTACTGCGCCCGCCGAACACTTTACATAGACATATGAGGTATGTGCTTACTCGAGAGAAATTGGGCTACAAACACAAGTATACATTTTTCTCATTTTACCCTTGTAAAAATTCAAAAATGAAGATTGTGAATTTTCTCCTTCACTTTGCTGCTATTCCTGTGAAACACCTAAACGGTTAAAACACTGACAGAATGTAATTTTGAATACTTTGGGGGGTGCAGTTTTTATAATGTGGTCATTTGTGGGGTATTTCTAATATGAAGACCCTTCAAATCCACTTCAGACCTCAACTGGTCCCTGAAAAATAGTGAGTTTGAAAATTTTGTGAAAAATTGGACAATTGCTGCTGAAATTTGAAGCCCTCTGGTGTCTTCCAAAAGTAAAAACTTGTCAATTTTATGATGCAAACATAAAGTAGACATATTGGAAATGTGAATCAAAAAAAAAAAAAAGAAAAAGCGGCGTAGGTGATATAAAAAGGAATAAAGCAAAAAATGTTGATATTTGTACACCATAAAACTCACCTATAGTCTAAATAAATTCTGCTCTTAGTTCTCAACGTGAGAAAATTTAGCATGCTATCTTTTATTACTTCATTGTTGTTGTGCTGGACATGTTGTACTCCCTTTTTAGCTTGAGTACACTGTGCCCTTGCCACAAAAAATTGTCAATCCTGTTGAAATACAATGAAAGCTATAGCTTATGTATTTAAACAGATTGCTTAAAAGAACACTCTTGGCATAACTGATACACTTTGTTATGCCTTGTACAGAGCCAGTTGGCAGTGCCTGACGTTGAGATTTTCTTTTTTTTTTTTTTTTTTTTCAAGCGCCTGCACTACACATAGAACGGGGCCAGAAGCAGTTGGCTCCGTACTTTATATAGTGGTGGCACCATGTTACTGCACAGGTGGGCTATGAGAACTTACCAGGGGGTTTGAGCAAAGGCTCCTTTATGGCTATAAATATTGTGGAGTGTTGCAGTGATGGTTGACCTTTTCACAGTTTCTCCCATCTTTACACAGGATCTTTGGAGTTCATCCAAAAAGACCATTGGACTCTTGGTCACTTTTCTTAGCAAGGTCCTTCTCTGCCAATTACTTAGTTTGGTGGGGTCACCAGCTCTAGACAGAGTCCTGGTAGTTTCAAATTTCTACCATTTTAAAAATGATGGAGACCAGTGTGTTCTTGGGAACTCTCAGTGCAAAAGAAATGTTCTGTACCCTTCTCCAAATCTGTGCATCCACACAATTCTGTTGTAATGGCCTAGCACGGCATTTCCATGTTTGCTGGATGCATAAGGTGTCTATTAAAGGAGTATTCCAGCACAAAATAATTTATCCCCTATCCAAAGGATAGGGGATAAGTTATAGATCGCGGGAGGTCTGAATGCTGGGGCCCCCGAGATTTCCTGGACGGGGCCGCGGCAGTCAGCAGGAAGTGAAGTTTTGTCCCCAGCAAAAAGCCGCGGCAGACACGCCCCCTACATGTATCTCTATGGGGTACATGGAGGGGGCGTGTCGGCCGCCGCGTCATGCGGGGACGGAATGCCCCCTTTCCAGCATACTGCTGTGGCCCTGTCCAGGAGATCCTAGGGGGCCCCAGCACTCGGACCCCCGTAATCTATAACTTATCCCCTATCCTTCGGATAGGGGATAAGTTATGTTGCACTACAAATCTCCTTTAAGTACTGCATAGTGTTGCAACAGTGTTTATCTATATTATGAATGTATTTTTTGGGAAACATTGGGTTTTCACCACTTTAGAAATTACTCAAAAAAAAGTAAGAGAAATGGAAGGGCCCAGAGCTAAATTTTAAGGGTCATACATAGCAAATGTATACTTATGTCTATGCAAAATGTTCTTTTTTAACAAATTTCACATTCTCATTATGGGGTATTGAGTGCAAGATTATGGTGAAAGATATACATATATATATATATTTTTAAAAATAACAAAATTAGAAAAAAGTGAAAGGGTCTGAAAACTTTCCAAATGTATTGCATACACCAATACCAGAAATGCTTTTCATTAATTAATTTATTTTAATTTTCACAATAATAGAATAAAAAAAATATACTTTCAGGGTACCATAACTGTTTAATTAACCCAATAAGGACCAAGCCCATTTTGGCCTTAAGGACCAGGCCAATTTTATTTTAGCATTTTCGTTTTTTCCTCCTCGCTTTCTAATATTCATAACTCTTTTATATTTCCATCCACAGACCCATGTGAGGGCTACCAATTGTACTTTGTAATGGCATCACTAATTTTACCATAAAATGTACGGCGAACCCAAAAAATTATTTTTTGTATAAGGAAATTTATATGAAAGCCCCTATTATGCAAATTTTGGAAGGTTTCGTTTTCACGCTGTAACTTTACAGTAAAAATTACATGTTGTCTTTATTCTCTGCGTCAATACAATTAAAATGATACCCATGATTACATACTTTTCTATGATTGTACTGCTTTAAAAAAAATCTCAAATCTCAATCTTTAAAAAAAAAAATTTAATCGCCCTATTTTGACCACCTATAACTTTCTAATTTTTCCATATACAGAGAAGTATGAGGATTTATTGCACCGTGTCCTGTAGTTTTAGTACCATTTTTGTGTATATATGACTTTTTATTTGCTTTTTATGTTTTTTTTTTTTTGGGACTGTGATGTTACCAAAAAGCAGCAATTTGGGGCTTTTTAGTGTTCAAAATGGGGTCCACTGTTCTAGCACCACGGGGGGCTTTGTAAACGCGCAAGGCCCCTGACTTCTATTCCAACCAAATTCTTTTTTCAAAAGCTCAATGGCGCTCCTTCTCTTCTGAGCATTGTAGTGTGCCAGCAGAGCACTTGACATCCACAAATGGTGTATTTCCATACTCAGAAGGGATGGGGTTACAAATTTTATAAAAAATGTAACATTTGGGGAAAAACCATCATTTTAGAGAAAAAAATAACTTTTTTTAATTACACATCCAACTTTAACGAAAAGTCGTCAAACACCTGTGGGGTCTTAAGGCTCACTGTACCCCTTGTTAGGTTCCTCGAGGGGTGTAGTTTCCAAAATAGTATGCCATGTGGGTTTTTTTTTTTTTTTTTTGCTCTTCTGGCACCATAGGGGCTTCCTAAATGTGACATGCCCCCAAAAAACCCAGCCTTAGTTTAGCGCCACTTCTTTGTACCTTTTCCAGTTCCAGGACATTCTTTACATGAATCAGTGCACAGAACAGCATATTCCAGGTGAGGACATACCAGTACTTTATAAAGTGGTAGTATTATGTCCCTGTCCTGGGAGTCCATGCCTGTTTTAATACATGATAATATCCTGCTGGCCGAAGAAGCAGCTGCTTAACATTGCATGCTGTTCTGTAGTCTATGATCCACATGTACAGGTCTGCTTGTAATTTATGCACATGTTCTATAAACTCAGAGCTGGTGCAAGGATTTTTGCCACCCTAGGGGAAAGTTAATTTTGCTGCCCATTGGCTCTGTCCTTTGACACTCCCCACCTTACTACTGGGATGACACACTGTAACAAACCATCTCCTCATGTAATCCCTTTACTACTGGGGTAACACACTGTAACAAACCTCCTCATGTAAATACCTTACTACTGGGTGACACACTGTAACAATCCTCCTCCTCATGTAATCTCCTTACTACTGGGGTGACACATTATAACAATCCTCCTCCTCATGTAATCTCCTTACTACTGGGATGACACACTGTATCAACCCCCTCCTTGTGTAATCTTCTTACTTCTGTGGTGACACACTGAAACAAACCCCCTCCTCATGTAATTACCATACTACTGTAGTGACAAGCTGGAACAAACAAACATAATTGTGCACTTACACATGCTGTAAGAATCCACACACAAGCCCTCATCAGCGGTCAGGAGTATCATCATTGTCCTCTATAGCCTGAGCGATGATGGAGGTTGTTATGTCATGAGGCAGAGGACATCAGCGATCTTGCCTATCTGCCTCTAAGGAGCACCTCGCTAAGGAGCACTCTGGAGCGGATTATCACTCTAAGGGGTTGGAGCGGATGTATGGAGGCGAGCATGATGTCAGGATGCTGGACAGACCTGACCTGCCGGTTTGCCTCGGAGGTGGCACTGCACTCCTCCAGCAGGCTGAAGAATGCAGAATATTATGGTACCGGGCAGCGGCGACGGTGGTGATGGCTGGGCAGGTAGTTCGAATGAACTGGTGCTTCGTATTCTGGCTGGCTACTGACTTTCTTGCAGCGGACATTTATCATTGGCCTTACACCACTAAACTGTACATTTTTATTAAATAGTTTTTTTTTTATATCAATATAAGAAAAAAGACATCAATCGGATATTACAAAGGGTCCCAAAGGCCCAAAAAAGACAAAAAGAACATGATAGCAATACAATTGAGAATGCAAATCAAGTTAGAACTAAAAAGTATTATTAAGCTCTAGCCCTCAGCCTAAAAGGTGAAGGACCAACTAAGCATGAGGTCCAAACAAGGGGACCAAGTAGAAGCTAAAACACACGCCATCAAAGAAAACCAATAAAACAATACAAAAAAAAACGCAAGCTGACACAAATAAACACACAACCAGACAAGAAGACACAAGGGGAGGGGTGGGGAAATAAGGGAGGAAAGAAGGACAAAGAAAATACACACAGTTGCAGAGAAAATCATGGAGTTGTTGATCGGAGAAGCGGTCCCATGGCTCCCAGACAGAGATAAACAAAGGAATAGAGTTATTCAAAAAGGCTGTAAGTGATTCGAGTGAGGGAATCTCACATACACGAGCCACCAAGTTGGCCTCCAATGGTGGGAAAGACCTCTTCCAATACTTAGCTACAAAAGTCTTGGCAGCAAGGACAATGTTCATAAAGAGCTTGAACGGCTTCTTAGACAAGGCCCTTTAAGGCTGGGTTCCCATTACGTTTTCCCCCATACGGGAGCGCATACGGCAGGGGAGAGCTAAAAACTTGCGCTCCCGTGTGCCTTTCAATGTGCTCCCGTATGTAATTCATTTCAATGAGCCGACCGCAGTGAAACGTTCGGTCCGGTCGGCTAATTTTTGCCCCATATGCGCTTTTTCCCCGCACCTAAACCCGTGGTCGACCATGGTTTTAGGTCCAGTTGTAAAAGCGCATACAGGGAAAAAAATGAGCCGACTGGACCGAACGTTTCACTGCGGTCGGCTCATTGAAATGAATTACATATGGGAGCGCATTGAAAGGCACATGGGAGCGCAAGTTTTTAGCTCTCCCCTGCCGTATACGCTCCCGTATGGGGGAAAACGTAATGGGAACCCAGCCTTAGATAGATGGAGAACTTAGATCAAAGGATCAAGAGGTATAGACACCTGCTCTAAGCAAGCGCTGTACCATCTTCCAGTAACCCACAATGAGCGGACACAACCAGAATATATGGAGAACAGTCCACAAACCCACCCCACAGCGCCAACATTGAGACAGAATGGAAGGATCCATTTGTTCAACAACTCCGGGGTATGATACTATCCCATAAGCATTTTAAACTGGGTTTCCTTGTATGCAGTGCAAATAGAGGACTTGGAAACCCACTCCTAAATTATCTGCCACTGAGGGAGAGTGATGGTAGGTCTTCCCCCCATCAGCACATATAGCGATGAGATGGAGCAGCACCAGTAGAGGAAGCAAAAAGAAGAGAATAGATGTCTGTGAGAAGTCCCTTAGTCTGAGGTCCACCAAGGCACAATCGTTCGAAACTCGTAGACAGGGACACAACCAAAGTAACCAGTTGAGAGGACCTAAAATGCCAAAGTTGCAGATAGTGGAACCGTTCAGACAAAGGGAGATCCCTATGGGAAACCAATTGCTCAAAAGACAGGAGAGTGCGGGAGAGAGGGTCCACAACATCAGCCCAACCAAAAAGACCTCTAGAGCCCCATTCCCATACCATACACGAAGACAGGCCAGAAGGAAAGTCAGGATGATAGAGAAAAGACTGTAAAGGGGAGGAAGAGGAGAACAGCTTAAACGTTCTAGAGCAGTATCCCCACACATAATGGGAGAAGGACATCGGACCCAATAGAGAACCCAGGGAAACAGAGAGAGGAGTAACACTCCAGAGGAGTGAATTTGGATGAATAGGAGCCAACTAGAGCTTATCCAACTCCTTTCATCTGCTATACGCATGGTAAGTAGACCATGCTGCCAGATGACGCAAGTGAGCAGCCCAGTAATATTAAGCCATATCAGGGACCCCCAATCCTCCCATAGACTGACTCACCATCATGATGGACATCGGGAGACAATGCCTCTTGGCATCCCAAATAAAGCGAACCACAGCTGACTGAAAAGAAAAAAGAACGGATAGCGGACAGAGGGACACGCACCGATAAAGTTGGGGAGAATTTTCATCTTTACCGCCGTTCTACGCCTAAAAAACTAAATATACTAGGACCGCCACTTCTCCATAAGGGCCCGAAACTCACAAAAAAGAGGGGGGAGTTAGTAGAATAAAGAGAAGTATAGCGAGGAGTAAGGAGCACACCCAGATATTAAATAGCAGCGGGCGACCATCTAAAAGAGTAGTTGTCTCTGCTCTTTTGCGTGCTAAGGGAAGGTTCAGAAGAAGCGCCTCAGTTTTAGAGAGGTTAACCTTATAACCAGGAATCACCCCATAGGCATGCAAAACCCTATAAAGTTTAGGACGGGAAAGTAAGGGATTAGAAAGAGTAAGGAGAACATCATCCACAAATAGACAAATCTCGAATTCCCTATCATGTAAAGATATTCCAGAGATGTCTGGATCCCCCGGATCATGGCAGCAAGAGGCTCGATACGCAATGCAAAAATCAAGGGGGATAACGGACAGCCCTGTCTAGTACCATTGAATAAGGGGAAAGTCAAAGAAGAAACATGAGGAAGTTTGAGTGAAGCAGTAGGAGATGAGTAAAGACCCAGCAGTGCAGTAAGAAAATTATCCGTTATACCAAATTTTTGAAGGGTGGCGAAGAGAAAAGGCCAACCTAGCCTATCGAAGGCTTTTTCTGCATCTAAGCTTAAAGGAGTACTCCAGCGCTTAGACATCTTATCCCCTATCCAAAGGATAGGGGATGAAATGTCTAAGCACCGGAGTACCCCTTTAAACCAGGGCCTGTTCAGACTGCCGATTGATCATGTTAATTAGGCCCACCACTTGTCTAGTATTATCTCCCTCCTGACGGCAAGGTATAAAGCAGACTTGGTCTTTATGAATAAGAGAAGGCAGGAAGGAGCTAAGATGTGCTGCCAGGACCTTAGAGAACAATTTCAAGTCGGAATTAAGAAGAGCGATATGCCTATAATTGGAGCAATCCTGAGGGTCCTTACCAGGCTTAGTTATCAAATTAAAGGACTGCGGAATCCCCTGCCCCCGAAAGAAAGAATTAAACAGAGGGAGAAGAATAGAAGAGTAAGTCTTATAATATAAGTAGGTGAAATCATCCAGACCAGAAGAGCACCCCGCAGGATGAGACCGAAAGACCTCCGAAAGCTCTTCAAGAGTGACAGGAGCATTCAAAGTCTCACGATCAGTCACCGAAAGAGACAGTAGACAACACAACGCTCAGCCAGGTCGGATGGAAGCTGGAAAGGAAGAAAGTAAAGACCAGAGTAATAATCAGGGAAATTCTATCTGGGTGGTAGTGGAGAGTACCAGAGGGGTCCTTCAGAGCTGAGGGAGACTTAGCCACAGCACGGTTACGCAGACGCCTAGACAACATAGTATGGGCTTTATTGCCCTTCTCATAAAAACTTTGCTCGGCAAACAGCAGTTGCCGTTCTACCTTATGAAAAGCCAGATCAGCCAAATGAGACCGTGCTGCAACCAAGCGTCTCAACACAAGAGAAGGGGAAGACATCAAAACAGCCTCCAGGCCCGCAATCTGTCCACAAAGCTCCCGGGAACGAGCCGGAGCATCTTGCTTCATTTGAGAACCCAGAGCAATATAATGCCCCTGAATTACTGATTTATGAGCCTCCCACAGCACAGCCTGGGAGGCTACCTAACCCTCATTAGTAGCAAAATATTCATGCAAGCATGCCTGGATCGACTCCCGGGAGGGTGGAGACTTAAGCAAAGAGTCATTAAGACGCTAATGACAGCACCAAAGAAAAGAGGAAGAGGGAGAGAAGGAAAGCAGAATCGGGCAATGGTCGGAGTGCTAAATTGGCTCTAGAGACGCAGCAGAAAACATACGGACCATGAGGTTACCAGAAAAATTATCTATGTGCGTATGCAATTTATGGGGATGGGAATTAAAACGAAAAGACCGGTTCATCGGTTGATTAATCCGCCAGAGATCGTACAACGAAGAGGACACGCCAAAAAACTGAGGCCAGGCACAGCTGTGCAGGAGTAGGAGGAGTAGCAGAAAGAGGGAGGTCCATAGAGGGCAAAAAAATTAGATCCCCCCCCCCCAAGAAGCCAAGCAGAAGGAGGATACTTATGAAGCCTAGCAAGAACCCTACGCAGAAAGGGGATCTGGAAGGTATTGGGCGCATAGATATTACAAAGAAGAATAAATTTACCCTTTTCTTTTTGGAACACAGTGCTCTCTGCTGACATCTCTGTCCATTTTAGGAACTGTCAAGATCAGCATATGTTTGCTATGGGGATTTTCTCCTTCTCTGTATGTTAGCACATAACCTTTAATCATGACAGAGAAGGGGCTGGCTCAGGCTATGTTTATATAGCAGAATTTCCACGCAGGATACATCTGGCGCCGAAATTAAAATGTCAGTGTCCGAAGAAAGAATAGACATGTCTATTTTTACTGTCAACTCTGTGGGGAAATGCATTGCTGTCTATGAGACGGCGCATTTCCGAGCAGTCCTAGCACCAGCATGTTATGCCGGCGCTCCGCTGTCGAGGCCCAGGTCAAACCTCTGAATTGCCAGCATCAAGTAACTAAATATGATTTTTTTTTTATGTGGGATAACTCATTTAAAGACAAGATGAGATCAAGAAGCAGGTTAACTGTGGAGAGCACAGAATTGATCATATAGAGTAATAAAAGAGAAAAGTCACAAAAGAGCATCCAGAGGCTGTGGAACATTGCTATTGGGAAAATATGCTATGATCCTCTAACAGATTTTATTATTCTTAGTAGGAGGCATAGTCCTCTTCACTGGCATCAGGAACAGTATACTAGTACAGTGGTCCCTCAACATACGATGGTAATTTGTTCCAAACGACCCATCGTTTGTCGAATCCATCGTATGTTGAGGGATCCGTGCAATGTAAAGTGTAGGAAGCTGTACTCGCCTGTCCCCGTCGCTCCGGACCAGGTCCTCACCGCTCCCGATGCTGTCCAAGGGGCTCCCGATGCTGTCCCGCTGCTCCGGTGTCTTCTTCACGATCCTCCGGCTTCTTCCGCATCTTTTGCAGGGTCCGGGCCTCGCTTTCTGGTGACGTTATTGCGCTGCTGCGCCGGCGCGGCGTGCGTAGTGACGTAATAACGACGCCGGAAACCAAGGCCCGGACCCTGGAGAAGATGCGCAAGACACCGGAGGATCGCGAAGTGGACCCGGAGCAGCAGGAATAGGTAAGCGAACCTGCCAGGGATGCTTAAACTGCTATCCGACAGCAGCTTAAGCATTTTGCGCTGTCGGATAGCAGTTAATGCGATGGCCCCGACATATAAAAACATCGTATGTCGATGCTGACATCGACATGCGATGGCCTCTGAGAGGCCATCGTATGTCGATTTTATCATATGTTGGGGCCATCGTAGGTCGAGGAGTTACTGTATTGTTTGCCCTTTATATAGTTTTTTTTTTTTTTTTTTTTTACTATGGTGGGATGATCTGATATGTGTGTGGTGGTATAATATGTTCCATGTATACTGTATTGATCTCAGTATACAGAGTTTGGTTGGTAACAGTATGGTGGTAATATGTATCATGATAATATTCCTCCTTTTTTTGCTAGTAATATTGGTACAATTAATTTCAGCATACAGGATTTGGTCAGTAACAGTATGGTGGTAATATAAATGGAGATAATATTCCTCTTGCATACTAGTATTATTGGTAATATTGGTCACAATATACAGGATTTGGTCACTAACATTAGGATGGTAATATGTATGATGGTGATATTATTTCTCCGGGTATAGTGCTAATATTGATTATGGTAAATTATTTATTCTCAGACCGAGGTAGCACAATGCCAAGAGCCAGCCCTTACCCTTAGGGTATTGCCATCTGGAAATGTCATGGAATATGCAGAGGATATACCAAAAATATCTAATACAGGTCCAATCTCTGATCCCACAGCAGTCAGCATACTAAAGGATAGAATTGTGATACATCTAAAATCCCATGGATTGCAAGATGAATAACACAATGAGTTTACTTCAGGGAGAGCATGTCAAGCTAATCTAATTGATTTTTTTTGATTGGGTGAGTTAAATAATAGATGGTGGAGGTGGAGAAGACATTTCTCATCTAAATTTTAGTAGGGCTTTTGACACTAAACCACATTGAAGACTTATCAATAAACTGCAAACGTTTTTTTAGCTTGGACACCCATATTGTTAAATGGATTAGGCAGTGGCTGAGGGACAGACAAGAGAGCAGAGCTGTAGCTAGCTCCTTTTGTGCCTGAGGCAAGCCCATAAAATTGTGCCCCTCAGTACAGGATAAGTAATGTATGAACACAGTGACCCCACCAGCAGACTAGTGAGTACACCTCATGAGTCTGGCCACTAGAGGGAGCATCTTCCTGTTTGGGTTTGCAGAGAGCGTTTGGTGTGCTCAGCTCGGAGAGAGATCCAGGAGCGACTTTCCTTTTCCCAGAAGGAGAGTTCGTTTCCTGGTATGAGCGAGGAGCGGAGAACCCAAACACCTGCCCCCGAAGTAGGTCTGCGGGGGGTGGGGTGGTGGTGGGGGGCTTCAGGGGGAGCCAGCGACCAGTTGCAGAGGGACCAGCGTCAGGAACTGCTCCAGAGGTCTCCGGGTTAAGGCGCTCTGCCAGGAGATGCAGCGATGTATCTCCAACACCTCCTGAGCCCATGGAGATAAAGAGTAGCCGTAAGGCTGCTCTGAAAAGCAGTAAAGTTACAAATGCTACAAGTTCTGGAAATGCAGGTACTGTGAGAACAGCCTGAATAATGTGGACTGTGATAATCCTCCTGGAGCAAAGCCTGGAGTCACCTATAGCTTCCGGAAGGCAGAATACATCCATGGGTATGAGGAAGCAAGGAGCAGCTTGTATAGGCTCCAGGAGGAGGTACAGGAGGCAAAAGCCTTGATGGACCCTGTGCCCAAACGCCAGAAAGCTGAGCTGTCAGCCAGGATTAAACAGCTGAAAATGATATTAGGAATCTGGAGAAGAAGAGAACTTTTATTTTAGAGAAAAGTGGGCCATTTAAAGAAAAACTTTTAATTGACGACTGCTTTGAAACAATGGAGAGAGAGAAGCAGAGACAGCTGAGGGGACTTCAGCCACGGGTGGAGGAGGGATACACTGGACACAGTGGGCTCCCTGCAGGGCAAGTGGTGATGTCATCTAGCCATGGCTCTGGTAGTTCGGGGGATGAGAGCAGCACCAGTCGACGGGGAGGGGGGTTGATGGCCCAGATCCAGCTTCTGGAGTCCCCAGGTCACCTCCAGGATATCACGTTTGGGAATGAGTTACCAAAGGAGGCACCTCGGAGGAGGGAAAAAGAAGAAGCCAAAGAAGACCAAGCCCCAGGAGCAGGTAACATTTGTATATACCCCCCTCCCTGAGCCCCCCGGACTGGTTGCAGGGTCAGCTTACTGTGTGAACCCCATTTCTCAGCCCAGCCTGAGTTCTGTTGTGGTGCAGGAGAGGGGGAGAGTATGTAGTCTAGGGTGGTGGTGAGCTCCGTCGCTGTTTGCAGTAAGAGTGGTGGAGCAGACAATGTATCAGCTGTGAGGTTGGACAGTGATATTGGCCCAGCGGTGGGCAGTAAAGGCTCTGGCAGATTAGGTTGCTCTCTAACGGGAAGGGGGGT
The DNA here is from genome assembly GCF_029499605.1 of Hyla sarda. Taxonomy (NCBI): domain Eukaryota; kingdom Metazoa; phylum Chordata; class Amphibia; order Anura; family Hylidae; genus Hyla; species Hyla sarda. The sequence goes on from NC_079190.1 coordinate 331,268,379, forward strand.
GGCTTTGTGCCAGAGTCGGCTGCGGGAGCTTCGGTGGCTCTGAGCGTTGGCACTGTTGTTCCTTTGGAGCAGCGATGTCGTTGTGAAAGAGCTGCCGGGGCTAAGATGTCTTTGCCTCTCAGAAAGACTGGACTTACACCTTTATTTTTTATTGACGCCGCTTATCCGGATCAGCGGCGCCCAGGAGCAGAAAACTCCAGTACTGATGAGGCGAAGGGTACCAGTAAAAACAAGGCTGGGGCCTCTAATAAACAGGCTAGGCAGGCTTCCCGGTCCTTGTATAAGGGATCGGTGATTTGTCCTGTGGCGGTGGCTCCAGCTCTGGAACCCAATGCTGATGGTACAATATCTGCACCAGAATGCATCGGTCCAGCCAGTATGAATGAGAAGGTTAATGTTGGAGTGGATGTGTTGGAAAATTCATATGTTAATTAAAATCTGTCTCGGGCTTTAAATGGGCTGTAGCACGGGTGGAGGTATCACTAAAACAGGTAATAATGGTTTGAGTATGGATTATGTGGAGCAGGGTGGTGAAGGGGTACAGATTAGTAGTGGGGATGTAGGGCCTGGTCCAGTTGCGCCCCCAGCGGTGGTAGCATCGGTACGCAACTACGCAAATGTTGCTGCTGGGGGGAGTGGGGCACCTTCCTCATCTTCTAGCTCTGGGGAGAGCAATTTGCTGCAGTGTCTCCTGGGGGCCTTAAAGAGACGGGAGAGATCAATGTACAGGGTAGGGAGGTTGATCTATCAATTTGGATAGAGAGACATGGTCTTTCGGCCTTCCGAGAGGAAAGAGGGGGATAATGTGTGGTCCCTCCCGACAGCCGGGCTATGTGGTCTCTGAAGAACTGTGGTCCGGCTGAGGTGGAGAGGCAATGATACATGTCCTCCAAGATCTAAAGTTATGAGCTTCTGCTGAAGTTGGGCTTTAAAGTAGTGTTGAGCGGCATAGGCCATATTCGAATTTGCGATATATTGCGAATATATGGACAAATATTCGTCATATATTCGCTAAATTCGCATATTCGTAATATTCGCGTTTTATTTTCGCTCATGCGAAAATTTGCACATGCGAAAATTTGCACATGCGACATTTAGCATATGCAAAAAATAGCATAAACGAAAATTCACATATGCGAAAATTAGCATAAGCGAAAATTCGCATATGCGAAAATGAGCATGTGCAAATTCTCACATATGCGAAAATTTGTACGCCAGTCTCACACAGTAGTATTAGAGCCTTCTTTACACAACACAAGCTGGAAGCAGAGAGGGATGATCACTGTGATGTGTATTGTGAAAAAAAAAAAGAATATTCGTAATTGCGAATATATAGTGCTATATTCGCGAATATTCGTGAATTTGCGAATATGCGATATTCCTGAATAAAATTCGCATTGCGAATATTCACGAGCAACACTACTTTAAAGCAGCTGACATCTATGCCTTAATACATCCTTATGGTACCCCTGAGTTTGATATCAGCTTTGTTCGGCCGGAGGGGATTGAGCTCTTCTGGTCGAATTATGAGCTGGTAAAGAATTAGCCCGGCTGGCGAGTCTTTGCCAGTCAGGCAGTGTCTCGCCAAAACAATGTAAAGAAAGTGACCATTTTAACCCGTAACCAATCACTCTCTTGTAGTGACATCATGACGTGAATAGGTTGGTATGGAGAGGTAGTGGAAGTCCCAAAAAAGAACAGGGATGAATATCGCATCTGGTCAGGGGCCTTTATGTTTATGGTCAAGCTTAGGCGTTCAGGAAACACCCATGTACCCATATACCATCTGCGACCTTCCTCGGAAGAGATCGTATCCAGATCTTCTACCAGGGTCAGCCGAAGCTCTGTCGCAGATGTGGTGACCCCACACATTTTAGTGCCAGTTGCACTGTGCAGAAGTGCACTCTGTGTGGGGAAATAGGCCATCTCGCTGCATCTTGCACGGTGATTAGGTGTCACCTGTGTGGTGACTTAGGCCACCCATTCAGTCGCTGCCCTCGTTCCTTTGTCAATGCAGTTGTTGCCCCGGTGGGAGTAAGCCATGAGGTGGATTCTGCTGGGGGGGACAGCTGGCTGGGATGAAGGGGAGCAGGGGCCAGGGAAGAAAAGTGTAAGCAAAATACACCTGCCCTACTGAGGCATCTCAAGAAGTGCCAAAGGGATAGGGAGATTCGGGAGTCACAGTAGGCGTCAGCCAACTAAGGTGACTTCTGATCCTGTCCCTGCGGCAAGTCTTACTGCTGAGGCCCTGGGGGATAGTGAACTGGATGAGGAGATTGGGAGGATCCACAAAGAGGAGGATGCAGTCTCATCGCTGTCCTCCCATGGTGAGAGCATGGATGAGGACAGTGGGAGATGTGCAGAAACAAAGCGGGGTAGAAAAAGGGAGATTTAAAATAATCTCCCACCCGCCAGATGCCAAAGGAAGGTACAACTGACCTCTCTCTGATTGGTCTCTCCAACAGGTTCCGAGCTCTTTTTTTCTTTGGAGGAGGAAGCTGGGGGTAAGGTTCTGGCTGTTGCGGTGGGGCCCACAGGAGACGCTGAGTCCTCTCTCCCTGGGGAACCTATGTCTTCAGGGTGGGAGACTGGCCCAGAGTCAGGGGACGAAGAAAATGTAATTAAAGGGAAAATGGACACATCCATCTCACTAAAAAGGGGTAAACCATCATCTGATGAGGAGGGTGGTGGGGTGGATGGGCACGATGGTGGGAAAAAGAAAGCTGTCTAACTCAATTACCCTTGATGGCGGCATCCTCTCCATTGACTCTGTCATCCATTAATGTTGCCAGCATTAAGTCAGATATGGCTCGATTTGCGGCATATGATTGTTTTGCCCATATTAATGCTGATATTTTATTTTTGCAGGTGGCCAGGCTTACAGACATGTCATCTATATATAAGGCTAAAAGAGAGTGGAGGAATAGGCCCTCCTACTGGTCTCTTGCTGCAGAGCCATATAGCGGAGTGGCGGTCCTTTTTACTGCATTTGTAGAATGCCGATGGGTTATCGAGTTAGAAATGGGGAGGTGCCTGATCCTAGATGTCCTTTGAGGATTTTCTTCAGAGCCAGGTACCATTGTTGGGCCTTTGTAGCAGTAAGTCAGAGTGGTGGGAGATGTTCAAAAAAAGGTTTGGGAGATTCTTCCGCCAGCTCTCGGGCCCCAGAAGCCTAAACAGGTACTGCTTGTACCAGGGCCAGAGTAAGAAACTTGAGCACCTTGTCTCGACTGGAGGTAGTTGTGATGATATCTCCAGAGTGAAGTCCTTGGTGATGAAGTGCCAGTACAACAGACACGCATCTTTGGTTTTTGAGAGGGATTACGGGAAATATCGCTTGCCCGACCCTTACAGAAATTGCAAGATGACAGTGAATAGTAAAGTAGTCTCAGGACTGATTGATAGTACGGGATCCTTGAAAAGGTCCAGATCAGGGATCCTGGAGGTTGTCAGATCCTTTTACTCGCACCTCTTGGAAAGGAAGGATCTAGATCAAGATACGGTATCAGCTTTCTTGGCTGAAACCGTCCCTGAAAAGGAGTAGACCCCTCTCTTGACGTTTTGACAGAGATGATCTGGGAAGAGGAAGTCAGGATGGCGATTGATGGGCTTGCCCTCAAGAAGTCACCCGGTCCAGATGGCTTAACATCTGAGTTCTTTAAGACCTTTAAGGACACTTTGGTTCCCCTCTTGACCAAGGTATTTAATGAGTGTCTATCCTTGGGCACTCTGCCGAAGTCAATGAGGAGGTCAGCACTGATCATCCTGTCAAAGGGTAAAGACCCGTCCCTCATTGAGAATTGGCGTCCCATAGCACTTCTCAATACGGACAGAAAGATTCTGGCAAAAGTGCTGTTTAACCAGCTGGTAGAGTTGGCACCCCGGCTCCTTTCGGGGGCTCAGCATTGCTCTGTTCCGGGCCACAGTACCTTTAATGCTGTGCTCAGTGTCCGAGAGGCTGTGGAGCAATGTGGGGCTGGCCACTAGAAGGGGTACTTCCTGTCCTTGGATCAGGCGAAAGCGTTTGATCGGGTTAACAATGAGTACCTCTGGTCTGTTCTTCTGAGATATGGCCTGCCAGGGGGGTTTGTTGATTGGCTTAAGATCTTGTATGCAGGGGCAGAGAGTTTCCCACTTGTGAATGGTATGATTGGTTGCTCTTTTGAGGTTGGGCCTGGTGTCCGTCACTGTTGTCCTTTGAGCCCATTGCTGTACGTGTTTGCACTTGATCCTTTCCTTAGGAGGATTGATTGTGGACCGTTGGCGGGGGTGAGAATGGACCTGGCGGTGCCGGATTCGGCTCTGAGGGCGATAGCGTATGCTGATGATGTCACCGTGCTTGTCTCCTAACAAGAGAAGGGCCGATGGGTGATGTCAGAGGTGGACTGCTACTCGGAGGCATCCGGGTCCAAGATCAACCGGGATAAGTGTGAGGGTCTCTGGCTGGGAGGGGGAGATCCTAGTTTTGATCTCCCGGACGCCCTTCCAAAGCCCCAGGAATCTGCAAAAGTCCTCAGCATCGAATTTGGCCAAGGGGATTACCCCAAACAAAACTGAGACAGCAGGCTTAAGATTGCAGGCAGAAGGTGGATCAGTGGAAGGGTTGGTCTTTGACCCTCAGGGAAAGGGTTAACCTTATCAAAACATTCTTGCTTCCTTAGCTGATAAATCTGGGCAGTGTATGCATGTTGCCAGAACCTCTCTGGACCCGGGTTTACTGTGTGTTCTTCCAAATGTTATGGGGGAATACACTGAACCTAGTGAAGAGGGAGGTTACTTACCATACGAGGAGACTAGGGGAGTTGTGTATGGTGAACCCCATGGTATTTCTAGCGAATACCTTTCTTAAGACCAATATGGCAAACCTCGGGAAAGAGAGGGCTCCTCCGTGGGTATCCTCCTTCTAGGGTTTCGGCCTTTCTTCCAGGAATGGGAGACAGGAGGGCAAGTGAAGGATCTTCGCACACCACATGGGCATATCCTATATATTTAGTGTCTGTAATTTAGTATATTATTTTTTCTAGGGGTTGGTTTGTCACATTGTGTTGGGATTTAGTTTAGGTTGGGTGGTGGGAAAAAGGGGGGAGGGGGTTTTCTATGGGACTCTATATATGCCAAAACTCCTGGACTGGTTCATGGACGTCTGTTGTCATGTATTGGGGGCAAGGGAGGCGGGACCAGCTCAGGGGCAAAAAAATAATAGTATTTTATGTTTGTGGTGTTTGGTGGTTTGTGACATAAATTATTTATTTATTTATTTTGGGTGAGAAAAATCCAACCGGGCCAGGGGGTTTTAGTTTAATTATTAGTTTTAGGGTTAAAATTGTTATGATTATTATTTGTTGTTATTGTTATTATTATTATTAAGTGGTGTTTGGTAGTTTACATTTGTGTGATTGTTGTCATAGTGGTGTGTTTGGTGAGAGTGTGGTTAGACCAGGAAATACTTTGATGGACATTTAAGGACTTATATGGACTCATTACTTGTATATATTGTATGTTGTTTGTATTATTTTTTTGGTGTTGTTTATAATTATTATAAAAACTCTACTCACCTTTTCCGGTCCCGGGGTGCAATACTCTTCCTGAGCTGCAGCATGTTTTTGGCCCAGAGGGACATCATGGCCCAATGTGTCATGTTGCTGCTGAGCCAACCACTGACCGTAGTGATGTCACGCTTTGGCCAGCTAAGCAGCAGCATGACACACTGAGGCCCGATGTCACCTCGGCCCAAGTGTCCCACTGCAGCTCAGGAAGAGGATTGCACCTGGGGACCAGAGAATTGGCACAGTGGGAGTGCTGGGGGGGAGCCCTCATACATCCCTGTATATGGAAAAATAGAATAGTTGTAGGGGTCAGAAGAGGATAATTTTAGGCATACTGATTTTCATACAAAAAGTTATAATTTTTTAAATGTAGTAAAATCTAGCAAAACCTATAGAATAAAGATAAGGTGTTATATTTTTTGTTTTACCAAAAATTGCACTGCGTAGAAAGGGAAGTCCCCAAAACTTACAAAATGGCTTTTTTATTTCCCCCTTCAAATAATTTTACTTTTGTTTCACTGTAGAGTTTGTGGTATAATGAGTGATTACATTACAAAGTACAATTGGTGGTACAAAAAACTTTTCTTCCATTATGCCCGGGCTGCCAGCATCTAAAACAACAAATGGCACTCATTTGCCGCAGCTTCCTTGGTGTCCCGGTATCACAGGTCCAGTCCTATTCCTGGTTGCCTCTTTTCAACATGTCACAGCTAATCGCAGGCCTCAGCGAAGTCACGCCATGTCCGTTGATAAATAGAGCAACAATGTGATTCATTAACCCTCGGCACCAGGATGAAGACCAGGGCCAGGGCTCAATACATCACACTGCCGCTCAGCCTATTAGCTGAGCTGCATCAAACTATTAGCTGAGCTGCAGTTTAATGCATTGATTATGGGCAACCAGGAAGAAGACAGTAGCGGAGGACTGAAGCAGTGATGCCGGAACACCAAAAGAGCGATGCCAGGTTTGTCCAGTTTGTTTTATACCATATCAGCCAGGGCATAATGGCTGAAAAAAGATCTGGATGACACATCTACTTTAAGGCCCTAAGGGGTACTGCGGATTACATTTTTATCCCCTATTCTATGGATAAGGGATACATTTTCCTAACCCAAAATACCCCTTTATGGGTATGTTTAGACAAGCGTATCTGTGGATCTGCCGCTGAAGGACCGTTTCATGGTGCCTTTAGATGAGCCTGCTTGGAGCGGCAATACGCCACTACGAGCAGACACACTGCAATGTGCGAGTTGCTATGTGCATGCGCAGTATACTCGCACATAGCAGCTGCTCCCGGCCTAGCTCAAGGAGCACGGGTGCGGCCGCGATGTGTGCTAGTACACAACGCATGCACAGTGACCTGTACGTCGCAGCAGTGTGTCTGCTCGTAGCGGCGTAGTGCCGCTTCAAGCATGCACATCTAAAGGCACCCTGTAGGGGTCCTTTTGCGGCGGATCCGCAGCATAAAATACGCTGTGGATCCGCTTGTCTGACCTTACCCTAAGGATGCAGTAATTAGGTAGGAGGGGTGGTTGTTATTGGGGTAGGCAGATGGGGGGGAATTTTGGGGTAAGCAGGTGGGGGCATGGGAAGTAGGTTGGTGGGGGGGTTAACTATACAGTGGGGCAGAAAAGTATTTAGTCAGCCCCCAATTGTGCAAGTTGTCCCACTTAAAAAGATGAGAGAGGCCTGTAATTTTCATTGAGTATACCTCAACTATGAGAAACATAATGAGAAAAAAATCCATAAAATCACATTGTCTCATTTTTAAAGAATTTATTGGCAAATTATGGTGGAAATTAAGCATTTGGTCAGTAACAAAAGTTAATCTCGATACTTTGTTTTATACCCTTTGTTGGCAATGACAGAGGTCAAACGTTTTCTGTAAGTCTTCACAAGGTTTTCACACACTGTTGCTGGTATTTTGGCCCATTCCTCCATGCAGATCTCCTTTAGAGCAGTGATGTTTTGGGGCTGTCGCTGGACATCATGAACTTTTAACTCCCTCCGAAGGTTTTCTATGGGGTTGAGATCTGGAGACTGGCTAGGCCACTCCAGGACCTTGAAATGCTTCTTACAAAGCCACTCCTTCGTTGCCCGGGCGGTGTGTTTGGGATCATTGTCATGCTGAAAGACCCAGCCACGTTTCAACTTCAATGCCCTTGCTGATGGAAGGAGGTTTTCACTCTAAATCTCACAATACATGACCCCATTCATTGTTTCCTTTACAAGGATCAGTCGTCCTGGTCCCTTTGCAGAAAACCAGCTCCAAAGCATGATGTTTCCACCCCCATGCTTCACAGTAGGTATAGTGTTCTTTGGCTGCAACTCAACATTCTTTCTCCTCCAAAAACGAGGAGTTGAGTTTTTACCAAAAAGTTCTACTTTGGTTTCATCTGACCATATGACATTCCCCCAATCCTCTTCTGGATAATCCAAATGCTCTCTAGCAAACTTCAGACAGGCCCAGACATGTACTGGCTTAAGCAGGGGGACACGTCTGGCACTGCATGATTTGAGTCCCTGGCGGTGTAGTGTGTTACTGATGGTAGCCTTTGTTACTTTGGTCCCAGCTCTCTGCAGGTCATTCACTAGGTCCCCTAGTGGTTCTGGGATTTTTGCTCACCTTTCTTGTGATCATTTTGACACCACTGGGTGAGATCTTGTGTGGAGCCCCAGATCGAGGGAGATTATCAGTGCTCTTGTATGTCTTCCATTTTCGAATAATTGCTCCCACAGTTGATTTCTTCATACCAAGCTGCTTGCCTATTGCACATTCAGTCTCCCCAGCCTGGTGCAGGTCTACAATTTTGTTTCTGGTGTCTTTCGACAGCTCTTTGTCTTGGCCATAGTGGAGTTTGGAGTGTGACTGTTTGAGGTTGTGGACAGGTGTCTTTTAACAAAATCAAACGGGTACCATTAATACAGGTAACGAGTGGAGGACAGAGGAGACTCTTAAAGAAGTTACAGGTCTGTGAAAGCCAGAAATCTTGCTTGTTTATAGGTGACAAAATACTTATTTTCCACCATAATTTGCAAATAGATTCTTTAAAAATCAGACAATGTGATTTTATGGATTTTTTTTTTCTCATTATGTCTCTTAGTTGAGGTATACCTATGATGGAAATTACAGGCCTCTCTCATCTTTTTAAGTGGGAGAACTTGCACAATTGGAGGCTGACTAAATACTTTTTTGCCTCACTGTGTGTGTATATATATATATATATATATATATATATATATATATATATATAGTTGCGCAGGCAGGTGGGGGGGGGGATTACTTATATGGTGGGTGGCAGTGGCAGGTGTTTTCAACATGAGGCCTGTCGCCTGGCGCTGTGACATGCAGAACCTCCAGCAATCAGATGGCAGCTCAGGCAGGCTCAGGAAGCAATGAGGCACTGAGGAGGACACATGCGCATCTGCCACGCTCCTCTCTGCCGGCCTGCTGGGAACACGTTGCATGTCATCACTGATGTGACAATGTCCTGCTGACCCGCTCTACTCCCAGGCGGCCACTGTGGTACTCTTAAAGGAGGTAAGTACGTCTGCGCCTCCACTCCAGTTGCACATGAGGCGACCCGGCCCGCACACTGCAGCAGCTGCCTGGGTCCTGGGGGAAAAAAATGTCTGCGCCCCCTTTACAGAGGCTGTAGCTGCGCCTGAGGCACAATATCAGTGATATTGCAGAAGGTTTTGATATTAAGATCTTGATCTTTTTACTGATAACAAAAATATTTGTAACAGAGTTTATGTTCCTGGAGGCAGACAATTAATAGAGCAACAGGAAATGCTAGCAGAATGCTTGGGTGTATAGGAAGAGGTATTAGCAGTAGATAGAGGGATGTGCTTATGCCACTGTACAGAAGACTGGTGAGACCTCACTTAGAGTATTGTGCACAGTACTGGAGACTATATCTCCAGAAGGATATAGATACTTTGAAGAGAGTTCAAAGAAGATCTACTAAACTAGAACATGGATTGCAGGATAAAACTTACCAGGTACAGATGAGAAGTAAGAGATAAGTGGCACTCAGTAAATCCAGATTCACAGAGATATGGGGCTGACGCATTCTATTTTTCTATTCAGTGGTATATCAGGTTTGTATAGCTAAAATTATCTTCCCTCATTTGGGGTTGGTGTTGAAGTGCAAAGCTACAAGAAACTATCTAGGAGTGAAAAGGTTATAGCTTAAATGGGCACAGTCAGATCCCAAAACGTTTTATGTTGTTGTTATTGATGAATATTAAAGACCTTTTGTAATATGGTTGTTCAATTTTTTTAAAATATTTTATAACGAAAACAGCTCCTGAAAATCCCACCACTAGGATACCCCCATACTTACTGGGACACAAACCAGTCCTGCAGCAGCATTAGGCTTGTCCACAAGTCATGGACAAGAGATGACTTATGGACAAGGGTGCATGAGCAGATACACCAATCACCTCCCACCACCACAAGGGAGGAACACGCCCCCTTCCCCTAAGAAGATTTGGAACACTGTGAGCTAATGAGGGCTATTTGAGGGCTCTGACAGGTACACTTTAATTTACTTAATCCTCACATTGCTTGAATTACTTCACAGTGCACATATATATGAGCTAATATACACTGCTCAAAAAAATTAAAGGAGCACTAAGATAACACATCCTAGATCTGAATGAATGAACTAATCGTATGAAATACTTTTGTCTTTACATAGATGAATGTGCAGACAACAAAATCACACAAAAATGATCAATGGAAATCTAATTTATCAACCCATGGAGGTCTGGATATGGAGTCACACTCAAAATCAAAGTGAAAAACCACACTACAGGCTGATCCAACTTTGATGTAATTAAAACAAGTCAAAATGAGTATCAGTAGTGTGTGTGGCCTCCATGTGCCTGTATGACCTCCCTACAACGCCTGGGCATGCTCCTGATGAGGTGGCGGATGGTCTCCTGAGGGATGTCCTCCCAGACCTGGACTAAAGCATCCGCAAACTCCTGGACAGTCTGTGGTGTAACATGGTATTGGTGGATGGAGTGAGACATGATTTCCCAGATGTGCTCAATCGGACTCAGGTCTGGGGGATGGGTGGGCCAGTCCAGAGCATCAATGCCTTCCTCTTGCAGGAACTGCTGACACACTCCAGCCACATGAGGCCTAGCATTGTCTTGAATTAGGAGGAACCCAAGGCCAACTGTACCAGCATATGGTCTCACAAGGGGTCTGAGGATCTCATCTCGGTACCTAATGGCAGTCAGGTGAGCTCTGGCAAGCACATGGAAGGCGTGTGAACCTGCTTTCATCTGTGAAGAGCACAGGGCACTAGTGGCGAATTTGCCAATCTTGGTGTTCTCTGGTGAATGCCAAACGTCCTGCACGGTGTTGGGCTGTAAGCACAACCCCCACTTGTGGACGCCAGCCCTCAAACCACCCTCATGGTGTCTGTTTCTGACCATTTGAGTGGACATATGCATATTTGTGGCCTGCTTGAGGTAATTTTGCAGGGCTCTGGCAGTGCTCCTCCTGCTCTTCCCTGCACAAAGGCAGAGGTAGCGATCCTGCTGCTGGGTTGTTGCCCTCCTACAGCCTCCTCCACATCTCCTGATGTACTGGCCTGTCTCCTGGTAGTGCCTCCATGCTCTGGACACTACGCTGACAGACACAGCAAACCTTCTTGCCACAGCTCGCATTGAGGTGCCATCCTGGATGAGCTGCACTTCCTGAGCCACTTGTGTGGGTTGTAGACTCCGTCTCATGCTACCACTAGAGTGTAAGCATCGCCAGCATTAAAAAGTGACCAAAACATCAGCCAGGAAGCATAGGAACTAAGAAGAGCTCTGTGGTCACCACCTGCAGAACCACTCCTTTATTGGTGGTGTCTTGCTAATTGCCTATAATTTCCACCTGTTGTCTATTACATTTGCACAACAGCATGTGAAATTGATTGTCAATCAGTGTTGCTTCCTGAGTGGACAGTGCGATTTCACAGAAGTGTGATTGACTTGGCTACATTATGTTGTTTAAGTGTTCCCTTTACTATTATTTTTTTTTTTAGCAGTGTATATTACTATATCCCTACTTTCTTTAACCCGGAATGGACCTCGTCTACACAACATGGTGCGTCACAGGTTGCTAAGAGTTTCCATAACAACAGCTTTTTATTTTTTTGCTATTTTCTCTCGAAATAATGACTGAGATGAACGGTCAAAGGAATGTTACTACTTCTGTACAAAACAATCATTGCAGTTTGTAGAAGAGTGTTTGCCATATCCACTCTCCTAAGCCTAGCTCTGTAGATTGTGTCATGAAGAGAGGTAGATGGACAAAGGTTTCTAAGATCATTATGGGGAAGATTTATCAAAACCTGTCCAGAGGAAAAGTTGCCCAGTTGCCCATAAAAACCAATCAGCTCGCTTCTTTCATTTTTAACAAGGCCTCTACCAAATGAAAGAAGCGAGCTGATTGGTTGCTATGGGGAACTGGGCTCTTTTATTCTTCACCCTATTTGTTTAACGAACTGCAGGTGTTAAATTAACTGATTACCCTTGTGCCTTTACTATAAAGTTAGATCATGTTTGTTATGTTCCCAGGAAGATAGAGTCCATGACAAATAGCTGTGACATTTAGATGAAAACAATACACAAAAAGTGTGATATGATACTTCTTTGGAACGTTTCACAATTTTGTTTATTGTGCACCTGTCATAGCTGCGTCTGCTGCAAAAATCCTATAAGCAGACATTAATACTTCATAGTACTAAGATTGTTCATCTCTGTATAGTGTATTACCAAAGCACATTATTGTGGGTACTAAATGCTTCCGCCAATGTTTGCTGTATCGTCTGACTTGAATCGTAATAAAAAAAATGTTCCTCCTGTTGGTGACGGTGGCTTCGCCAAGGTGGAGTGTTTGCAGAGGGCACCATGACCCCCCTTACAGACACACCTATAGTTAAATTTGGTGCTCCGCTGATTGACAGAGCGAAGAGCCATTGGTTCCTCACCCTGTCTATCACTCTTGTGGCTGCCACAAGAGGCCCGAGTGTCTCTTCCTCTGAGCTCTGGCACGTGAATGTTGTTATCACGCACCAGAGCACAGACTAGAGGAGAAGAAAAGAGAGGACATGCTACGCAGGAGCCAGGTCACCAGGTGAGTGTGTATGTTTTTTATTTTGATTTATTTATCAAAAGGGGGCTACTGTTACTACCCAAAGGGGGCTATTGTTTTATACCTAAAGGGGGCTTCTGTTTACTACCTAAAGGAGGGGCTACTGTTTACTACCAAAAGGGGCTACTGTTTACTGCCTAAAAGGGGCTACTAGGGATGAGCGAATAGAATCTGACTAATCCGAATTTGTTACGAATTTCAGGAAAAATTCAATTTGTAACGAATGCGAATATTGCCGTGATTCTATCGCACTAATCACTTCATTAAACTCCATTTAGTGTGGTCCAGGCTCCAGGGCATCAAAACTGGAGGATCCACGTGTGAGGACATGGGGCAAGGAATCCTGTGACGGCGGGAACAAGGGTAGGCGGGATGACCCTGGATCACATGCAGCATGCATCCTATCCGCAGCCAATCACCCCTGTGATGTCACAGCCCTATATAATCGGCAGCCATATTGTGGCCAGTCACTTCAGCCTTTCACTGCAGAGAGATAGATAGGGACAGACAGCGCTTTTTTCCAGCAGCGATTCACCTCCTAGTCAAGTCAGCATTCTGTTGCACAGAAAGAGGGACATAGAGCAGTGTGTGTTTCACAGAAAAGCATTCTTTCTGCAGCGTTCACCTCCCAGTCACTGTCTACAGTGTTCTTTTACAGAGAGGGACAGAGAGCAATGTGTTGCACAAAACAGCAGCGATTCAGCTCAAGCACAAATCCTGCGTAGAAGCACTGATTGGGAACGGAGTGAGATTGAGAGAGAGAGTGCAATTTTGGGTATGTGTGTACTGCTGGTGTTGTGCACAAATACTTTTTTAAGCGTACTGTAGCTAATTTTTCTCCCCTCATAAGTGCCTACCACATATGTACATTTAAGTGGTGTACTATTTTGTATCTGTTAAAGACTCAAGGGACTAGATACTGTGAAAGGTCAGGTAAAAGTACTCACCTGCTGGTTTTGTACACAAATACTTTAATAAGCGTACTGTAGCACATTTTTCTCCCCTCATAAGTGCATACCACATACGTACATCTAAGTGGTGTACTATTTTGTATATGTGAAAGACTCAAGGGCCTAGATACTGTGAAAGGCCAGACAAAAGTACTCACCGGCTGGTGTTGTATACAAATACTTTTTTAAGTGTAGTGGAGTGAATTGTACTCCTCTCATATATGCACTAAGTAAGTCAGGCAGAGAAGTGCCAGGACATGCACAGAGGAGTGGCAGAGGCCTAAATTCATCAGGCAGAGGTCGCAGCAGACTAGGAGCGAGTGGCCGCAGGAGTCTCAGTGAGAGGCCTGAGCTCTCAGTATCACCTAACAGGCGTGTATCGACCAGCAACCCATCTGCCGTCATTGATTGGTTAACACGGTCATCTACTTCATCACAAGTGAAACCTGACACCCCAAGTCAACAGTCGGTGGGTTCCTCAGACACAACCCTCAGTTGGCATGGCCCACAAGCAGTCTCTGTCCTCCCATTGCCTCTGCCCTATGCTGTTCCCTTCCTCACAGAAGTATCTTATGCTGTGGGTTCAGCTCCACTATTTAGTGAGGACAATCTAGAGGACAGTCAGCAGCTACAGCTACTTGGAGGAGACATCCGCCGCTTCCTACACTAGGCAGGCAAGTAGTCATAAGGAGAGTGGCGTGGGAGGGGGTGTTGCGAGCATTCAGACTCCTGAACCAGACACTGTTGAGGAACCTGAGGAGGACATCAGTGACATGCAGACACAACTCAGTGATGATGATGAAGCCAATCGTACTTGGGATCTGGGTGCAGAAGGGGCTTCATCATCATCATCAGGAGAAGAGGGTTGAAGGTTGCCCGTGAGGCAGCAGCTCAGCCAGCAAGGTGGTAGCATGGTTGGCAGTCATCATGGTGGCAGAAATGGAAATTTTGGAGCAAAAAATGCCCAGGGAAGACCACCAGCTTCGCGGCAGCCTACATTTCCGGGAGGTAGTAAAACAGGAGTTCCTGGAGTCGGCGGCAGTAGCAGTCAATTAGTGCGAACTGTTGGTGGGAAAATCTGCTACCCGGCGGTGTGGCAGTCTTTCATCAAGCATCCGGAGGAGGTTAACCTGGCCACATGCAAGATGTATCGGCAGAAGGTGAAGCGTGGCCAGGGTCCCAGTGTTGGCACCATGGCCCTGCTTCAACATATGCAGCATCAGCATAAAGCTCCGTGGGAGAACTGTGGCTCCAATGTGATTTTCCAGCCTGCTGCATCACCCATTGGCGCGCCACTCCCTGTTTCAGCCAGCCAAGGCTCCACCACCTCAGCTGAAGGGAGCTGTGTGTCATACCCATCTTATGTTGCTCCCGATGCTCCTGCTCCTCCTACTTCGAGTCAGTCATTCTGCCAGCAATTCATCGGCGAAGCCATGTCCAAGAGACAACAGTATGTGCCCACTCATCCACGGCTGAGAAGAAGCTGAATGTGCTCCTGTCCAAGTTGCTGGTGATGCAGTCCCTCCCTTTTCAAGTGGTGGACTCTTCACCTTTCAGAGAACTGATGGCTTGTGCCGAGCCGAGGTGGAGAGTGCCAAGCCGTGATTTATTTGCGGAGAAGGCAGTACCAGCCCTGCACAATTTTGTGGAACAGAAGGTGGGCCAGTCCTTGAGACTGTCGGTGTGCACCAAAGTGCATGGCAGTGCCGACGTGTGAAGCTGTAACTACGGTCAGGGACAATACATGTCCTTTACAGCCCACTAGGTGAATGTGGTTCCTGCACAGCCACAACAACAGCAACTTGTAAAGGTCAAGCCACTTCCTCCTCCATGCTCTCAGGCCGCTGGTCTTGTGACAGTGTGCGACTCTGCCTCATCCTCCACCGTGTCCTTAGCCTCCAATGCACAGACAAGTCTCAGTGCCCCTCCAGCATACCATGTGTGCAGGGCACAGCAGTGTCACGCTGTTCTTCACATGGATTGCCTTGGTGAACGGAGTCACACAGGGGAGGAACTGCTAAAAGTCATTCATCAAGAAATCAAATCATGGCTTATTCCACAAAAAGTGGAAATGGGAACCATGGTGACCGACAACAAGAAGAACATCTTGTCTGCACTGTGACAAGAAAGCCTGAGATATGCGCCCTGCATGGCACACGTGTTCAATCTGGTTGTCAAGCGGTTCCTGAAGTGTTCACCCCATCTGCAAGACATCCTAACAATGGGAAGAAAACTTTGCATGCACTTCAGCCACTCGTACACCGCAAAGCACACCCTCCTTAAGCTGCAGCGTCAGAACAGCATCCCCCAACATAGTATGATTTGCAACGTTTCCATACATTGGAATTCCACCCTCCATATGTTGGACCTACTATACAAACAGAGAAAAGCCATCACCGATTTCTTGATGATCCAAGCGGATAGGGGGACTCCCCTGTGTAACTTCAATGTCAACCAGTGGCAGCTCATACGTGACACCTGCTGTTTGCTCAGGCCCTTTGAGGAAGCCACATTATTAGTCGACAGGATTACAGGATGAACAACGTCATTCCACAGCTTCATCTACTACAACACGTGTTGGAAACGATGGCTGGTCAGGGCACTGGAGACGTGCCGCCTACATCTCACAGCCCACATGAGCCCTGTGGGGACTGAACTGGAGGAGGAGGGGCACAGTGGAGCACAGTTTAGGTTTCACGAGATGGGCAGGAGAGGAGGAGGAGGAGCAGGAGCAGCTAGAGGGTTATGAGGAAGGTGAGACACGGGACCCAGACACACCGCAGCAGTATGCAATGGAGATGGAGGCAGGGAGTCCCTCTGAGTCAGTTGCACAAATGGAACAATGCATACTCGCTTGCGTAGTGACCGCAGAATTGTCACCATTCGGCAGCGGGATGACTTCTAGCTTTCCACCTTATTGGACCAAGCTACTGGACCAAAATGGGGGCCTCTTTCACACCCACTGAGAGGGAGGAAAAAACGTACCTACTACAGAGACATCCTACGTATTCAGTTGGCCAATGACTATCTGCGCCATCGTCCATCCTCTTGCAGGTCTGACTCAGGGGGCCCTCTGTACTCACCTTCCACTGCCATGGCTGCTGTGGAGGGGTGGGGTGGCAGGAGCAGTACCAGCTCCATCAGCAGCAGCCTGAGTTTATAGTCACTGTTGAGTAGCTTTCTTCACCCACATAGTGAAGCACCTCATCAGCAGCAGGTAGACCTGGAGCAGGACCTGAACCAGCAGGTGGTGACATACCTTGACATGACCATTCCAACACACCTTGAAGATCCGCTGGACTTCTGGGCAGCCAAACTTGATTTGTGGCTGCAACTAGCAGAGTTTGCACTGGAAAAGCTGTCCTGCCCAGACAGTAGTGTGCCATCAGAGCGGGTGTTTAGTGCAGCGGGAGCCACAATTACCCCAAAGAGAACTTGTCTGTCCACGGAAAATGTGAAGAGACTGACCTTTGTGAAGATTAATCAGGCATGGATCAGCCAGGATCTCCAACCACCGATGTCTGATGCATCAGAGTAGATTGACCATGGTGCCACACCAACACTTCACAAATATGGATAGTTGAAAACATGTTTGGATAGTTCAAAACAAGGTGCTGCTCCCCAGTTACAGACATTCCTCGCCATCAGACCACAAGTAAGTATTGAGGATATAAATTAGCTAAAACTTAACTTTTCTTAAGATAAAATATATGTACTCAAGTTTTTTTTTTTTTAAATCAAACAAAAGGAAAGGTGTGCAAAAAACACCATGTGCCACCTACACCACCAAGTATTGAAGTGATGCAAAGACATCTAAAAGGTGGAAGGGAACAACGCATGGTACATTGTAACTGGTGGGGCTAAAAACTTCCCTTGTAAAGGCCCTACTCTCGCATTATTATTTCCCTTCTTGGCAAGTGTTACTCGCCCTAAAAAGGGCGGCCCCACACAGGAACCTCTCCCTATTTCCCCCTACAAACACTGCCATTTCCCAGGGGTTTTAGGTGGAAATAGAAAGACTAAAATAAGATTAAAATATAGGGAATTAAATTAAAATATGAAAGTCGGTATATTAGTCAATAATACACAGCCACCCTAAGTCTTGCAATTACATTGCTGTGTCCAAATCCACGTTTGTGATATTAGTAGTGTTGAGCGGCATAGGCCATATTCGAATTCGCGAATATTCGCGAATATATGGACGAATATTCGTCATATATTCGCGAATATTCGCATATTCGTAATATCCTCGTTTTATTTTCGTATAAGCGAAAATTCGCGAATGCGAAAATTAACATATGCGAAAATTTGCATATGCAAATTTTTGCATATGTGAAAATGCGCACATCAGGCTCACACAGTAGTATTAGAGCCTTCTTTACACCACACAAGCTGGAAGCAAAGAGGGATGATCACTGTGATGTGTACTGTGAAAAAAAAAAAAAAAAAAAAAAAAACGAATATTCGTAATTCCAAATATATATAGTGCTATATTCGCGAATATTCGCGAATTCGCGAATATGCGATATTCGCGAATAAAATTCGCATTGCGAATATTCGCGAGCAACACTAGATATTAGTAGTACTAGAGCCTCTAGCCGGTACATTATAGGTTTTTGGATAGTTAATAATATAGTTTAGTGCTCTGCACCGCTCACCGCACCACTGTACAGATGAAGAACTCCGGGGGATGATGGCATAATTCGATAACGAACCTTGCTCCTGCAGACTGGCACGGCTAGGCAGCTGGCCCGAAGATGGTATCCGTGCGACGGTCTCGGTATGTAGCCGGAGTGCCACAAACTTGCGTCCGGCCGATAGAAGAATGCGGTGGGGAAGGTTGTAGCAGGATAGCGGTGAATAGAGACAGGCGGCGTCCTCATGTATCCAGCGCTAGAAAGCTGCGTCTGAGCAGTGGTCCCCAAACTGTGGGGTTCCAGCTATTGCAAGGTGGACACAGATCTATTTAGAGGGGTGGTCTGTGTTTGTCACCGGGTCACTTTCAGGACTTCTGACGCTGCTGCTGCCACCTCCAGGCTGCCTCTATATTCAGCCACTACATGTTCTCCTCAGGCTGCCGCCAACTCCAGGCTGTGTCCTTCAGCCACTATATGTTCTCCTCATGCTGCCGCAAAATTCAGGCTGTCATTCAGCCACTCTATGTTTTGCTCATGCTGCTGCCACCTCAATGCTGTGTCATTCAGCCACTATATGTTTTCCTCATGCTGCTGCAAACTCCAGGCTGTGTCATTCAGCCACTATATGTTCTCCTCATGCTGCTGGAAACTCCAGGCTGTGCAATTCAGCCACTATGTGGTCTCCTCATGCAGCCTCCAACTCCAGGCTGTGTCATTCAGCCACTATATGTTCTCCTCATGTTGCCGCAAACTCCAGGCTGTGTCATTCAGCCACTATATGTTCTCCTCATGCGGCCGCCACCTCCACGCTGTGTCATTCAGCCACTATATGTTCTCCTTGTGCTGCCGCCACCTCCACGCTGTGTCATTCAGCCACTCTATGGTCTCCTCATGACGCCGCCACATCCACGCTTTGTCATTTAGCCACTATATGTTCTCCTCATGCTGCCGCAAACTCCAGGCTGTGTCATTCAGCCACTATATGTTCTCCTCATGTTGCTGCAAACTCCAGGCTGTGTCAGTCAGCCACTATGTTGTCTGCTCATGCTGCCGCCAACTCCAGGCTGTGTGATTTAGCCACTATATGTTCTCCTCATGCTGCCGCCACCTCCATGCTGTGTCATTTAGCCACTATATGTTCTCCTCATGCTGCCGCCACCTCCACGCTGTGTCATTCAGCCACTATATGTTCTCCTCATAGTTACATAGTTAAATAGTTAGTATGGTCGAAAAAAGACATATGTCCATCAAGTTCAACCAGGGAATTAAGGGGTAGGCAAACTCCAGGCTGTGTCGTTCAGCCACTATATTGTCTCCTCATACTGATGCCACCTCCAGGCTCTGTCATTGTGTCACCATGTGACTTGTGACTCCTTGTTAGATTTGGTCTTTTGTAACCACACTATTTATTCAAAGTAAACGCCAGGGCCCGGGACATTGAACTTGGGAGTGTAATTTTAAATTTAAATTTCAAAAAGTGTCATCTTTTCAAGACTGAGGCCCTATGGTTGTCGACATCCTATATTAGCTGTGAAATTACCACAAGAACCCAATGAAACAGGTTGGAGTGATAACAATAAACCATAACTGATTAAATGAAACATTTGCAGTTACACAAAGAGTAAAACAGTGGGGGAGGGGCGCTGAGGTGGTAGTTTGCCTCACGGCGGACCGCCAACTGGATGTTCACCAGAATGGGTGTTCAACATTTTTTTATAAATTCAAATGAAATTAAATAAAACATACATAAAAATCGATTTATTCTCTTCAATTTTGACGCCATATGGTCTCCCTGCTGCCACACACAGACACTCTGCGGCAGTGATTCTAATAGCTATGCCTGTAATCTCTATGTCATACTGAATAACAGTATTATTTCACTAACACAGCACACTCCCTATGCGTGTTAGTACAAGGCAAAGTGTTCTACACCCCTATTGAGGCTCTCTGTAGGCCAGAAATAGCCGTTTTAATAGCAATTCACCACAAATAAATGTGGAACAACAAAAAATTGGTGAATTCGGCGAATCGGCGAATCAAATTTTTCAAAAATTTATCTAGGGGCTACTGTTTACTTCCTAAAGTGGGCTACTATTTACTACCTAAAGGGGGCTACTATTGCTACCTAAAGGGAGATTCTATTGCTACCTAAAGGAAACTACTATGATTACCTAAAGGGGCTAATTTGTTTACCCATAGGGTCTACTATAAATACCTAAAGGTGGCCACTATGAATTCCTAAAAGAGGCTACTATTACTATCTAAAGGGCACTACTATTACTTTTTTTAAGGGGGCTTCTAGTGCAACTACCTAAAGGGGGCTGCTGCTTCCTACTACCTAAATATGGGGGCTGCAACTATATACGGGGGCCGCAACTATACACAGGAGACTGTAGCTATATACAGGTGGCTACTATCTACAGGGGGGCTGCTGCTGCCTACAGGGGACAGCTATCTACAGGGGGACATACCTACAGTGGGGCAAAAAAAGAATTTAGTCAGCCACCAATTGTGCAAGTTCTCCCACTTAAAAAGATGGGAGAGGCCTGTAATTTTCATCATAGGTATACCTCAACTATGAGAGACAATGAGAATAAAAGACAGGTGTCTTTTATACTTATAACAAGTTCAAACAGGTGCCATTAATACAGGTAACAAGTTGAGGACATAGGAGACTTTTAAAGAAGAAGTTACAGGTCTGTGAGAGCCAGAAATCTTGCTTGTTTGTAGGTGACCAAATACTTATTTTCCACCATAATATGCAAATAAATTCTGTAAAAATTAGACAATGTCGTTTTATGGATTTTTTTTTTCCTCATTATGTCTCTCATAGTCGAGGTGTACCTATGATGAAAATTACAGGCCTCTCTCATCTTTTCAAGTGGGAGAACTTGCACAATTGATGGCTGACTAAATACTTTTTTGCCCCACTGTACGTGTGGCACTTACCTACTCAGGCCCCTGCGTAATGAGGGAAACCATGTGAAGGGGCCTGTCTACCTACTGGATTGAGCTGACTACCTCATGGGAGACCTACCTACTCTTCCCCAAAACACTTATCTATCCACTCTACTGTTTGAGGCACTAAGGGAGTTATTATTACTGTATGGAGCACTATAGGTGCTGGAAAAGTGCAGAGCCTAAAAGGTTCTGCAGAGATGAGTTGTGGCTGCAAAAGATCGTCATGAGGGTCTGGGCCAGATAAAGAATAATAAGGAAAGTGAACGACTCCCATCAGAGAAAACGTCACCTGAGGTAACTGTATGTAATCACTTATGTGGTCTGTAGAGCCTGTGTAGAGCTTATATCTTCCACTACATGGTCACTGTATGTAGTTAATATATCCTCCTTATATCCTCCTTGTATACTCATATTATTATTATTATTATTATTATTGTAATATTGGTCTCAGTATACAGGATTTGGTCAGTAACAGTATGATGGTAATATGTATGGTGATAATGTTCCTTCTTTTATAATAGTATTATTGGTAATATTGGTCTCAGTATACAGCATTTGGTTAGTAACAGTATGATGGTAATATGTATGGTGATAATATTCCTCCTTGTATACTGGTATTATTGGTAATATTGGTCTCAGTATAAAGTTTGGTCAGTAACAGTATGATGGTAATATGTATGGTGATATATGGCTTATGCGAAGTAGTGCTGGTTGACTGTTGTGTGGGACAGGGAGGTAAGGCATGATGGAAGATGTAAAAATACAACTCCTAGTTGGCTGCCCAGGCATACTAGAGGCCCAAAGTTTGGAGACCACTGCTTTATAGGCTAAAGCAGCAGTTTAAAGTTATATTCCCATTTCATTAAGTTATTCTCTATCCACAATATTGGAGATAACAGGCAGATTGGTCAGGTTCTGAATGCCAGAACCCATACCAATCCTGAGGACAGGGATATAATTGCCCCCAAAATGAATGGTACGGACCTCGCCTGTGCATGGAAATGTTCAGCGGCCCCATAGAAAATGACTGGAACACTGGCTGCGCAGGTCGGGTCTGCACTGTTCACTCCAGGGATAACTGTGTCTACATCCTCAGGATCGGCAGGGGTTCCAGCAGTCAGACTCCAACCTGTTTGTTTTTCCATATAGTGGGATAGGGGTTATCTTAACTCCTTGGGGACGGAGCCCATTATAACCCTAAGGACTGGAGCATTTTTTGCAATTCTAACCACTGTCACTTTAAGTATTAATAACTCTGGGATGCTTTTACTTTTCATTCTGATTCCGAGATCGTTTTTTTGTGACATATTCTACTTTATGTTGGTGGTAAATTTTTGTCGATACTTGCATCATTTCTTGGTGAAAAATTCCAAAATTTGATGAAAAAATAGAAAATTTAGCATTTTTCGAACTTTGAAGCTCTCTGCTTGTAAGGAAAATAAACATTCTAAATAAATAATATTTTGATTCACATATACAATATGTCTACTTTATGTTTCCATCATAAAGTTGAAATGTTTTTACTTTTAGAAGACATCAGAGGGCTTAAAAGTTCAGAAAAATTTTTCAAAATCTGAATTTTTTTGAAGTGGATTTGAAGGGCCTTCATATTAGAAATACCCCATAAATTACCCCATTATAAAAACTGCACCCCTCAAAGTATTCAAAATGACATTCAGTAAGTTTGTTAACCCTTTAGGTGTTTCACAGGAATAGCAGCAAAGTGAAGGAGAAAATTCAAAATCTTCATTTTTTACACTCGCATGTTCTTGTAGACCCAGTTTTTGAAATTTTACAAGGGGTAATAGGAGAAAAGCCCCCCAAAATTTGTAACCCAATTTCTCTTGAGTATGGAAATACCTCATATGTGTATGTCAAGTGTTTGGCGGGCGCAGTAGAGGGCTCAGAAGGGAAGGAGCGACAATGGGATTTTGGAGAGTACGTTTTGCTGAAATGGTTTTTGGGGGCATGTCGCATTTAGGAAGCCCCTATGGTGCCAGAACAGCAAAAAAAAAACACATGGCATACCATTTTGGAAACTACACCCCTTAAGGCACGTAACAAGGGGTCCGGTGAGCCTTAACACCCCACAAGCGTTTGACGACTTTTCGTTAAATTCGGATGTGTAAATGAAAAAAACATTTTTTCACTAAAGTGCAGGTTTTTCCCCCAAATTTACCACTTCTACAAAGGGTAATGGGAGAAAAATCCCCCCAAAATTTGTAACGCAATTTCTCCCGAGTAAGGAGATACCCCATATGTGGCCCTAAACTGTTGCCTTGAAATACGACAGGGCTCTGAAGTGAGAGAGCTCCATGCGCATTTGAGGCCTGAATAAGGAATTTGCAGTAGGGGTGTACCCGGTTACAAGGATGGGGCTTGTCTCCACCAAAACCCTACAGCACCGTCTCCCACAGGGTGCCTCCAGCTGTTGCAAGACTCCCAGCCTGCCAGGACAGTCTATGGCTATCCGGCAACACTGGGAGTTGTGGTTTTGCAACAGCTGGAGGCGCCATTTAGGAAACACTGCCGTATGAGACGTTTTTCATTTTTATTGGGGGGGGGGGGGGGCGACGTGTAAGGGGTGTATATGTAGTGTTTTACTTTTTATTATTTGTTAGTGTAGTGTAGTGTTTTTAGGGTACATTCAAACAGGCGGGGTTCACAGTAAGTTTCCTTGAAGGAAACCCACTGTAAACCCGCCCGTGTGAATGTACCCTGTACATTCACATGGGGGGGGGCACCCCAAACCTCTAGCTGTGGCAAAATGACAACTGCCAGAATGCACTGACAGACCATACATGCTGGGAGTTGTAGTTTTACAACAGCTGTAGGCACACTGGTGGGGAACCACTGAGTTAGAAAACAGACTCTAGCTCACTGATTCCAACCCATGTGCCTCCAGCTGTTGCAAGACTACAACTCCCAGCATGTACGGTCTGTCAGTGCACTCTGGGAGTGGTAGTTTTGCAACAGCTGGAGGCACATGGGTTGGAATCACTGAGTTAGGAAACAGACTCTAGCTCAGTGTTTCCCAACCAGTGTGCCTACAGCTGTTGCAAAACTACAATTCCCAGCACGGCCAGTATGCAACAACTGGGGAAGAACAGTGGCCTCCAAACTGTAGCCCTCCAGATGTTGCAAAACTACAACTCCAAGCATGCCCAGACTCTCCAGGCATGCTGGGAGTTGTAGTTCTGCAACATCTGAAGGGCCAGATATTGCAGAACTACACGCCCAGCATCCCTTACTGTCTGGGCATGCTGGGAGTTGTAGTTTTGCAACATCTGGAGGGCTACAGTTTGGAGACCACCATATAGTGGTCTCCAAACTGTGACCCTCCAGATGTTGCAAAACTACAACTCCCAGCATGCCCATACAGCCAGGCCATGCTCCCCCCTCTCCACCCATGTTAACTCTAACCCCCCTGCCCCCCTCCTGCCATTGTTGGTCAGCCTGACCGACCAATGGCAGGGGATAGGAGGGGGTGGCAACACTGCCACCTCGCTCCTATCCTTTAGGCTGGTCGGAGCTGGCTCTGACAGCTCCGATCAGTCTTATTTTCCGGGAGATCGGGTCACCAGTGACCCGATTTGCCCGGATCGCGGCAAATTGCAGGTCTGAATTGACCTGCGATTTGCTGCGATCGCCGATATGGGGGTGTCTCATGACCCCCCTAGGCATTGCCACGGGATGCCTGCTGATAGATATCAGCAGTCATCCTGGTCTGATCACCGCCCGGCGAGCGGCAGTGATCGGAAATGCTGAGGGCGTATGGATACGCCCTCCGTCCTTAAGTGACGGGACGCGAGGGCGTATGCATACGCCCTTCGTCCCCAAGGAGTTAATATTATGTGACAAACCTTTAAAGGCATGTACACATAGACTGCATGGTTTTTGGTGCAGATGTGCCACCTATTTCTGTGCCAAACCGCATGGGGTGACAGCTTTGAAAACTGCACAGAAAATAAATGACATGTCACTTTTCTACATGATACATCACAAAGCTACCTTTGAAATCAATGGGAGCTTCACGGTCTAACTCCCTTACACCCCCCCCCCCCACCCCCATGCAGCCCGTAGATCAGAGAGATAATATGTGCCTGCATTGTATAAATGTAGTGTTGTTGTAATTGCCCCCTACTTTTCTCCTGGCCCCCAGTGTGCTTCCCAAAAATTCGAAAGCTGGAGACGCCACTGGTTGGTCAGTGTCACATTATACATTTCTTTTATGGACTATGTGCTGTTTCTTGGAGCTAAGCACCACTGAAGGAAGAGTTAAAGGGGTACTTCGGTGGAAAACTTTTTTTTTTTTTTTTTTTTTTTTTTTTTATCAACTAGTGCCAGAAAAATAAACAGATTTGTAAATTATTAGAAAAAGAGACAAAATACCCAGACCTCAAGGAAGGTAAAAATCAATTGATTCATATAGTTTACCTTCCTTGAGGTCTGGGTATTTTTGTCTCTTTTTCTAATATTTATTATTGGCACCATAGGTATAGGTGCAGCTGTGAGCTGCACATATACAGGTATTGTGAGCTGCACATATTTTTTCCAGATTTGTAAATTACTTCTATTAAAATCTTAATCCTTCCAGTACTTATTAGCTGCTGAATACTACAGAGGAAATTCCTTTCTTTTTGGAACACAGAGCTCTCTCCTGACATCACAAGCACAGTGCTCTCTGCTGACATCTCTGTCCATTTTAAGAACTGTCCAGAGTAGGAGAAAATTCCCATAGCAAACATATGCTGCTCTGGACAGTTCCTAAAATGGACAGAGATGTCAGCAGAGAGCACTGTGGTCGTGATGTCAGCGGAGAGCACTGTGTTCCAAAAAGGAAATAATTTCCTCTGTAGTATTCAGCAGCTAATAAGTACTGGAAGGATTAAACATTTTTAATAGAAGTAATTTACAAATCTGTTTAACTTTCTGGCACCAGTTGATAAAAAAAAAAAAAAAAAAGTTTTCCACCGTAGTACCCCTTTAACATTGCCTCATTATCTCATTATCTTTTTCTTAATTGTTGTAAGCCTCCGTGTATAAGTGTGTGTAGTGCCGGTTTGTTGAACTTTTACTTTTTGCTACTGGTGTTAATTAAAGTAAATCAATAAGTTATATGTACCCCAAAATTGTGTTTTTAAAATATACAACTCATCCCACAAAAACAAACATATCCTCATACTGCTACAGCAAAGGAAAAGTACAAAAAAAAGTAATGGTTCCTGCAATGCAGCAACATAAAAAATATTTTTTTTAATAAAATGCGCTGCTATTGTGAGAAAATATTAGAACATTAACATCCATTACATATTTGTATGGCCATAACACTGACTCATTATATAACGTGTATGTGCTTTATGCTGCAACATTTTAAATGCAAAAATCTATTTCTGGTGTTTCTACAATAAATGTTATAAAAAAAATTGCTTTTAAATGGGCACTGTCAGATCCAAAAGCTTTTTAAATGTTGTTACTGATCAAAGTTAAAGACCTTTTGTAATATGGTTGTTTTGAATATTTAATAAAGAAAACGCCCCTGAAAATCCCACCACTAGGGGACCCCATACGTACTGGGACACTAACCAGTCCTGCAGAAACATCAACTTGTCCATGAGTCATGGACAAGAGATGAATCGTGGACAAGACTGTATGAACAGACACACCAATCACCTCCCACCACCACAAGGGAAGGACACGCCCCCTTCTCCTAAGAGGATTTCTAACACTGTAAGCTAATGAAAAGAGGTATTTTTATAATAAATATAGATGATAGGGGCATAAAAATTAGATGTACATGGTAAAGATAAAGTACCGAGTAACATATTATAACATATTCATTCTTTTTTTTTTTTTTTTTTTTTTTTTGAGGAATCGGACAGGCACGCTTTAACCCAAAATGGTGCTGTTGAAAATTACAACTCATCCAACAAAAATTAACAGTTACATCAACAGGAAAATAAAAAAAACTATGGTATTATTGAAAGTTTGGAAGCCTTAACCCATTAAGGACCAGGCCATTTTACACCTTAAGGACCGGAGCGTTTTTTGCAATTCTGACCACTGTCACTTTAAACATTAATAACTCTGGAATGCTTTTAGTTATCATTCTGATTCCGAGACTGTTTTTTCGTGACATATTCTACTTTAACTTAGTGGTAAAATTTTATGGTAACTTTCATCCTTTCTTGGTGAAAAATCCCAAAATTTGATGAAAAAAATAAAAATTTTGCATTTTTCTAACTTTGAAGCTCTCTGCTTGTAAGGAAAATGGATATTCAAAATATATTTTTTTGGGGTTCACATATACAATATGTCTACTTTATGTTTGCATCATAAAATTTGAGTTTTTACTTTTGGAAGACACCAGAGGGCTTCAAAGTTCAGCAGCAATTTTCCGATTTTTCACAAAATTTTCAAACTCGCTATTTTTCAGGGACCAGTTCAGGTTTGAAGTGGATTTGAAGGGTCTTCATATTAGAAATACCCCATAAAAGACCCCATTATAAAAACTAAACCCCCAAAGTATTCAAAATGACATTCAGTAAGTGTATTAACCCTTTAGGTGTTTCACAGGAATAGCAGCAAAGTGAAGGAGAAAATTCAAAATCTTCATTTTTTTACACTCGTATGTTCTTGTAGACCCAATTTTTGAATTTTTGCAAGGGGTAAAAAGGAGAAAATTTTTACTTGTATTTGAAACCCAATTTCTCTCGAGTAAGGACATACCTCATATGTCTATGTTAATTTTTCAGCGGGCGCAGTAGAGGGCTCAGAAGGGAAGGAGCGACAAATGATTTTTGGGGGGCATGCCGCATTTAGGAAGCCCCTATGGTGCCAGGACAGCAAAAAAAAAAAACACATGGCATACCATTTTGGAAACTAGACCCCTCAGGGAACGTAACAAGGGGTAAAGTGAACCTTAATACCCTACAGGTGATTCACGACTTTTGCATATGTAAAAAAAATATATATATTTTTTACCTAAAATGCTTGGTTTCCCAAAAATTTTACATTTTTAAAAAGGGTAATAGCAAAAAATACCCCCCAAAATTTGAAGACCAATTTCTCCCGATACAGAAAACACCTCGCATGGGGGTGAAAAGTGCTCTGCTGGCGCACTACAGGTCTCAGAAGAGAAGGAGTCACATTTGGCTTTTTTGAAGGAAATTTTGCTCTGGGGGCATGCCGCATTTAGGAAGCCCCTATGGTGCCAGAACAGCAAAAAAAAAAACACATGGCATACCATTTTGGAAACTAGACCCCTCGGGGAACGTAACAAGGGGTAATGTGAACCTTAATGCCCTACAGGTGTTTCACGACTTTTGCATATGTAAAAAAAAAAATTTTTTTTTTACCTAAAATGCTTGTTTTCCCAAAAATTTTACATTTTTAAAAAGGGTCATAGCAGAAAATACCCCCCAAAATTTGTTAGGCAATTTCTCCCGAGTACGGCGATACCCCATATGTGACCCTAAACTGTCGCTTTGAAATACGACAGGGCTCCAAAGTGAGAGCGCCATGCGCATTTGAGGCCTAAATTAGGGACTTGCATAGGGGTGGACATAGGGGTATTCTACGCCAGTGATTCCCAAACAGGGTGCCTCCAGCTGTTTGTAAAACTCCCAGCATGCCTAGACAGTCAACGGCTATCTGGCAATACTGGGAGTAGTTGTTTTGCAACAGCTGGAGGCTCCGTTTTGGAAACAGTGGCGTACCAGACGTTTTTCATTTTTATTGGGGAGGGGAGGGGGGCTGTGTAGGGGTATGTGTATATGTAGTGTTTTTTACTTTTTTATTTTATTTTGTGTTAGTGTAGTGTAGTGTAGTGTTTTTAGGGTACAGTCGCATGGGCGGGGGTTCACAGTAGTTTCTCGCTGGCAGTTTGAGCTGCGGCAGAAATTTTGCCGCACCTCAAACTTGCAGCCGGATACTTACTGTAATCCTCCGCCCATGTGAGTGTACCCTGTACATTCACATTGGGGGGGGGGGAACATCTAGCTGTTGCAAAATTACAACTCCCAGCATGTACGGTCTATCAGTGCATGCTGGGAGTTGTAGTTTTGCAACAGCTGGAGGCACACTGGTTGTGAAACACCGAGTTTGGTAACAAACTCAGTGTTTTGCAACCAGTGTGCCTTCAGCTGTTGCAAAAGCTACAACCCCCAGCATGTACGGACAGCGGAAGGGCATGCTGGGTCTTGTAGTTATGCAACAGCCGGAGGCATACTACTTTGGCTGGGGATGCTGGGGATTGTAGTTATGCAACAGCTGGAGACACACTGGTTTGCTACTTAACTCAGTGTGCCTTCAGCTGTTGCAAAACTACAACTCTCAGCAGTCACCGACAGCCAACGGGCATGCTGGGAGTTGTAGTTATGCAACCACCAGATGCACCACTACAACTCCCAGCATGCACTTTAGCTGATTGTGCAAGCTGGGAGTTGTAGTTACACAACAGCTGAAGGTACACTTTTCCATAGAAAGAATGTGCCTCCAGCTGTTGCAAAACTACAAGTCCCAGCATGCCCATAAGGGAATGCTGGGAGTTGTGGTGGTCTGCCTCCTGCTGTTGCATAACTACAGCTCCCAGCATGCCCTTTTTGCATGCTGGGAGCTGTTGCTAAGCAACAGCAGGAGGTTGTCACTCACCTCCAACGATCCAGCCGCACAGGTCAGTCCCTCGTCGTCGCCGCCGCCGCTGCTCCTGGGGCCCCGATCCCAACAGGGGCGCCGGGGATTGGGGTCCCCAGCACCCGGGGTGCACGTCCCGCACCCGCTCACGTCCTCCGGAAGAGGGGCGGAGCGGGTTGCGGGAGTGACACCCGCAGCAGGCGCCCTGATTGGTCGGCCGGTAATCCGGCCGACGAATCAGGGCGATCGTGAGGTGGCACCAGTGCCACCTCACCCCTGCTGGCTCTGGCTGTTCGGGGCCGTCTCTGACAGCCCCGATCAGCCAATAATTCCGGGTCACCGGGTCACTGGAGACCCAATTGACCCGGAATCCGCCGCAGATCGCTGGACTGAATTGTCCAGCGATCTGCGGCCATCGCCGACATGGGGGGTCATCATGACCCCCCTGGGCGATATGCCCCGATGCCTGCTGAACGATTTCAGCAGGCATCGGGCACCGACTCCGCTCCAGATGGTTGCGGGGGGCCGGTAAAACACATGACGTTCTCATACGTCATGTGTCCTTAAGGACTCGGAAATGGAGACGTATGAGAACGTCATGTGTCCTTAAGGGGTTAAGGCCGAAATCGGCGTGGTCATTAGGGGGGAAAGAAATTTAAAAAATGTATTTCCATGAAATGACCAGTACTCTTGTAAAACAAATTTTACGTCTATTTTATGTATTCATTTTTCTAATCTCCTTTCAGACTCCATTAAATCCAAGCAAACCATCTGCCCATTTTGATGGAGCGCTGAATCAATGCATTGTTTGAGCTTTTTCACACATACAATCACCCAATTCACAAATTGTGACAATGCTCTGAAGCTGATATTATAAAGACCAACGTTATATCACTGGAAAAAATTGAGTTACAATCTCCTACTGGATTCGCCTCAAGGCATGTATCAGCTGGCATAAAGAATAGATGGTGTTAAATCATCTTGGCAACATGAACCACGTCACAGCTTGTGATGTCAATAGAGATATTATTGGCAACGTGGAGTTTCGTGCAGGCAGTGAGAGAGCTAAAATACCATAATTATGCTGCAGTAAAAACTATCTAGAGGTTTTACGTATGCTGGAACCAATATATCATTAATCCTTTATTAGAATAATGGGAGAATAATGGCTTTTTGACATGTGAATAGTAATAAAGGAACGAATACTTATACATCATGTTGCTTGTATATTTCAGAATAGACACCTACCAATGAATAAAGAACAAATTATGGGAAGCCTTCATTTAACCACTACTTTCACAGAGCCTTAAATCAAATGTCCAGTATACTTGCTATGGTGATGGACCAGCAATACGGCAGATATCTTCTCTTCAGGCATAAGACAAGCAAGGTGAGCTAAATTTTTTTTTTCTTACGCATGTTTCTCCCTAATAGTATTTTATTACTATTTTTATACTAAAGCCGTTTAGGCAATTGGAGTATGTTGCAGGATTGTTTTAACTTCAGTTTCCAAATATATAAGCAATGTTTTGCTAAAGATGACTCTATCATTTACTCCAGTAGCTCAGCGAGCTGGCATAACTGTATTAGACAGAGCTTGCAGTGCCCAAGAACCAATAGTAAATGTTTACAGTCCACAAATGTTGTTTTCAATTAGATCTTTTCAATGTTATGGTTATTTTACTATATAAATAAAAACAAAATGTTATCTGATATTACATTCATGGGCAGGGACACCAAGATATGGGGAAGAATATATAAGGCCAAGATGTATTTAAAACGCGTACCCCTCCCCCACCCCATTCAGTTTTCAAATTGGGTTTTATTTGATTGAGTATCCACAATATTCACTGTTACTGTGTTTACATAGAAGTTAAAGGCAACCAATCATCAGATTTTACCCTATATAATGCTTGGTAAAGCGTTATATAGGGTAAAATCTTTATTTTCACCATTCCCGGGGACGCTCCTGCCCCAGGGATGGTGAAGATATGAAGTTATAAACTAGTCACCGCCGCCGCCGTAAGTAGTCACCTGGGCGGGGAGCTCTTCTCATCTACTCCCATTCTTTGGCCGGCAGCGACGCCCCCTCCGCTAGATTGATGGGCCGCGTCATTGTTCCGCTCACTGAACAGACGGAGCAGAGCGATGACGCGGCCCATCAATCAAGCGGAGGGGGGCGTCTCTCCCGGCCGAAGAACGGGAGTAGATGAGAAGAGCTCCCCGCCCAGGTGACTACTTACGGCGGCGGCGGTGACTAGTTTATAACTTCATATCTTCACCATACCTGGGGGCAGGAGCATCCCCCAGGAATGGCGAAAATAAAGATTTTACCCTATATAACGCTTTGCCAAGTGTTATATAGGGTAAAATCTGATGATTGGTTCCCTTTAATGCACACTCATTTGATAAATACATAAAATATCTGCTATGGGTTGCATTTGCTTTAGGCAACATAGAAGGGGACTGACTGAAGATTGTTACACGCTGAAAATATCAGGCTAGGTTTCCACGTAGGTTTTTTTCTGGCATTTAAAAAAAAAAAAAACACCAATGCTGTTTTTGAGCCAAATTCAGAAGTAGATCCAGTAGGAAGGAGAAATAGAAGTCCATCTTTTTTATGTCCTATTCCTTTTTAATACACTTCTAGCTTTGGCTCAAAAACTGCAGTGGCGGGAAGAAAAAAAAGGGCCAGAAATAAACCTGTGTGGAAACCTAGCCTAATGCTTCTAAAAAAAATCTCCATTTCCAGATTATAACAAATTATAATAAACCTTTCATACAGTTTTTAAATGGGCACTGTTATATGTTAAAACTTTTGAGTAGCAAAATAGTTCATGAGTTAAAAAAGGATTATTTTTGTTAAAACACCACTTCATTGTAGCCCCCACTAGGGTTGTCAATCACTCCTGGCATGTAAGTCATCATGTTGGTCATTACTGCCGAGCAGGACACCCCCTCCTCTAAAGAGGACTGCAGGAGAGTGAACAGCACACTGGATGGGACTTAGTACAAAATGTAATTGTGTGATTTGTATGGGACATTTTTGGCAGATAGAAATATGATGGCTATGGCCAACATTAGACTAGATAATTGAAATGGTTTTCATTCCTAATGACAAGTGACTAGCCATGACTAAGGGCCAGAAGGGTTCTGAAAACGTTAATGTTAATGATCCTGTGTTTTTTATATTGAGATGATGTCAGAATAAAACTGGATTTTATACTTGAACCATAGTAAAGCTGAATTTTATATTTACCATTTGGAAGCGCTGGAACTCCTCTTCTTTGCTTCTACCTTCCTGTATCCTTGCACTTCTGTGAACTTTTTGGTGCTTTGGTGAGCTGGAAAAACTGTGCTTAATGACAAGTATCTGGCCTGCCTAAAGGAGTTGTTGCTTGCGAGCCCTCTCTAAACGTGCCTATAAGCTCTACCTAAATGATTTGTTTGGCCAGGCAAACCCATCAATTAAAATTTCCTGAAACATTGTTCACCTAGACTATGAAAAGTCAGTAATATTTAATGCCCTCAAGATCATACATCATAAACGAACATTGACTCTCATTTACAGCTAATGCTTTTTCTTATTCCAAGCCTTGTACGGTTGATGCATAAGAGTTAATTTCTTTTTGTGACTTAATCTGCCTACATTGCAGCCTGCCACAGTACATTACATTAGTCCTCAACTTACTTTGGAGAAAACGTCCTACTCACTCATCTTCCACACGATTGTCCCATGGGCTATTTTTGTTTCTTACGTCAATGCCGAGTAAGCACTGACTCACAAATTGAAGCAGAGATATTTAAACTTCGGGATCACAATTTATTAAAACTTGAAGTGTACTTATGGAAACTTTTCCCTATGATAAGCTGCATAAGTGGAAAGTTATAATGTACATGTCTTTTTAGGTTGTCAAGTGACAAATGAATCCGGCAGTTCAGTTGCTAATGTCAAGCACCGCACCCTGTTCCCAGGCAAGAAGAAGCAATGCATTATCAGCGTTTCACTCTTCTCCACTGAATTTTAAGGTTATTTTCCACTATTGATTATAAAACTTAACAGGACAGAAATAGAAAGATGTTTTGCATTTGTTTTAGAAAACTGGTAATCATATTGTATGCAAATCCAAAATGAAGAGTTGCCTTGCTTTTGTCCTACTTCATTCTGCTTTTTTTTGTATCTTCTCTATGTTCTAAGCACAAATAAATGAATAAGTGTTTGTTCATTGAAATTATAGGAAATTCCCATATTATTGCAGATAAACACCAGAGATGCAAGTTCATAACTCTGTCCATAAGCATAAATAAGTGATCAGGTCACTTGGATCAGTCAGGCCATTTGGATTTATATATCTTTACTTATCAAAATACACTTACTGCAATATTTTTTCTTAATAGTTACTGACAATATATGGCCTCATTCACATGACATTTGAGGCACAGAATTGAGGTCTGTCAGATTTTATTTCTGCCAAACTGTGTGGCAATACAGTTGAACATGTTTCCTAATAATTTTCATAGTACAATGTATCATATACTGGGGGCAGGCCCAGCTAATTAAGTAAATGATGCTCTATTTTCCTTATGAACCCACAACAACCAATAAGTGACTATTTGGCATTTTCTTGTGTCGAGACAGGGACCAAGAAATGGAAATCAGCAGGCACCTGTGCATTGTCAGAAACAGTGGTGGGGGATCAGTATGGTGAGTACTGTTTATACTACCTCTCTCCCCCCCTGCTGCTCTATAAAAAAAGGCTTTCAGGTAGAATCAAAAATATATTGCCCAGTTGACAGACTTAGAGAGAAGCATATCACTGGACTGAGAGAGGCAGAATAAGGGTACGTTCACACATACAGAATCTGCTGCATATTTTGCTCAGTGGAGCCCTATGTTTGGGGTATGTGCCAACAAGTGAACACAGCCTTACATAGTTGGCTTAACTTGATTCTGTGGAACTTGATGTCCCTGAATTAGCATGGAAGAGGAAGTACTGTAAATAGAAACTCCTAAAGTGGAAGTAGTCAGTACATAACATATAAATAAACTGAGCATAACAGTATAGTAGTGAGTTCAGTGTCCCAAACATTCTTATTCTCAATTTATCTATTGCAAAGAATACAGTGAGTTATATTGTACCTGTTTATAATTAACAGAGTATTGACACTGTCTAGAGATGTGGAAAAAATAGAGTCAAGAATTGAAAAATTATGAGGAATACAATCATTTACCGATACAGGCCAGCAGAACCAACAGTAACCCCTAATGAGCCAAATTTAGTTTTAGTTTTTTCCTCTTCGTATTTTAAGAGCCTTAATGCTTTTATTTTACCTCTGGCATCAGGCTGTGTGAGTGTGGCAGCCACAGGGAGTTAGACAGACTGTGGTATGAGAATCAGGGTGGTTAAAGGGGTACTCCGCTGCTCAGCGTTTGGAACAAACAGACTTGCATTGAGGGGGCGGGGTGTGACGTCATGAGGGAGAGGCGCTATGACGTCACAAGCTCCCGGTTCCAGCGTTCGGAACAGTTTGTTCCAAACGCTGAGCAGCGGAGTACCCCTTTAAATGTATCACTACATGACACCAGGGCACCGTTAATCTACTCGGTCCGAGGATTTGACAGCTTCTCCTGGGCCAGGCACGGGATAATAAAGGCACCAATGACAGGTTACGAATAACTGTCTTTACTGAGGCATGATTATTTGTTACAATCCTCACAGCGCAGATTAGAGTAGAGGAAGCCCTGTAGACCCGCTGTGACTTGTAGTGTTTTACACCCACTTGACTTTTACACCTACTTGTTGCCGACTTGGGACTTAAGACTTAGTTTTGAGGCCTCCCACACTGACTAGAGTACTGATAGTGTCCAATTAATGCTACACCGCTAGGATATGAACTATCCCTCGGGATCTAGCTGCCGTAGGCTTTCTACTGTATCTCTCCTGGACTAGCACTGTGATGCCCGTCGACTCACCGGCTCCTGTGCACACAGCTAGGAATTTCCTACTTCTCCTAGGCGAAGAACACTTGCAGACTGGCATGGTTGCTTGCTTGAAGATTTTCTTTAGGCTTCCCTTGAATCCGCTCACACTCCTGCTGATTCTTCTCCACACTGCAGCTCACACTGAACTCTGTGGATAAGGGATATGTTTTTGAACATGATACCTCTCTTTTAATACACTGCATAGTCACTACTAAATGTACCTTGCAGCCAATTACTGGCTTCAGCGACCATGTTCTTATGACCACTGAGGTCTCTTATTGGCTGCAGAGTGTACAGGGGCATCATCAGGATGCATTCGCTGGGATTCCAGAGAGGTAAGAGTATGAGAATTATGTGATCGGAGATTCCATCTGGCGGGCACCGCCAAAAATACTTTGGCGGTAGGACCGCGCGGCACTGTGCCGTCACCATTGACGGCTATGCATTGCTTGCGGACTTCCGCGCAAAGAATGAACATGCTCTTTCTTTGTGCAGAACAATTTTAGTGGCCTAAGACCCATTCACACTGATGCTAATGTTCACAGTGCATAATTCCACTTTCTGAATTCTTCTCACAGAATTCCACGGAAATTACGCAGTGTGAACGTACCCTAATGGTTCTGGAAGCAAGCTGAGGGGTGTGTTTGGTTCTGCCACTTGGTCATTTTTGAAGATTTATTTATTTATTTTTTAAAGGCTGGAAAACACCTTTAATCCAGGTTCAACAAACAATTCCGTGGACAATGCCTACGGTATGTGCAGTACATATGATGCTCTCATCTGTCAAAATACCTAGTGCTCTCCCTGCTCTGCTCATTGTGTTCTGAATCCATTGCAGCCATTCACTGAGAGCGTATCATCAGGGTAAGTAAACAGAGACATGACGACGTAACTGAGCACCAGCACTGCATTAGGCAAAGTGAGTATGCTGCAGTTTCTTATTTTAGAGCCAAATATCAAAATACCCCTTTATATCGAATATCAAAATACCCCTTTAATGATAATAATAGTCTTCTGTTTATGGTAATCCATCAAATACATTCTATGGGGGATATTTATCAAAGTTGTCTATGTCCCGCATCAATATAGACCAAACTACAGAGGGTTAGGCTGGTCTATTGTGTGCCTAATTTATCAAAAGGCGCACGGCTCTTGATAAATTTTGCGCACTGACTTCGGGATCTATGCTTTAGACTGTATTTAAATCTGCTCCAGCATGGTCTGACATTTCGGCGTACTTTCAGCCGATGCGACTTGTCGCTGAAAAGTCGCTTTTGATAAATTCAGCACCAAAGCATTTTTCTGTCTAAAATAGACTAGAATGCACTAAAATAGACTAGAATGCATCATGTTCTAAAAATCCTCTAGAGCAAAAGTCGCAGAAAAGTCGCACAGATTTAGACTGCGACTTTCTGTGCGACAAATTTAGACAGAGGAAAACAGTCTAAATCCTTTGAAAAATATCCCCCAATGCTTTTATAATATTGTACACCACTCATCTGGTCCTTTTTTTTTTCCAGGAATTGCTGTCCACAATGGACCCTTAAGTGTCAGACTTTCCCATGTCGTCTGTACTGTGCATTTTGTTTTGTTTTTTAACTAAGTCACTGACTACTTCAAGGTGCACATATAAATTAAAACTAAAATCCTTCTTTCAAGGATTGTAAGCATTCATAACTATAATTAAGTCTTCTTTGTAATTTTTTTTGGTTAAAGGGGCACTCCGGGGGAAAACTTTTTTTTTTTTTTTTTTTTTATCAACTTGTGCCAGAAAGTTAAACAGATTTGTAAATTAGCGAAGAAACAAGAGAACAATCGACACAGCTTACTTCTAATCCTCAGGACTACTGTAGCTCTATAGCGTTAAATTGTAGGAAGCTGGGCGTGCTCAGACTAACAAAGAACAAGTCCATCAAGCATGCAGGTAGAGAAAGCAAATAGTCGATGACTCACCACTCTTCTGTTCAGCAAAGTTCTTTATTGCACATATTCACAATAATGTTGCCCAGGGAGAAGACGGAGATGGACACACAGGGGGGTACCACTCCTGTGTGTCCATCTCCGTCTTCTCCCTGGGCAACATTGTTGTGAATATGTGCAATAAAGAACTTTGCTGAACAGAAGAGTGGTGAGTTGCCGAGTGGTGAATTTCCTTTCTCTACCTGCATGCAGATTTGTAAATTACTTCTATTAAAAAATCTTAATCCTTCCAGTACTTATTAGCTGCTAAATACTACAGAAGATTTTGTTTTCTTTTTGGAACACAGAGCTCTCTGCTGACATCACAAACACAGTGCTCTCTGCTGACATCTCTGTCCATTTTAGGAACTGACCAGAGCAGCATATGTTTATGGGGATTTTCTCCTACTCTGGACAGTTGCTAAAATGGACAGAGATGTCAGCAGAGAGCACTGTGCTCATGATGTCAGCAGAGAGCACTGTGCTCGTGATTCAGCAGAGAGCACTGTGTTCCAAGAAGAAAATAATTTCTTCTGTAGTATTCAGCAGCCAATAAGTACTGGAAGGATTAAGATTTTTTAATAGAAGTAATTTACAAATCTGTTTAACTTTCTGGCACCAGTTGATTAAAAACAAAAAACAAAAAAAGTTTTCTACAGGAGTACCCCTTTAAGCACATTTTGATGCACACTTATGAAAAGGAGATAATACACTGTAGTTTTATAAATAATATATTAAAGGAAATATCCAGTGCTGAAAAACGTATCCCCTATCCTAAGGTCGGACCCCCCCCCCCCCCGCGATCTCCTGTATGGGGCCCCGGCAGCCCGCGGGAAGGGGGCGTATTGACCACCGCACAAAGCGTGGTGGCTGACACGCCCCCTCAATACAACTCTATGGCAGCGATGTATTGAGGGGGCGTGTCAGCCGCCGCTTCGTGCAGTGTTCAACACCAGCTATCTGGCCAGCAAGCCGGGGCCCCATACAGGAGATCGCAGGGGGCCCCAGCGGTTGGACCCCCAGCGATCTGAAATGTATCCCCTATCCTTAGTATAGGGGATATGTTTTTCAGCACTGGACTACCCCTTAAAAGTTTTTTACTGAAACTCCAGTGCAGTTCTCATGAAAACTCTAACCTGTAAATGTCTGAAGTCTATTTCTGAATAGTAAAATCAGGTTGAATCCTAGATTTCCCTGCTGCATTTGGGTTGTTTTTCCTGTGACTATTTCCATGTTGCATTTGTTCCTAGACCACTACCATGCTAGTTACCCCCAGGGCTTCTACCACCAGTCCTACCTTCCAAAAGCAGATCGTTCTTGTAACCTAACTGTGATTTAAAGGAGGGACAGTTGTCTAGAGGGTGACTTCTGCCTATGTAGGCTTTGTAGGCTTGGCTGCTTCTTTTGGGACCCCCCACCTTTCAGCAAAATCAGGATCATCTGATGACCATTAGGCAATCCTATTTAGCTGAGAACAGGTCTAGAGGTGGCCACCCTTTCCACTTTGTGGCTACAACTTCTTTATGTGGATAAGATAGAGGAACAGCTGGGTTCCACGTTGCAAATTGTTTGCTTGGGGCCCCCACCAATTTTATTTATGTACAGGTTATAGATATTTAATACAATGGAAACTGTATATAAATATGCTCCCTAGTTGTGGTTGACAGCAGCCAGAATGTTACCATTTACATAACTCTGTAAAGAAGGTGATTTGAATCTCTGTAAAAGAAAAGCGAAATTCTGACCTCTATAAAGATAAATTATCTCTGCCTGTTGAAATAAAATAAAAAAAGGAAAGGTGAAGCCTTGAAAATGTATGTGAGAGGATGCTGTCAAGGTGAGGGAGACACTTGTATGCTGTTAAACTAAGCCTTTATTTTAGCCACTTTAAACAGAAAGGACAGTATCCTACGCAAGGAGTGGTATACATGTGCAATGTCAACTTACCTATGGAATACTGTGGATATGGACATGTGAAGACCAATGATGGCCAATAGTTATTTCAAAATATGTTCAGCAAGATGACCTGTTGTTTTGGACCCATATATTAATCGGTAGCCAAGCAAAAAGTGTAGAAATTGTGCTCATTTAGATGGTAAGCCAAGCTTGCATGTTGAGTCTAATAAGACCTTTCTACCTCCTTGAGGCCGTCTTCACACTTTTACAATGATGACATGTGCACATCAGGTTTTTGTATTGTCTACTAGTTGACCATTCTATATTCATTACAGTTTGTCTCTGCACAATTACAATTACTACAATTATGCTGATGAACATCTTGTATAGGAATGAAAATCTTACTAAAGCTGAAGTTTTATGCTATATTACAGTATATATCATACAGGCAGAATTACACTAGCCATCATGGCAGGGATATTATACCTTAACATCTAACAGTATGGTCCAACTTTCATGGTTTTATTGTCTGTAGATGGTTTGCTATCACTTCTTAATAGCAAAGACAGTGTCATATTTTCCAGAAGCTAAAAATATCACCATTAAAAAAAAAAATATATATATATATATATGCACTTTTCATATGCACCTTCAAGTTATTTTAGAACTGATCTGCCTTTTTGCGCATATTTCCCAGATTTAAATGTTCACATGCAGCAGTTTGTCAGTGTCAGCATTGTGTGGTGTAGTATCGGGGCCCAGCATGTCCACAGCAGCTGTACTTCAGCTTCGAGCTGGCACGCTCTGTTTTGTGTTGATGCTTTTTCCATGAAGCTTCCATTTGTGCTGCGTCACAACCTCTTACAAGTTTATTCTGTGTGCCTTGACCTTCAGTCAGCTAGTATTCCAAATTTCCTTAACCGTTTTCCTACAGGACACTTTTTATTGAACAAGAGAC
This sequence comes from Hyla sarda, assembly GCF_029499605.1. Taxonomy (NCBI): domain Eukaryota; kingdom Metazoa; phylum Chordata; class Amphibia; order Anura; family Hylidae; genus Hyla; species Hyla sarda. The sequence continues at coordinate 331,309,069 of NC_079190.1, forward strand.
AATACGGTTTAGCATTTGTTCCTTTAGAAAAAAAATATCGTCAACATTGTTAAGTAGCATATATTTAATAAAAATACCAACAACAGCAGCAGTGATAATAATAGGTTGTCACATACACATTGCCTTTTTTGGTAGTATGAATGTCTTTCCAGGTTACTTGTGTTGACCTATTTAGTGCAGAAAATATTAGAAGACAAGTTTTGTGATTATGTTTGTATCCTTTAGAGAAGGAATTATGAGTAAAGAACAGAGTAAATCCTCTAAGGACTTCGCAAAGAGACAGTGAAAAGCTTGATGTTGTCACCATGGGGAAAAGCAAGATAAAGATGTTATGTAGGGGCAAGCTGGTACTTGTAGTTCACCGGGAAAAGATGTTAGTGTCAACAGTCATTTATATAGTATTTATAGCACTTATTATTTTCTCCCAGTGGGACTTGGAGTGCTCTACAGGTCTATACATACAAGGGGGAAAGTGGTATTTATTTGAAAGATTGTGAGAAAAAAAATATATTTTTTTTAAATCACTAAGCAGTGTGACCACAGCAATTTTGTCAATGGGGGTCAGTACTTCTGGGATTAATTTATGACCCTGGCGCAATCCTGGGGGTGTAGTGTGGTGCAGGTGTGGAATGCCTAGGATACTGTGTAAATAATGGCAGCCAGACAAACTTATGAATTTGAAAAAAAAAAAAGAACTTCTTTACTGGAGTAATCTCTGTGCTAGCAAGTAACAGGATACAGCCTGCACAGGATACCGGATACTGCACAGAAGTAGCAGTTTACAGTACGTGTTTTGCTTGGTTGTGGGTGAGAGGAGGTATTAGTCTCATTTGTGGCTGAATACAGGTTGATTTGACTAAATTCACTAGCATATGAAGGGTACATTTTTGGAACCACAGTACAAATAATACACTGCTGAAGAAAAAGCTTCACTGGATGGCTCCAAGTGGTGAGTCGGCTTAGAAAAACTTGAGTTACACACGCTTGTCCACTACAATGCCCTATCACTGGGTGTAGAGTGCTGGGGTTCATATCATAGAAGTCACGTGGCACTGACTCTGGCTGGAAGCCCTTATTCACCTTATTTGTTCTGGCTTTCTAGACAATATTCTCTCCTGCATGGACTGGAGAAATAGCTTGTGGGTGTAATAATTATTCATACAATGCCATTAGGTTTCCACCATGAACAACCTATTCTGACTAGACTTAGGCTTTTCTTTGGTTTTGTTGTGGCAGAGCCAGGCCTACTATCTTTCTGCATGACAGGCATGCTAGCAGAGACAACTTCACTTTCCTCTGGCCAAAGCCAAACTAGTTTGTTCCTGCCCTCTGGGGTAAAGGGCTGGACTTGGGGCTCCTCCCCCCGCACTGGCTGATTGACAGGTTTCTCAGTATCAGTGTGTATAGAGGTTGGGCTGGAGTTTTTTTTTGTAGATATCACAGGTCAAATAGTTGTCAGTTACTTTTGCCAAGATGACTAGAAAATGCATTCAGCCATTGCCATGTTCTATTTAAAACGAGAAAGGTGAAATGTAGTGCAGTATTGATATCCAGAACGAAAGCAAGATGGACAAGGTTGTCTGTGATCAAGCATGCGCATACATTCGTAACGCATAGACGACACTGTGGTGCCCTGTATTGTAATATTTAAATTAAATAGGGAGGGTGCAGACCTTCTAGGTAGATGTACTGGAGTGTATAGGTGAATACAAATTATTTATTCATATAAAATTAACCCACTATCATCATTGTGTTCAATGTAGAGGTTGTAGCAATGTATAAATGGCAAAATGATAAATAATAGATAATAATAAATAAAATAATAAAATGCGCAATATGCATAAGGTAATAACAACTAGAAAGATATGTACCACAAAACTACAACAGTATACAAGCCACTAAATAAAAATGAATGACTCTCTATTGAGAAAAGTTAAAAAATATACTCAACATGTAGAACAAGATTTGTAACAAAGAAAAACTCCAGACTGCCACAGAGATATGATAATAAATAGATATAATATTGCACTTCTCCAATATTGCACTTATGCCAACCATCAACACAATTGTATACTCTGGTTTCTGAGCTACATGAGACATGTCAAGTTTGTTCTAAATTGGAATACATCCTAATACAGTGCTCAGACTAAGTGTGCTGGGTGCGCAGCATACACCCTCACATTCCCAGCACACGGTTTGCAAAGTACTAAAGGTCAAGCATGTGTGAAGATGACATATCAATAAGTGCAAATGTACTTACCCAAAGTAATGAATATCTCTGCGCCCCAACGCCGTTTGGGGCTGTAGTCTGAGTATACAATTGTGTTTATGGTTGGCATAAGTATTTCTTATCATATCTCTGTGGCAGTCCGGAGTTTATCTTTGTTACACACCTTGTTCTACATGTTGTGTATGTTTTTTAATTTGTCTCAATAAAGATTCATTAATTTTTATTTAGTTGCTTGTATGAACTCTGTTGTAGTTTTGTGGTACATATATGGTTTATGGAGTTCCCACAGTTTGGGTATTTAGGATCATCTTGGACACTACTATAGAAGTATGATGCTTAGAGAAACAAAGTGTCAAATTGGATTCTTTTTTGTGTATATAGCAACTAGAAAGATAGTATAACATGTCTGTATAGCGGCAATTAATCTCCACAGTTATCTTTGGTAGTCATTGGTAATATAGTGGTTTACATCCATCAATAATATATATCGCTACTGAAGAAGGGGACCCCCCCAAAACACGTTTAGCCATCCAAACTCTGTTCCCCAACAAGGTTATACCAACTACCTACATTCATTGAACTATCGCAACAGCTGGAAGTCCCCAAGTCAGGTAACACTATAGCGCATCATTCACACGAGGACGCCAGCCGCCACTCCCGTACCACCGAGCTCTCACCGCTGTCTCCAACCAAAGCCTCCCAGTCGCAGGTACCATCTCCTAATGGGCCAGACGCAGTTTGTGCCAGCTGAGAACTATAAGGAAGCCAGAAGACGTCGGTGAGGGACATCGCAGCGCATTGACAACAAGTGGGCACTTCACATCTGTGCCGGACGCAACCCGTGCCAGCCCGCACCGCGATCCTCGGTATTCATGGAGTGGTGCCGTGCAACAACTTCCTCCGATATTTTGCAATTATCAGAAAGTTCACATAGGAGAACTATACCACCAACGAGCTTATCTCCCAAAAGGAGCATTATTGATGGATGTAAACCACTATATTACCAATGACTACAAAGATAACTGCGGAGATTAATTGCCGCTACAGACATTTTATGCTTTCTTTTTAGTTAGTATTACCTTATGCATATTGCGCATTTTATTATTTTATTTATTATCTATTATTTATCATTTTACATTGTACAACCCCTACTTTGTACGCAATGATAGTGAGTTAATTTAATTAATTTTTATTGATTTTATATGAAGAAATAATTTGTATTCACCTAGCCGCATTATTCATATCTTTACACTCTGTACACTCCAGTACATCGACCTATAAGGTCTGCACCCTCCCTATTTGATTTTTGTACACTAAACACATACGGTATTGTGTTTTTTGAAATGCAGTATGATTATACTAAAACATTTATAGACCCTTTTCATATCATGAAAATGTTTTCTGTGAACCTAATGTACTTCTTAAAGTAAAAGTTAAATTCCAGGATTTTTTTTTTTTTTTTTTTTACTGTGCTACAGGGGCTGTAAAGTTAGTGTAGTTTATAATACAGTGGTCTCACAATTTGTGATTTTCGTCTCAGGTTTACCCAGGTTGCAGTACGGCCGAGACATGACATCACTAGTCAGGTGTGCAAAGGGTGCCTGTCCTGCTTCAATGGGTTGGAGAGACCTTTGGGTTGGAGAGAGATCGATCTGCAACGAATTGTATTTTTGCAACAGCTGTAGGCACCCTGGTTAGAAAACACTGGTCTTTTGAATGGAATGCAGCTCATTTGTGTTTCAGAGGGTGGGGTGGCTGATGTGTGGGAGGTAGGAAAGTGACCTCACACTTACAAACAAGGAACTATAGGATTTGTAGTTTGAGAACAAACTCTGACAGGAAATACCCATTTCACAAAAAGATGCCGCAGCATTAAGGTAATCATAGCCATTTAGCCCCACAAAGCATGTCCATTACTGTCTGGCAGGTACTTACTAAAATCACCTTATGGTGGATAACCCCTTTAACCTGTGAAAGAGAGAATGTTTATGTGCGTATTTCTATTCAAATACATTCATGGATATTACGCATTTGTTGATACCACATTGCAGTCCATAGCAGTCCAAGTTATTTGATTAATAAATAAGCCAAAGTTTGAAGGTTCAAGAATGAAATATACTCATATTTGTTAATTTTGTGTTATTCCTTAAAGTTTCTTGTATAGATACCATGCTATTTTTGAGTGGCTCAGTGCATCCATCTTGACTATTGTGAAACTGGCCCCTAATAGTTTCTAAGCTGACTGAAGTCAAGGAATGTGTCCTTTGTAAACCAGATTGATATAGGAGTATTTCTAATCCGGCATTCGGACAGCTGGTTAAAACATAAAGTCAGCTTATGAAACAGCAGGTTGGCCAGAAGGTTTTTCGCAGGATTTATGAACTTTTGGCCCAATTGTTTCCTCTTTAGTCAATGCTGTGTTGGAACATCAACACCCTTACAGCCTTCATTTTTTATAACACTGGTCAAGGCGACAGCCAGTATGTCTGGTTATGAAGGAATCTACCTAAGCACCACCTGTAATGAACACACTGATGGTCGAGGATGCTGTTTAAATGCAAGTATGCAAATAGTGTATGAACATAATGGAATAACTACACACAGGGTGGTGGGATTTAACTTTCTCCTGTTTCCTCAAATTAGGAGGAGTCTGTGATCCTCATATGATTTCTATAACATTTTCAAACATGTGCAGTATATCCCTTTAATTTAAGGGATTTTTTTTTTAGGAATAAAGTTATGCAAAAGTTTGCATAATGCCATGCGTTTTGTAAAGATAGGTCTTTAACATTGATCTGTGGTTCGATCTTGTTTGTTTGTGTTGATGAGAGTTTTAATTGTATTGTACTATCCCTGTGTCTAGAGGCTGTATGATAGTATGTTTGTATGTATGTATGATGTATGTATGATAGTACATCTTGGAGTTTTCTCCTAGTACAAGCTCCATAGTGCAATTTGCAAGATGCTTTTTTATATCCATTTCCTGATGAATCCACCTATGTATCATTAAACAACTTGGAAAAGGATTGACTAGTTATGGCATTACCAGGGAAAGAAATAGGGATACCAGAGGTCAGGTATGGACATATACGACTGATATGGTAAGGACATTGCTAGTTTGTAATATTGTGGTCTTGTGCGGTAGGTGTTTATTATTCTTGTACGTTTTTCTTGGATGCTGTTCAGAAGTGTTATTTAAGCATTTTAATTGGGTAATATTAAAAGCTACATTTTAGCTTTGCACCACCTATGTGATTATACATTGTTGATATTCTGAACCTTACCATTATAATATTATCTGAATATGGCCCTGTGATTATTTGTGTAAATAAAAGAAAGTAATATCAATGGAAATAGAAAAAGATGCTTCTTTTAAATTAAATACCTGGATCTGGTCTGTAGACTGGACTGATTTACCACTATGTTGGTGGTCTGTATAGGAGAAGGCCAAGAGGACCTCACTGCTTAAAGAAAGGTATGCACACTACTCAAAAAAAATAAAAGGAACACTAAGATAACACATCCTAGATCTGAATGAATGAACTAATCCTATGAAATACTTTCGTCTTTATGTAGTTGAATGTGCTGACAACAAAATCACACAAAAATTATCAATGGAAATCAAATTTATCAACCCATGGAGGTCTGGATATGAGGTCACACTCAAAATCAAAGTGGAAAACCACACTACAGGCTGATCCAACTTTGATTTAATGTCCTTAAAACAAGTCAAAATGAGGCTCAGTAGTGTGAGTGTCCTCCATGTGCCCGTATGACCTCCTTATAACGCCTGGGCATGCTCCTGATGAGGTGGCCGATGGTCTCCTGAAGGATGTCCTCCCAGACCTGGACTAAAGCATCCGCCAACTCCTGGACAGTCTGTGGTGCAACATGGCGTTGGTGTATGGAGCGAGACATGATGTCCCAGATGTGCTCAATAGGATTTAGGTCTGGGGAACGTGTGGGCCAGTCCATAGCATCAATGCCTTCCTCTTGCAGGAACTGCTGACACACTCCAGCCACATGAGGTGTAGCAATGTCTTGCATTAGGAGGAACCCAGGGCCAACCACACCAGCATAAGGTCTCATAAAGGGTCTGAGGATCTCATCTCGGTACCTAATGGCAAGCACATGAAGGGTTATGCGCCCCCCCCCCCAAAGAAATCCCACCCCACACCATTACTGACCCACAGCCAAACCTGTCATGCTGGAGGATGCAGGTAGCAGAACATTCTTCACAGCATCTCCAGACTGTCACATGCTCAGTGGGAACCTGCTTTCATCTGTGAAGAGCACAGGGCGCCAGTGGGGAATATGTATTCTCCTATGTTTCCGCAGAAAATATCTGCGCATACACGGCTATCACACTATGCTCGTTTATCTTACGATTCATGTGATCACATGATGATACGCATGACTCGCATCTGAGTCACGTGTATCAACAAATACACATTACGTTGAAATCAGTGCAATGACGCCACTAGCACATGAATGCACATTACGCTGTAACTGGCGCATGCGCATTACGCTGTGATTATGCCGCTACTGAGGCGGAAGTGCCCACACGTAGTGGAGGCGGAAGTCCACGCCACAATGTGGAGTGTGCCCAGCGCGCTAAGCGCGCCATAGGAACGGACACTCCACCTGTCAGGTATCAGTACTCAATATTTTGCATATATAAGGGGAGACATAGAACATTGAGCACAACACCCCTGAAGAAGTCACCCCAGAGTGATGGAACGCGTGAAGTTCCAGTCACCCTGCCCTGCATCTACTTATACACCTGCTCCTCTGCCTGTGGTTTGCCTTATATTATTATTATTGTAAATTTAATGTTATTATATTTTTTATATTGGGGCAGCGATTTCCTTCATTATTATATTTACTTCATTTTCTTTATGTATTTGTTTTTGGAGCATTGGTATATTATTGTGGTATTACCTACATGGCAGGGTAGGGGGTTCATGGCACCTCCCCTAGTTGTTGTGGCTAGCTCACCATTGAGCTTTTTAAATGTTGTTTGTCCTCTTGTGTAACTGCATGTGATTTATTTATTCTATGATTTGGGTGTACACTTTAAACAGTAGATCTTTTCTCTCTGTTACAAAATGTGTGCTTCTTTGCTGTTAGTAGCACCCCTATTAACACATTATTTAGGTTGAGCCCTCTCTCTCCTCTCGTTTGGGTACCTAATTGCAAACACATCTCAGGTTACCTCTGGCACATGGAGGGCTATGCGGCCCTCCAAAGAAATGCCACCCCACACCATTACTACCCACAGCCAAACCTGTCATGCTGGAGGATGTTGCAGGTAGCAGAGCGTTCTCCACAGCATCTCCAGACTGTCACATGCTCAGTGTGAACCTGCTTTCATCTGTGAAGAGCACAGGGCGCCAGTCATTGCCAATTGCCAATCTTGGCATTCTCTGGCAAATGCCAAACGTCTTGCACGCTGTTGGGCTGTAAGCACAACCCCCACCTGTGGATGTTGGGCCCTCATACCACCCTCATGGAGTCTGTTTCTGACCGTTTGAGTGGACACATGCACATTTGTGACATGCTTGAGGTCATTTTGCAGGGCTCTGGCAGTGCTCCTCCTTGTACAAAGGTGGAGATTGCAGTCCTGCTGCCGAGTTGTTGCCCTGGACACTACGCTGACGGACACAGCAAACCTTCTTGCCCCAGCTCGCATTGATGTGCCATCCTGGATGAGCTGCACTACCTGAGCCACTTGTGCGGGCTGTGGACTCTGTCTCATTCAACCACTGGAGTAAAAGCACCACCAGCATTCAAAATTGACCAAAAGCTTCAGCTAGGAAGCATAGGAACTGAGAAGTAGTCCACCTGAAGAATCACTCCTTTATTGGGGGTGTCTGGCTAATTGCCTATAATTTTTCACAAGTTGTCTGTTCCATTTGCACAACAGCATGTGAAATTGCTTGTGTACAGAGTCAAGCCAACCAGCACTACTGAGCTAAGAAGAAATAGTTAATAAACGAGCGCAATCCAGGGTCCCGTGTACGGGTCAGGGCCAAAGGTACAAGCAGTTATGTGGAGGTGCTAACAGTCCAGAAATACAGCACAATGAATCAAGTGAAAAAGAATGAAAGTTGCACTCCCCACGAACACTGCAAAGTATTTTTCAATTCAAGATTTATTCCATGTTGCAGACAAAGGTTACAAGTCACGCAGTGGAGGGAAGGGAGAGAACAGACATCAGCTCAAGGGAGCTGAAAAAGAACAGCTACGAATCGTTTCGCAGAAAAGACTGCTTGTGAAATTGATTGTCAATCAGTGTTGCTTCCTGAGTGGACAGTGTGATTTCACAGAAGTGTGATTGCCATGGCGTTACATTGTGTTGTATAAGTATTCCCTTTATTTTTTTTGAGCAGTGTATAATGCTGAAAGATTTATAGATGAAATTAAGCCTATAAAGGAATGTACACCCTACCTACGGTGAAACATGTTGGAGGATCCATAATGGAGGCTTTGAATGTGATACAGGAACATTGAGCTTCTCTTCCATCAGTTCTCTATACTTTATATTATGGTTTAAGTTGAATAACATTAGTCATAGGAAAATGTTGACCAGAATGCAAATGGTCATAGTGTCAGTGTTAAAATTGTATTTCTTTTTTCTTTAGGTTATCATCTAAGGCTAGGTCCACACTGCCGGTTTGTTCTGACCTGTTAAAGAGGTACTCCAGTGGAATTTTTTTTTTTTCAAATTGACTGATGCCAGAAAGTTAAACAGATTTATAAATTACTTCTATTTAAAAATCTTAATCCTTCCAGTACTTATCAGCTGCTTTATACGACAGGGAAAGTTCTGTTGTTCTTTTCTGTCTGACCACAGGTGCTATCTGCTGACACGTCTGTCCAGGTCAGGAACTACCCAGAGCAGGAGAGGTTTGCTATGGGGATTTGCTTCTACTCTGGACAGTTCCTGACACAGACAGAGGTGTCGGCAGAGAGCACTGTGGTCAGACAGATAATAACAACTCAACTTCCTGTGGAGCATACAGCAGCTGATAATCCTTCCAGTACATAAGATTTTTTAATAGAACTAATCTACAGATCTGTTTAACTTTCTGGTGCTAGCTGATAAGAAAAAAAATCTTTTTCACCTTTAATGCACATGAAACGTTTTGATATGTCATATTGGTTGGGGTTTTTTTTAGCCTGTTTATTGCATTTTGACCTTTTGTTGGTACTTTTTTTTTTTTTTACAAAGTTTTTGGCCATATTTTAATTTTAAAATAAAACATCTGTTTTTGGGCTATTTTACCAGTTTTATACCAACACGTCAGACTCTTAAGGCCCGTCTGGAAAAATGGACAGACGTTTCGCAGGCAGCAAGCTCCAGGAAAACAAGTCGGCACTAGGAACACTCAGAAGTGCTGTCTCCATAGATAGCAATGTATCATCAAGCGGATCCTGCTGAAGGAATTGACATGTTCAGAATAAAAATTTCTGCAGCAGATGTTTCTGTTGCGGAAATTCTGCAGTGTGTACGGTACAGGAGAATTCCATTGAAAATTAAGAGGGTAATTAACAGCAAAGTGTTACTAGTCAAATCTACAAGATGTTGTGATCATCAAAAAGTGTGGCTGTCTTTATAAAAGCAGAACTTTTCATGTGTGGTTATATTAAGAGAAAAGGACATTAGCTATGACCTCAGAGATCTGCCAATCAGTCTGGGAAGGCAGTGAGACAGGCTACTTACAAATGGAGAGTCTTTAAGACAATAGCTAAACTTCAAAGTTAAAATTAGAAATGGGCTAATCGAAGCTGACTAAGTCGAATTCGTCAGAATTTCATGAAAAATTAGATTCTGAATGAATCCGAATTTGCTCGCGCTTCGTGGTAACAATTCGCTTCATTCACTACATTAAGTGTGGGCCGGGGGGCTAAAATGTCAGCTACACATGTGAGGACATGGGGCACGAAAGTTTGGGAAGGCGGGTTAACCCTGAATCACATGGCGGCAGTGTGTGCGCACTAATCACCGTTACTGACAATACAGATCTTTACAGCGGCGAATCCATTCACCTCAAGCCCACATTCGTTCTGGCTAGAGAGAGAGCAGACACTGTGTGGTCATTAATCAGCATTACTGTCAATACAGATCAGCACAAAGGAAATCCATTGACCTCAAGCCCGCATCACTGCAGGCAGGCAGGCAGACAGGGAGAGTTTAGAAGTCATTTCATAGTCTGCCAATTGAGATCATCATAGGAAGCACTCCCGATTCAAAGACTGCAAGCAACCATAGTGCATACAGACTCTGTCATTGTGCCGCTCATTCTAATAGGGACGCCTGTAATCTGCATGTCATACTGAAAACAGTATTATTTCACTACCCTAGCATACTTCCTATGCGTGTTACGGCAAGGCAAAGCATTCTACATCCTTATTGAGACTCTCTGCAGCCCGAAAACAGCAGTTTTTAATAGTGTTTCGCTGCAAATATCGTATTGAACCAAGATTTGGCGAATTGGCCGAATGGAATTTTTGGAAAATTCGCCCATCTCTAGTTAAAATGTTTGGTCCTCATACCCAGCAACAAACACAATTGTTATTTATGCCCCAACAAATAAAGAGAATTAAGATGCCCAGATTTAAAACGCTTTAATAGTAAAGCTCCATTCACATTGCAGTAGATTCCAATTCTAGCGCCGTCTTGTTTTGACGGCCCCTTCCACGGACTCAACATCTGTCCATAATTTTTCTGCTCTGTGAATGGTGCCTTATACACAATATTCACTCACAGAAGATGCTTAAGACCTGGTTACCAAGTGTCTTTTAGCATATAAGAAAAGCAGATGAGATTATTAGTTTTCCATAACTAAATACATTTATAAAGAACTTGCAAAGGTACAAGGCAGTTAAACAATGAGGTGTTCAGAAAGAAATATTTACATCTGACTGCATCCTTGGGAGAGATCCAGCATTCTTACGTATGCGCTACATTCTAGAGCACTTAACCATAACATTTGCTTTTGATTCTTTGTAGTTAAAACATTGGGTAACACCAGGACAGCTTTACTGCAGCCTGCTCTGGTGTACCGGCTTCCATGGTAAGGCAATAATGGTAAGCAGTTCCTCAAATTATTACATTTTATGCATACAAAAACATCCCATTGCAGGTATAGATCGTATCAGTTTTCATATCTTATTTTCATTACTAAGCCATCGTGTTTACAAAGTTGTGACAACCACACAGTAAACAGAGCTGAAGAACATAAAAGAGAGACAATGTATACAGAGTAGGAGACATGACAGGCTGCCAGGTAGAAATGTATCCACTTGTTTTGTGAGTTGTAAAAGAGACACCCACTTGACTCAGCCTGCGTCATAGCTGCTGAGAGAGAACAGGAATGGGAACAAAATTTTAGGTACTTAAAAGCCTTGCCTACTAAAATCTGAGATCAGGTTAACATTATTATTATACACTGGAGTGACATTTTGTATTGTAATTTGTTCAATTATCCTTGACCCAAGGACATAATAACTGAATGTAGTAGCTTTATGTAATTTATATCCCCGATCCAAGTATTAATAAAGTAGCTTGTTTATATTATCATCCATTACAGATATAATCCATGCACATATCCTAACCCCTGAAAAAAAGGGGCAAGATATTCTGGTTCTAACTCCTTTTTTTATATTTAAAGGGGTACTCCCCTGGAAAACATTTTTTTATTTAAATCAACTGGTGCCAGAAAGTTAAACAGATTTCTAAATTACTTCTATTAAAAAAAGCTTAATCTTTACAGTACTTATTAGCTGCTGCATACTACAGAGGAAGTTCTTTCCTTTTTGAATTTCCTATCTGCCTGACCACAGTGCTCTCTGCTGACACCTCTGTCCATTTTAGGAACTGTCCGGAGCAGGAGAGGTTTGTTATAGAGATTTGCTCCTACTCTGGACAGTTCCTAAAATGAGCAGAGGTGTCAGTAGAGAGCACTGTGGTCAGACAGGAAGGAAATTCAAAAAGAAAAAAACTTTGTCTGGAACATACAGCAGCTGATAAGTACTGGAAGGGTTAAGATTTTTAAATAGAAGTTATTTAGAAATCTGTTTAACTTTCTGGCACCAGTTGATATAAAAAAAAAGTGGAGTACCCCTTTAAGTGTGCATGAGACTAAATAAAACGTATCCAACAAAGTAGTGAGCATAGAGGAATGCTAGTCCCGCCTTCAGTTACTAGCTTGGACAAGGATAATGATGCTGCAGCTGGACAGGATTATGTTCTGGACAGTATGGGGACCCATAGTGGTGTTTTTTTTTTTTTTTTTTATAAGCCATGATTTATATAAAAAGGAGATAAAATTTTTTATGAAGTATATTAGTAAGGTTAATGTTTTGCCAAGGTGTACAACATTAAAAAAAGGTTTTGAATGTGCCCATTGAAACATTGCACATTGGAATGTTTGTTGAAGAAAAAATATGTTACATTTTATTTACTGGGTATTAGTTGAAAGTTGCATGCTTTTCATATGTACTTACAAAAATAAGATTTTTATACTTTTATCTTAAAGGGAACCAAGCAACAGATTTTACCATATGCTTTATGTATGGTAAAATCTTTATCCTCATCTTCCCCAGGGAACGTTTTTGCCCCCAGGGATAGGTTGGCTGACGGCCAACTTCATGGCTCTACTCCCTTATCACCAGCCACAGCGATGTCCCGCCTCAACCGGTGATGGGCTGAGCACAGTGTCATGTAACGGGCCCGGGCAGCAGGGAGAAAGTGGGGTCCAGTTTACTTACATGACCTTGCGCTCAGCATATCACAGGATAAGGCAGGACATTGCTGTGGCTGGCAAAAAGCTGATCGCAGTGTGACACGTCTGACTCCAAGATGTGGAAGAAGTCCGGGCCCAGAAGACAGAAGACCAATATCTGTGCACCAAGGGTGAGTTGAACTTTGATATTTTACTTTTTGCAGTCTGGGCATAATGGAAGAAAAATACAGTTAACCGAAGTACTCCTTTAATTTCTGGGCTTATTTGTTTTGCTTTCTTTGTATGTATGGATTACTTGGGTTGTAACCAATATCTATGGCAGATTACCTATCAAAAGCACCTCTGAAAATTTTGTGAGAACATTTTGTGGTGTTTTTAATATTTATTTCACCAGTTGTATACTGACTTATTTTACACTTCAAAAAATGCACTGAGATTTACACATAAATCAACACATAATCAATGTATACTGAAAAATTATATAACTTTCTAGCATTTTTTTAAATCTCTTAACATTTTTAAGATCTTTGCTTCTGTCAGAGAATAAGAACATGTAACAGAGGCCTTCCCTTAGCTAAAAAAGTAGATACCCATTCTTATCAGTATAAGCCAATGGTTCCCAACCTTTTTTTTGCCTACGTACCACTTGACAACCCATTCTCAAAAATTGCACCCTCCATATTAGAGACATTTTTGTATGAATATAATATTATATTCATATTACAGTATAATATAGTTATGTAATATATCCTCTCCCTATCTACCCTGTCCCCCGATTCACAAGTGGCATCTTCTCTGATCGATGTTGTTTACATTTACTCTTCTTTACTATCTGGCCTAGACCGCCATTAAGATTTCTCACGGACAGGAGTTGTCCCCATAGAACTAGCCAACCAAACATTTTAGGTTCCTTTATCCAGTACAGTACCCGCCTCCTTACAAACTCCCCATGTGTATTGTTGCACACAGTAATAGTTCCCTCTTTGTGTCACCATAAAGTAGTTAGGCCCCTTCTGTGACCCCATATATAGTAAGAGGCCCCATGCTGTCTAACTTCGGTGCACCACTGCTCCTCTGGTCTGGGGTCCTATTGCTATGGCTCACAGCAGTAGGTGCTGGTCAGCAGGAGCAGTGGAGCATAGAATATAATGGTAGTTACTGCTAACAGCAGCCCGATGCCCACGCTTCTCCTCTGCTGTCCTCCTGCGCCACACCTTGGTGCAGTGACATCAGTCTAACAAGAGCCATGGATAATTTCTTATTAAGTGGCCCTGGCCACCTTAGAAGCAGTTACCAGTGTCTGTGGCCACCATTACTGTTTTTTTTAAGTACCCCACTGGAGAACTGCTAAGTACCACTGGGGGTACTTGTACCCCAGGTTGGGAATCACTGGTATAGGCCATCCATTAAGAAGAGTTTGGATTCCAGGCTAACACATTTTAGCAAACATTCAGAGATTTGTTCAATGATTGAAGAACATGATCCCACTACACTCAAATAAAAATTGTAGCTAAATACATCAATGTGGTGTTGACTAGATGGCCCAGAATTCTGGTGTAAGTTGTATCCACAATTTGGTGCAAATCAATGGAAATACCTTAAATAAAACTAAACATGGACATACATTCTGTGCAAGCTGGATCCATGTTACTCTGTAAAATCTATTGTAAATGCAACATGTTAAATGATTTATACCTATATTGTTTAACAAAAAAAATGTATTTTCTATTTTTATCTGGTATAATATTACGAAAATTTGGGCTAGCCAGCAAAATTCATTTTCTTTTAATAGTTTTGTTTTCTGTGACAAAAGTACGGAACACACATAACTCTTTAGCGCCCCTGTGTGGAAAAAAAAATGTACTGCAATGTAGAAAGATAGATTACTTACCTGGGACCACACCTCAGTTCAAAGTAAAGTACTCCAAAGGAGCCAATAATTATAAAAAATTATTTTCATTTTCTAAATTCATTACGCAACATAATTTTTTTTTTTTTTAGGGCGGGAAAAAAGAGGGATGCTGTCATGTGCTCATGAAAAACAGATGACCCGGTTAAGTAATCTATCTTTACCTGATTTCTCAGGTAAACCAATCAGAATAGTAACCAATCAGAGCGGGACTACCACCTGAAGGACTTTACATCCAAAGGAGAGATCAGAAACAGGATTTAATTGCAACCTATAGTGTTTTAAAAGGTATGTTTTGAGAACCATGTAGCTGCCCTACAGATCTGGTCCAAAGAGGCTTCAGCCTTCTCTGCCCAGGAAGAAGCCACTGCTCTGGTAGAGTGAGCTGAAGAAAAGGAAGGTGGATCCTGATTCTTTGTAGTGTAAGCTAAAGTAATCAATGCCCTGACCCATCTACTAATAGACGATTTAGAAGCAGTCTTGCCTTTATTAGGGCCAGAAAATTGGACTAAAAGATTTTCCGTAGAATGAAAGTCCTTAGTAGAGTCCAAATACTTTAGGAGGCATCTTCTGACATCAAGGTTATGGAACTTCACCTTCATGTCTCAGCTCATCGCAAAAAGAGGGAAGAATAATCTCCTGAGATTTATAAAACTCAGACCACTTTCAGCAGAAAAGATGGTAAAGTTCTCATTACTACTCTGTCATCTAATATCTTGGTATAAGGAGGAAATACAGAGAGCGCTTGCAATTCTCCTACCCTCTTAGCCATTGTTATTGCCAGGAGGAAGCACATCTTGAGGGTGAGCAACTTGATGGAGATAGAATCCAGAGGTTCAAATGGTGGTCCTGATAAGGCATCTAACACCAGATTTAAAAGTCCCAAGGGGGAACGGTAGGTCTTGATAGAGGATTTAATCTTGTAGCCCCAGAAATAAAACATTTAACTAAGATATTATCTGCTAACTTGCAGTTAAAAAAAGGTACTAAGTGCTGAAATTTGTACTTTAAGGGTACTAGGACTTAGCTTCTTATCCAGGCCTAACTGGAGGAAATGAAGGATTTGAGGGATATTAGGATCTCCCAATGGATCGACTGCAGGTCCCACTACTCTTTAGAATGCTCTCCATGTTCCTAGGTATATGGCGGATGTTATGTCTTTCCTACTTGCAAGAGCCCATTTCACTACTACAATACAAGAAGTCATCAGACCTAGTACTGACATTGCTTCCCTGAAGGTGCATAAGTTAGACTAGAAAATAATTTCTAGTGTCCTTGATGAGGATTTGTTTGGCTAGAGGCGGGAGAGAAAGCTGAGACATTGAATCCAGAAGGATGCCTAAGAAAATGCACTGCCTGGAAGGGGTTAAGTTTGACTTTTTTAGATTCACATCTTTCAGTATGGAGCAAACTACTTGAATGTGCAAATGAAGGGTTTCTGAGGAGTCAGATACGATCAGTAAATTGTCCAGATATGGAACTAACAGGATGTTTTGGGTTCTTATGAAAGATGCCACCTCCACCATCACTTTTTGGTGAATACCCTTGGGGCTTGAGACACCCCCAAAGAGTAGGGCTTGGTACTGTAAATGGACCGAAGCTCCCTCCATAAACACCGCCACTCTTAGAAACTTTTGATGAGTTTTGGATTGGAATATGGTAGTAGGTATCTTCTAAATCTACAGAGGCCATCATGCAATTTGGAAATAGCAGAGGGATTGTGGATTTTAGGGACTTTTTTTTTTTTTTTTTTTTTTTTTTTTTTTTTTTTATCCCCTCCCCTCCTCCCCCTGGGGGACTGGAACCAGGACTTTTTTGAGCAAAATTGATTTTATTTCTGTTATCATGGCCTTTTGTTTCAGGGAATCTTTAACTATCCCAGTGGGAAAGAATCTGTCCGGAGGAAAAAAATGGAACTCCAGAAGGAGACCCAATCTCAGGGTGGATAGAACCCAGGGGTTGGAAGAAATTTTCTCCCAGGCCCCAGCAAACCTGGACAGACACCCCCCCTCCCCCCACTGGAAGACAGACGTCATTGTTTGTGATCTTTGGAACTAGACTCTTTGTTGGGATTGAAGAGGAAACCTCTACCTTTACTAGGGACTTTAAATTTCCTATTGTCCTGAAACTTCTGATTAGGCTTTCCGGATTGTTTTTTGCTTTGAAAGGAATCAGGGGCATGACCCTGAGTGGGAAATCCTTTCTTCCTATCAGAAGCCTTCTCAAGTACTTTGTCTAAGACGGGACCAAAAAGGCGATCTCCAATGCAAGGGATGGAACATAGTTTGCCTTTTGAGCCTACATCACCCTTCCACTGCCTAAGCCTTCCACTGACTCTCCTAGAATAATTAAATAAAGTGAATGCTCTGGAACCGAATCTTACAGAATCTACAGAAGAGTCTGCCAAAAATCTACTGCCTTCGAAATTATGGGTAAGGATTCTAAGATCTCTTCTCTAGGGGTCTGGTTAACAAGATGGGATTGTAATTGTGGAGCTTTTTTTTGTCTATTGGATAAGACAGAGTTCCTAGATCCTCAAAAGGCAAGGTGGATTTCTTAGTCATTTTAGCCACCTGGGCATCAATTAATGGGGCTCTATCCCATGACTTAGTGACTGACTCCTCAAAGGGGTACTTCCTTTTAAGGCGTTTAGGAAAAAAAGATTTCTCAGGATTTTCCCATTCCTTATCAATTATTTGCTTGATACTTTTATGCAAATTAAAAATACAGGACTTCTTGGGGCCTAAGCCTTCATATAGGGCATCTTTGGTAGTGACTGTCTCTCTGCTCTCCTCAAGATTAGCCGTTAGGCGGATTGCTAAGGAGCTGATCAGTATCATCTGGAGAAAAGATACAATAATAAAGCCTCCAACCACTCAGGGATTTAAATGGCGCAACAGGTGAATAGCAGCAGTAGTCCCAAGGACACTCAGGCAGTAGCGAGATACAGTAAAAGAGAAATTTATTCGAACAACGCGTTTCATTGCCCGCGCCGGCGTCTTCATCAGGTTCACAAAGAATGAATGACCACAATACATATATATAGGAAGAACAATAAAATGAGTGACTTAATTGACTCACATGTCGATCCGGAATCGCAAGGTCAGCTGATCAGGCAGAAGTGACGCTAATCTCGTTCACGGACTACATGATCAGCTGTCCAAACGGAAGCAAAACAAAGATAACGGAACGACAAGAGGTCACAGCTATTTTCTACAGGTAAATAACAAAACATACATAATAACTATATAATGCAAATATAATTAAAAAGGTAAGGAAAAATTATAAAAATGTAAAAAAATATATATGATTAGTTAATAAAAGCAGCATACAAAGGAATGCAATTATACCGTATTCTCTATCATTTCCTTAAGCCCATCCGGGTATAAGCATTTTAATTTGAATATCCAGTAAGACTCTTTATTAATAAGTTGTCTGAATCGATCTCTAGTGTCTGATGGAATAATATCTATTATTATTAGTCTAAGATTTTCTGGATTTTTATCATGTTTTAACATAAAATGACGAGAAACACTATGTAGGGGAAATCCCTTTCTAATATTGAATCTATGTGTGTTCATGCAAGGACATTCGAGCAAATATACCGCATGGTTAGATTCACAGTTCACATTGTGTTCAATCATAAAAGACTCATTAGTAACATTGGATTTAAAATTACTACAATTGTCCTGAATAATATTACAACAAAGACATCTTGTTTTATTGCATTTCTTATTACATTTTTTGGCTGCTGTTGAAGTGGTCCAATTATCCGACCCTTTTTTAGGAAGTGGTTCAATAATCTTTAGTTTGCTTGGGGCCAGGAAATTACGAAGAGACATGGGCTTTCTGAAAGTAATCTGTGGCTGTTTGGGAAAAATATCCTTAAGGACTGGGTCACTAAGTACAATTGGCCAATGTTTCCGCAAAATTTTGCGGACAGAATCTGAGGCACAATTAAAAGTTGTTAAAAAATTATGTTTAATCAAGCCCTTTTGTGTTTCTGTCTTTTGGACTGGGTCATATGAAGAGGCGCTACTTTTTGTACATTATATTAATGCTAATACCTTTTGGTTTAAGTTTCATCCCTCATTTTTCGGAGTCATCCGTACAGTTCTTGGATCTTGAAATTTTAAAAACCACTAGTGGCTTGATTAAAACTAAAACGCACTTTAAAGCCGTAGATGTCAATAGTTTTTTAAATTTTCAGAGCTGCCATTATCCAAAATGGCTACGAAATGTACCCTATGGACAATACTTGCGGATACGCAAAAACTGTACGGATGACTCCGATTTTAAATCCCAATCCTTAGTGTTGCGTCAAAGATTTCAAGAAAAAGGTTATCCCCCAAAAATGTTGACACAAGCTTATAATAGTACTAAAAATTACAGCCAGAAAGATTTGATAACACCAAAAGAAAAATTTACTATGACAGAAACACAAAAGGGCTTGATTGAACATAATTTTTTAACAACTTTTAATTGTGCCTCAGATTCTGTCCGCAAAATTTTGCGGAAACATTGACCAATTGTACTTAGTGACCCAGTCCTTAAGGATATTTTACCCAAACAGCCACGGATTACTTTCAGAAAGCCCATATCTCTTCGTAATTTCCTGGCCCCAAGCAAACTAAAGATTATTGAACCACTTCCTAAAAAAGGGTCGGATAATTGGACCACTTCAACAGCAGGCAAAAAAATTAATAAGAAATGCAATAAAACAAGATGTCTTTGTTGTAATATTATTCAGGACAATTGTAGTAATTTTAAATCCAATGTTACTAATGAGTCTTTTATGATTAAACACAATGTGAACTGTGAGTCTAACCATGCGGTATATTTGCTCGAATGTCCTTGCAAAATACAATATGTGGACCGCAACGTTCAGACGGTGCGGTCCCGCATGAACACACATAGATTCAATATTAGAAAGGGATTTCCTCTACATAGTGTTTCTCGTCATTTTATGTTAAAACATGATAAAAATCCTGAAAATCTTCGACTAATAATAATAGATATTATTCCATCAGACACTAGAGATCGATCTAGACAACTTATTAATAAAGAGTCTTACTGGATATTCAAGTTAAAATGCTTATACTCGGATGGGCTTAATGAAATGATAGAGAATACGGTATAATTGCATTCCTTTGTATGCTGCTTTTATTAACTAATCATATATATTTTTTTACATCTTTATAATTTTTCCTTACCTTTTTAATTATACTTGCATTATATAGTCATTATGTATGTTTTGTTATTTACCTGTAGAAAATAGCTGTGACCTCTTGTCGTTCTGTTATCTTTGTTTTGCTTCCGTTTGGACAGCTGATCATGTGGTCCGTGAACGAGATTAGCGTGACTTCCGCCTGGTCAGCTGACCTTGCGTTTCCGAATCGACAGGAGTCAATTAAGTCACTAATTTTATTATTCTTCTTCCTATATATATATATATATATATATATATATATATATATGTATTGTGGTCATTCATTCTTTGTGAACCTGATGAAGACGCCGGCTCGGGCGTTGAAATGCGTTGTTCGAATAAATTTCTCTTTTACTGTATCTCGCTACTGCCTGTGTGTCCTTGGGACTACTGCTGCTATTCACCTGTTGCACCATTTAAATCCCTGAGTGGTTGGAGGCTTTATTATTGTATCTTGACACCTAATTCCTGGTGGTTGGATCGGCTGCAAGGTGGAACCTCTACTTACATGCTGACATCAGTGTTGTGCCTGACTGGTAGCACAACCTACGGGGTGAGCAATTTTCTTACTAATTTGTTTGAGATTTTCACCCTAATTTATTGCACTGCGCAGCGCTCTGTGGTTTCTTGTCTTATGTATCTGGAGAAAATAGCAATTTGGATTTAAACTCTTCTTGCTCGTCATCTGAGGAGGAACATAGAGTAAGATTTTCCTCTTGAACACTATGGGGACTGGAAATAGCAGGGGTTACCACAGAGGAGGCTGATGCACCCACATTCCCGACAATTCCTAGTCCTTTAAGGTACGAATCTCTCTCCTCCGGGTCATTACCCTTATGTTGCTAGCAATTGCAGAGGACTCCTGGGCCACAATAATTTCAATACAGGCTGCACATAGACTTTTTATAGGCAGGATCTAACGGCTTCCTACATTCTGAACATTCCTTTTTATGGGATTTAGAAGATGACTTCTTGCTACCCTACAAAACAAAATAATAGCCTTATTTAGCTAGTAGAATATGGAATGAAATTGAAATGATCTCAAACAGAAGTAGATCCACACCTCCGTAGCCGGGCTGGAACTACTCTTCTTGGAGCGTCCACCTCCCTCTATCAAATGCTCTGACATGCTGGAGGAAGTTTTTCAGCAAAAACACTGCAGGGCAACCAGGAATGGTCTGCTCAGCTGCTGCGGGCTGGTATTACTACAAGCTGTTGGTACTGCTGGCTGCTGCTGGATAACCACTGCGGGATGGGGGTATTGCTGTTAGCTGGTTGCCTGCTGTCCACTGGCTCCGGATGCTGTAAGATGCCGACAGGGGGATCTGAAATGGAGAATTCCTGTGTCCCTTTATAATGGAGCCGGAACCGGAAGTGGCGCTACGCTGCTGGGCTGACGTCACATCTGCCGGCGTTCTGCGCAAGTGACGCACCGGCTCCAGAGCCCCCACCTCCTTAACGCCACTGACCCAAAGAAACAGAGACGCTGGGCTATCGGGACCCCACCGGATCCCCTGCAGGACCCACAGGCAGACTCACTTTTGATGAACAGGGAGCCCCACTACTGGAGGACCTGCAGCCCCTTGGAGATTAATGGAGACAGCTCCCAGGGCTCCTACCAGTGGACAGGAAACCTGAACTGAGGTGTGGAGAGGTGTGTCCCTCTTTATGTTCCCAGGTTTCCTGTCCTGCGGTGAGAGGTCCTCTCCAGGGATGCTGTCATGAGCGATCAGGTAAAACCTGTGAACAATAACATAGATAGATATGTTTAGTAGTTAGTGTAAAACTGTATTTCCCATCATTGATTAAAATAGATATTACTCATTATGTAGTAACTAACATACATACAGTATGCATAGAAGTAGCTTTCTTTATACGGAGATAGTAAGCATTTTAAAGCTGCTCATAGACATTACATGTTCAGTGTTAAGAATTATGCTGTCGATTTGATCTACGGTATATATGATGGAAAAAAAAGGATGAGTCAGCACTCTCCTTTCATATGGTGGTGCATGTGGACATAGGCTTTAGGCAGAGGTTAAAAAAAATAATAATTCTGGCACTCGTGAATCTTCAATAAGCTTTGCTTTTTATCCAAGTATCCGGAAAACAGAAGATAAATGCAGAACGCGTTTTAGCAACCATCTTTCTCAACTAAATTACCTTATGTGCAACAATTACACCAAAAAAAAGGCATCTGTCTGTATGAGCTTAGAAGTATCTCTGTGTCCAATGTATGCAGGGGAAAAGCCCTTGCTCCTACTTGTCTTGTCTTATCTACAAGACCCTGGTGAGCAGTGTTTCACATGAGCTGTACCTGAACCAATCTACAGTATATAACCTTCATCACTACAGGTTACCATGTAAGTACTGTAATTCCTACATACATTGCAAAGGAAACAAATGGATGTAAAGGTAGATGGCTGTGCAGCATTTAATTCAAAGAGAAATAGTCTGACTAAATGTCATTGTATACTGCATATGTTTGGATTGCTATGCATTGTTCTTCTGTAAATGTGTCATTCAGTGAAGGGGGTCATCCTTCATTTCTAAAGCACTTTGATCTTATGTTTCTGCAGGATGCTAAAGGTTTCAATACTTTTCCTTGAAGATTGGAGAAAAAAAAAATCTATTCCTGGAAGCTGGTTTCTTGTGGTGGCTTAGATTTAACCATTGATGTATCTAGCACCATTTGAAATCAGTGTTTTAGGAGTATGAAATGCATCTACTAGACTTCAAGAAAAGCATGTAAATAATTTGTGACTGCTAAGTAAGAAACAATAATGTTAGACATAGTTATTCCTTTTAAATAAATTAGTTGTTTCCAGAATTATCAAACCAAATGCACACTTAAAGGCTTCACCCACCTTAGAATACATTTCTTTTATTATTTATTGCTTGAAATGACAAAACCATTATTAAACATTATGTTGCAGATGGTGTTTTTTTTCTTTTCTTTTTGAGCTGTGAACACATTCTGCCGAGTACAATTCTTTGCAGTTCTTTATAATTTGTCACAAATCACAGTACAGTTGTCTGCAGAAGGTAGAACCATCTCCAAGAATTCCACATCACCATCTGCCTGTAACTGCTGGCTACTACTGTGTGTAAGTGAATCCATCTATGTGAATGAAATTTAGGATATTAAAATGAGTTGTGTAACACTTGCTTACAACTTAGATTAAACGCACCTTACACTCTTTAAACAATGAGCAAAATATTTTACACAAAAAATACTTTTCAGTTTCAAGTATCTTCTACCATAGTTGCCTGCAGTATATTCCACAACCGTCTAGAAACATAAAATTATAATCAAAAGCTGCCAGTACAGCTTCTGACCATGATATTCTTGATTCCCTTATTTAAAGGGATACTCCACTGCCCCAGTGTCTGGAACATTTAGTTCCGAATGCTGGGTACAGGCTGCGGGGGTCGTGACGTCACACAACACCCCCTCAATGCAAGTCAATGGGAGGGGTTGTGACGGACATCACGCCCCTCCCATAGACTTGCATTGTGGGGGTGTGTGTGACGTCACAAAGGGCGTGACCGTGACGTCACGACCCCTGCACCCAGTGTTCTGAACTAAACGTTTCGGATGCTGGGGAAGTGGAGTACCCCTTTAAGGCTTGTCTTCACAGGTTACATTCAGGGGTGCCATCCGGTTTTCCAGCCATCAAACCATTCTTGGAGACAGAAATGTCAGTACCTTTATGTTAAAGTCATTAGGGTCCATTGTTATTTATATGGATAAGTTGGAAAATGGATTTGTCACTAATAGCGATGATTGCTTTATTCTAAATGGAAGCCATGACCCTAGTGTGAAGAGCCTTAAGATGACCATATACATGGCCTTCTCTGCATTCCACCTGATGATCTTCAACTGTGCCTGGTTGTAAATGTTTATAATGTTAATAACCGAACAGTCATTCATTAGTCAGCCAGTTAATGTCTCTGCTGTAGCTGGCTATGCTTGAATATTTCAATTTCACATATAGATTAATCTTTCACTTTCTAGTCAGTTCTACAACTGTTCAGCCTCTTTACACACAAACAGGAAAACAAGGCACCCATCTGGCCTGTACTAAAGATAGGTAGTAATGATCATTATACCCATGTCTGCAGTAGATAAGTGGTAAACACTTTAATGGTCTATTCACACGTACAGTATTCTGCACAGATTAGATGCGCAGGATTTCAAGCTGTGTTCAGTCATTCAGTTTACATTGAAATCTGCAGCAGAAAATCCTGCGCATTAAATCTGCACAGAATACTGTATGTGTGAATAGACCCTAAAGGGGTATTCCAGTGAAAAAGAATTTTTTTTCATATCAACTGGCTCCTGAAAGTTAAACAGATTTGTAAGTTACTTCTATTTAAAAATCTTAGTCCTATCAGTACTTATCAGCTGTTGAATATGAGTTTTTCCTTTCTGTCTGACAACAATGTCTGCTGACACCTCTGTCTGTCTCAGGAACTGTCCAGAGTAGAAGCAAATCCCCATAGCAAACATCTGCTCTGGACAGTTCCTGAGACAGACAGAGGTGTCAACAACTCAACTTCAGCAGCTGATAAGTACTGGTAGGATAAATTTTTTTTTATAGAAGTGATTTTCAAATCTGTTTAACTTTCTGGAGCCAGTTGATATGAAAAAAATATTTTTTCACTGGAATAACCTTTAAATTTGACAGCTAATGTGTGGGAGGTAGACCACAGAGGTGAGGTATATATAGAGCTCCAAATAAATACCGTATTATCTGACATTGAGGTGCCCAAGTTAAACTAGTAATAATTCTCTCTCTATATGTGATCTTGCTGTGTTACTATATTGCTATGCAAAAGGAATTGTTCTAGTAAAAAAAACAGCCATATAAAAATAAACTCATACTCACTTACCACAGTCCCCCTCAGCTGACTCTCGAATGCTTGTCATCGCTGCTTCCACAGGAACTGCACCACTTACTCATTGATGTAATTTTTTAAAATCTAAAGTGAGTTAGCAAAAGGAATACATTTTTTTTTACATAAAAAAACTTTACATAAAATGATGAGAAACTAGTAAAACACCATACAGTATTATGTTCAAACCACTCAAAGTTCTTTGACTATGCCTGAGCTGTCATATGCCTCACGCAATAGTAACAAAAATTGTTGATATCTTTCAGTTACAAAGTTATGACACACGGTAAGTCTTAAATCAGTATAAATGGGGCCTGTCACCTCCTGTTAAATAAATCAAACAGATCCAGTAAAGGATTCACAGGCTTACAATCATCACTATTAAATAGGTGTGCGTTTGATAAGATCCACTCTTTGTACAATACAGGTGTATGGCTACAGCATAGCCATCACCATGTTTGACATGAATGTAAACAGATAAAAACTGCTTTAACAGATCTGTGGAAAAAAGGAAACACTTAATCATAAAAAGTTTCTTTGTTGTGTAAAAAAAAATGTTTTGTGATTTTTTATTCAAAAGTAGTTTTCCTTTTTAAAAGACTTGTAAGTTAGTAAATACTTCTAAACACATCCAATAATTGTGGCATCCCCTATCACCCTGAATATGTATGGCTGTATTTCCCCTTGCCAGCACTGCTTGTATGGAACTCTATGGAGTATGTATAGCAACGGTCAGTCCTGTCCTGACTTCTGAATGATAAATCTGTCTATGGGTATATTTACACATACTGGGGGAGATTTATCAAAACCTTACTGAAGGAAAAGTTGTACATAGCAACCAATCAGATTGCTGTGCAAAGGAAACATTTCCCAGTTGCCCATAGCAACCAATCAGCGTGCTTTTTTTTTTTTCATTTTTAGGTGCCCACAAAACAAAAGATTTTGCGGGCACCTAAAAATGAAAAAAACAAACAAACAAACAAACAAGCTGATTGGCTGCTATGGGCAACTGGGAAATGTTTCCTTTGCACAGATTTGATAAATATCCCCCAATACGTTTGCTGCAAATCTGATAATGTGAACTTGATGCTGTGTTTACTCATTTATTTACATTGACTTACACAGCATCAAATCCGCAGCAAACATTATACATGAATGTACTGCAACAGTGCTTAGTCAGACACATTTATCCCTTAAGAGGACTGTACAAAATAGGTGGCTGAGCTTTAATGGCTTCTTTCTTTTTGTCACTTAGAATAAATAATTGTAACTGGCTGAACAGCATTTGAAGAAAATTGAGGGAACCAATAATGTTAATTTTTATTAGTGACGTTTTGATTCCAGATGAAAAATCTGATTAATTGCTGTTAACAAATTGTCTTCTATAAAGTATTTATTATTTTTTTTTACAGCGCCTCATTTCAAGCAGTACTCCCTTACACTGAATGACCGATCTCTTTTGGTGTTCAGAGGTTGAAGTTGTAATCTAGCACCATTTGAAATCGGTTATGACGGAGGGCAAAAAGCATCTACGTAAAATGTTCCAACATGATAGAAGAGCCAAGCATTTCATAAGTATTATAACTATATGTATTTCATTGCTTGCTGTATTTATAGTTCCTTTATGTAACCTATAGCAAGTACAGTCAATTAACTGAACAAATCTTTTGTATTGATTCTTATTAAAAAGGTCATGATAAGAAGGTTTGTGTTGTTTTCATGTATATTAAAGACTAAAGGTATTTTGGGGCTCTGATGTACTATAGACTGTACTGTTACCTGTCTCGGGAATTTTCTACTTTATAGGACATGCTCAAATCAAAAAGGTATGACATAAAACAATTTATTACTGCAGAACTTCTTACATTTGTAAAACACAGGATGATACCTAAAAAATTGCCAAAATAGTGTATGCCATTATCATAAATGTATTAATTAGAAGACCTACATACATGAAGCCCAGTCACAATAATGAACACAACAATTAATGATTTTTTATTGATAAACGGCAAAACAGACATCTGAAAACATGGAATAAAGCAAAGGCGGCACAGATAATCAAAAGAAGTCTGTGCTGTAGTGTGTGCTAAATAATAGTATACTTGTACTACTAGAAATAGCAGGTGTGACATTTTGGGTTAATTTAGCATCAAAGGTAACAGCTTTGTGGGCTAAGTGCCAAATAAGTAGCAAATAAGCTAATGGCTATGCAAAAGTTATGCAGCTTTTAGATTAGACTTTTCTAAACTGGGTGCCATGACACACTAATGTGTTAGCGGCAATCCCCCAACTGGGTGCCATGACACACTAATGTGTTAGCGGCAATCCCCCAACTGGGTGCCATGACACACTAATGTGTTAGCGGCAATCCCCCAACTGGGTGCCATGACACACTGTGTTAGCGGCAATCCCCCAACTGGGTGCCATGACACACTAATGTGTTAGCGGCAATCCCCCAACTGGGTGCCATGACACACTAATGTGTTAGCGGCAATCCCCCAACTGGGTGCCATGACACACTAATGTGTTAGCGGCAATCCCCCAACTGGGTGCCATGACACACTAATGTGTTAGCGGCAATCCCCCAACTGGGTGCCATGACACACTAATGTGTTAGCGGCAATCCCCAGCTGTGTCACGGGACCTTCTGGTCCCGCAACAGCAGCCACCTCTGCTCACTGATTTAAAGTGGCCGCAGCACTGGATGCCTGTTCAAGATCTGCAGTACGGGCCGTGACCACTTTTATTCAGTGAGCAGCTGCAGGGATTGAGAAGTGACACCCCTGACACCACCTGTCAGTGCAGTGCAGAGGGGCTGCCAGAGCGCACAGGAGACACAAGGCAGGTAATGCACAGAAGGGGATCAGAGGGGAGGGGAAAATAAATGATGTGGTACAAGGGGTGATAAAGGGCGGAATGAAAAGTTAGAGGGGGAAGAAATGTTGCCCAATGTGCAATTGGCCATATGGCAAGGAGTATGTCACCAAACTATGCATGTCTAAAAAGGTGTCACCAACATGAAAAGTTTAAAAAGCTCTCTTTTAGATGAAAGGAGAAATGAAAACAACTAAAGTCTAGCCTATGCAAAGGGCAGTACCTCACTTGAGCCCTAGCTAACCTTTCAGGGAAAGTAAGGCCCCTTTCACACTATAAAGTTGTTCCATTAAAAGATCCAATGTTAAATAAATGTCCGTTAGAAAAGCCATGTTAAACGGCAGTTACAAAATCCCATTAAAGTCTATGGTATTATCCGTTATGACTCGTTATACCCCGTCATGAAAACAGGACGTTATTTGTGACGGAAGAAAAAAACGGCACATGCACTCATTTTTCTTCAGTCACAAGAAACGGGTAAATTATCGGCTGTTATTGTTAACATTGAAGTCTATGGCAAACGGATGAGCCTTTATGTCATCCATTTGCACCCGGTTTATAATATCCGTTATTAATTCCGAGCATGCTCAGAAGAGGTGACATCAGCATACTCCTGCAGTGCTGAGGGACTACTGCTACTCCCATCATGGAACAGACTTGTTTCCATGATGAGAGTAGTAATTCCCCAGCTGCGGGAGTCTGCCGGTGGCTGGGGAGGCTACATTAGTGTTTGTACTACAACAGGGGGTTTGTAGTACAGGGGCTGAGGGATTGATTTCAAATAGAAGCGCTATGGTGGGGAAAAATATGTAGAATCACTGGGGTTATATGTCTGCCCCCCCCCCCCAGCGCTTCCATATATCTTGCCCCCTGCTGCGCTATATAAGTCTTGCCCCCCCCCCCCCCCCCGGAGCACATATACATACATATATATATATATATATATATATATATATATATATATATATGTCCCCCACAGCACATATATATTGTCCCCTACGGCACTATCATAAACCCCCGGCAGTGCTATGAATGAAAAGTATTCTACTAGCAGCGCATCTGGCCGGGAAGACAGCCGGCCCGATGCACTGCTCAAAGAATACTTGTCTTTCATAGCGCTGCGGCAACATATGAGCATAGAAGCACTGTGGGGGCCAGATAACGCTATATGTATGGCTCCCACAGCACTTCTATCCACATATGCCGCCGCAGCGCTATGCGCTGCTGCAAGAATACTTGTCATTTATAGCGCTGCAGCGGCATCTGTGTAGAGATGCGCTGCGGGGGTCATATGTCTGGCCCCCATAGCACTTCTATAGTCATATGCCTTTGCAGCGCTATGAATGAAAAGTATTCTAACAGCTGCGCTTCTGGGCGGGAAGCCGGCCGTCGCGATGCGCTGCTGATACTATACTTGTCATTCATAGTGCGGCGGTGGCCTATGATTATAGAAGCGCTGTGGGAGCCAGACATGTAGCGTTATCTGGTCCCCACAGTGCTTCTATGTACATATGCCACCGCAGCGCTATGAAACTTTTCATTCATAGCGCTGCCGGGGGTTTATGATAGTGGCGCGGGGGGGGGGGGGAGGGGGCAAAATATATATATATATATATATATATATATGCGCTGCAGGGGATAATATATATATATGTAATACAGGGGGCAATACCGAAATAAATGCGCTGCAGGGGGCAAGATATATAGAAGCGCTGTGGCGACCAGACATATACCCTCCCCCCAAGTGATTCTATATATCTTTCCCCCTCGCAGCACTTCTATTTGAAAACCCCAGAAAGTTAAACAGATTTGTAAATTACTTCTATTAAAAAATCTTAATCTTTCCAGTACTTATTAGCTGCTGAATACTACAGAAGAAATTATTTTCTTTTTGGAACACAGCACTGTGCTCGTGATGTCAGCAGAGAGCGCTCTCTGCTGATATCTCTGTCCATTTTAAGAACTGTCCAGAGTAGGAGAAAATCCCCAAAGCAAACATATGCTGCTCTGGACAGTTCCTAAAATGGACAGATATGCCAGCAGAGAGCACTATGCTCGTGATGTCAGCAGAGAGCACTGTGTTCAAAAAAAGAAAATTTCCTCTGTAGTATTCAGCAGCTAATAAGTACTGGAAGGATTAAGATTTTTTTAATAGAAGTAATTTACAAAACTGTTTATCTTTCTGACACCAGTTGACTTAAAGAAAAAAGTTTTCCACTGGAGTACCCCTTTAACCCCTTAAGGACCAAGGACGTACCGGTACCTCTAACAACGGCCGGGACCAGTGGCTAATAAGACGCGGCTATTAACTCTTTAGTCAAAAGCTTCCTCTGTGGATTTTCCTCCACAACAAGGATTAGGAAGAAAAAAAACAGGCAACGTATGGGTGTATATGTTCCAGCATCACATCAAAACGGCTAAAGATATTAACATGAAACTTGGCACACATGTTACTTATATGTCAACAACAAACTTAGGATAGGTAACCCTTACTCACCCCCATTTGCCAGGGTCGGGGTTTTTGTTTAAAGTCCCATACAAGTCTATGGGCAATATATGTTACTGCATAACTTCCAAACGGCTGGAGATATTTCGATAATACTTGGTCACATGTTACTTATATGTCCACTTAAAATATAGGATAGTCAATTTAACCCTTAACTACCCCCATTTGTGAGGGTCGGGTTTTTAGTTTAACCCCTTAATGGACGTAAATGTACTTAGCGCACCATGATGCACATTTACATGTTGCCATAATCGCGAGCACCGGAGCACCAGATGTCCACAATTAACAGCTCAGATGCCGTGATCAATACAAATCACGGCTTCTGCGGCACTTTGAATGGATGATCGGATTGCCCGCATCGCTGCCGCGGGGATCCGATCATCCAGCATGGCAGCCAGAGGTCCCCTCACCTGGCTCCGGCCAGATAGAGCAGAAGATCACCAATAATACTGATCAAAAAATTTTAAATAAAGTAAAAAAATGTGAAAAATCCCCCTCCCCAATAAAAAAAGTAAAACGTCAGTTTTTCCCATTTAATCCCCCGAAAAACGTAAAAAAAAAATAATTAATACACATATTTGGTATCGCCGCGTGCGTAAGTCTGAACTATTAAAATATATTAAAAAACAGAAGGTTGGGGGACTCTCACTGTGCTAATATGTACCGAGGTTTCTGTGTTACACGTAACCCTACGTGCCAGAGAAAGAAGAAGAAAATATTGGTATACAGACCTAGGTATTTTTTAAAAATGTTTTTAACCCCTTAAGGACCAGGCAAATTTTCACTGTAGGACCAGAGAGTTTTTTGCACATCTGACCAC
Organism: Hyla sarda; assembly: GCF_029499605.1. Lineage (NCBI taxonomy): Eukaryota > Metazoa > Chordata > Amphibia > Anura > Hylidae > Hyla > Hyla sarda. Next base: position 331,340,267 of record NC_079190.1, read on the forward strand.
TGTCACTTTAAGCATTAATAACTCTGGGATGCTTTTACCTTTCATTCTAATTCCGAGAGAATTTTTTCGTAACCTATTCTACTTTATGTTAGTGGTAAAATTTTGTCGATACTTGCGTCATTTCTTGGTGAAAAATTCCAAAATTTGATGAAAAAATAGAAAATTTTGCATTTTTCTAATTTTGAAGCTCTCTGCTTGTAAGGAAAATACATTCCAAATAAATTATATTTTGATTCACAAATGCAATATGTCTACTTTATGTTTGCATCATAAAGTTGACATGGTTTTACTTTTGGAAGACATCAGAGGGCTTCAAAGTATAGCAGCGATTTTCCAATTTTTCACAAAATTTTCTAAATCGGAATTTTTCATGGACTAGTTCAGGTTTGAAGTGGATTTAAAGGGTCTTCCTATTAGAAATAACCCACAAATTACCCCATTATAAAAACTGCATCACTCAAAGTATCCAAAATGACATTCAGTAAGTGTGTTAACCCTTTAGGCGTTTCACAGGAATAACAGCAAAATTAAGGAGAAAATTCAAAATCTTCATTTTATACACTCGCATGTCCTTGAAGACCCAGTTTTTGAATTTTTACAAGAGGTAAAAGGAGACAAATCCTCTCAAAATGTGTAACCCAATTTCTCTTAAGTAAGGAAATACCTCATATGTGTATGTCAAGTGTTTGGCGGGCGCAGTAGAGTGCTCAGAAGGGAAGGATCGACAATGGGATTTTGGAGAGTGAGTTTTTCTGAAATAGTTTTTGGGGGGCATGTCACATTTAGGAAGCCCCTATGGTGCCAGAACAGCAGAACCCCCCCCCCCCCACATGGCTTACCATTTTGGAAACTACACCCCTCAAGGCATGTAACAAGGGGTCCAATGAGCCTTAACACCCCACAGGTGTTTGATGACTTTTCGTCAAAGTCGGATGTGTAACTGAAAAAAAATAATTTTTCACTAAAATGCTGGTTTTTCCCCAAATTTTACATTTTTACAAGGGGTAATAGGAAAAAATTACCCCCAAAATTTGTAACCCCATTTATTCTGAGTATGGAAATACCCCATGTGTGGACATCAAGTGCTCTGCTGGCGCACTACAATGCTCAGAAGAGGAGCGCCATTGAGCTTTTGAAAAGGGAATTTGGAATGGAAGTCAGGGGCCATGTGCGTTTACAAAGCCCCCTTGGTGCCCGAACAGTGGACCTCCCCCACATGTGACCCCATTTTGGAAACTACACCCCTCACAGAATTGAATAAGGGGTGCAGTGAGTATTTACACCCCACTGGCGTTGGACAGATCTTTGGAACAGTGGGCTGAGCAAATGCAAAATAACTGACAGTTTTCTGGAACAGTGGTCCGTGAAAATGAAAAGACACCTGTGGGACGAAAATGCTCACTGTACCCCTTATTACATTGTGAGGGGTGTAGTTTCCAAAATGGGGTCACATGTGGGAGAGGTCCATTGTTCTGGCACTATGGGGGGCTTTGTAAACACAGGTGGCCTTCAATTCCGGACAAATTTTCTATTCAAAATCCCAATGGCGCTCCTTCTCTTCTGAGCATTGTAGTTCGCACTCAGAGTACTTTACATCCACACATGGGGTATTTATATACTCAGGAAAAAAAAGCCCCCCAAAATTTGTAACCCCATTTCTTCTATTTTCCCTTGTTAAAATGAAAAATTTAGGGTAACACCAGCATTTTAGTGAAATTTCTTTTTTTTTTTTTTCATTTTCCCATCCAACTTTAATAAAAATTTGTCAAACACCTGTGGGGTGTTAAGGCTCACTATACCCCTTGTTACATTCCGTGAGGGGTGTAGTTTCCAAAATGGGGTCACATGTGGGTATTTATTTTTTTGCATTTATGGCAGAACCGCTGTAAAATCAGCCACCCCTGTGCAAATTACCAATTTAGGCCTCAAATGTACATAGTGCGCTCTCACTCCTGAGCCTTGTTATGCGCCCGCAGAGTATTTTACGCCCACATATGGGGTATTTCCGTACTCAGGAGAAATTGCTGGACAAATTTTGGGGGTCTTTTTTTCCTTTTACCTCTTGTGAAAATAAAAAGTAAAGGGCAACAACAGCATGTTAGTGTAAAAAAAAAAAACATTTTACACTAACAGGCTGGTGTAGACCCAACTATTCCTTTTCATAAGGGGTAAAAGGAGAAAAAGCCCCCCCCATCATTTGTAGTGCAATTTCTCCCGAGTACGGAAATACCCAATATGTGGCACTAAACTGTTTCCTTGAAATACGACAGGGCTCCGAAGTGAGAGAGCGCCATGTGCATTTGAGGACTAAATTAGGGATTGCGGGGTGTGGCCTGGCTGCCTTGCTGCATGCACGTCTGAACTGAAAGCTCGGTCTCCCGGAGTGCTATAAAGCGACTTTACACAGCATCCAGCAGCCTAAATTGACTCACATCGGGTGTCCGAACCTCCTAAGTATACCTGGGAGAAGAAGGAAGCCGACGGGCCATGCTGCGCTCGCAAAATTCTACTTCACGAGGTAGCGGCGGCGGCAGAGAGGAGAGAGACGGGAGGTGCCCCGCAAAAGATCAGCGAGCCTCTCCTACGCATGTGCCCTCCCGCACTAACCTGAGGCGTTCCACGTCAGATCCAGCACTGCCGCCGAGAGACTCTGCTGGTGAAGACTCCCTGGCCGCCTGCAGTCCTCACTCCTCACACGGTACGAGATCCTTCTCCCCCTCGGTGAGTGAACGTCGCCATACCTCTGCTCCTGTGCTGCGGGACTCTGCCCCATTTTCCTCCCCCTCCTGCAGCCCCCTCAAGCAGCGACTGGACTTAGACGTCTCACAGCGAGATTCAGGCTGCACTTCCCGACCCCACACTGCCGAGCTGCCCAGTTCAGGGGGAGATGCCCTCATGGCCTTACAAGTGGCTAATGTGGCTCTGACAGACACCATTATGAAGGAGACTTCCACTCTCTGCTTCATCCTATTCAGGCAGAGGTGAGAGATCTGGGAGGGAGGATTGATCACCTGGAAAATAGACTCGGGGACTTTGCCAGCTCCCATAACGAGCTCATAGATGCCCACAATTCCCTTGAAGATACAGTCACAGTGATGAAAGCTAAACTGGCGGACCTTGAAGATCGGGGAGGAGGAACAATATAAAGCTAAGGGGAATCCCAGAGTCGGTCCCCCCCCCCGAGACATTCCTCAATATGTCCGTACCCTTCTACAAGCTGCCTTACCCAACTTACCGCCTGCTGATTTGGAGATTGACAGAGCCCATAGGGTCCCCAGGCCCAAGCATCTTGCTGAGACAACCCCGAGGGATGTTCTCGCCTGCATACATTTCTTCAGGGTCAAGGAGGAACTAATGTCCTCCTCCAGAAAAAACGGAGGCCTGCCAGCCCTGTTCCACAAGATTGCAGTATTTGCGGACTTATCTGCCGCTACCCTGCAGATGCAGCGTGCTTTTAACCCCATTACCTCCGCACTCCGCAGTGCTGACAAGCCCTACAGGTGGGGCTTTCCGGTGCGCTTGCTGGTGCACCACAAATATAAATTGCATGTGATCACCTCAGTTGAGGAAGGCAAGCTCCTCTTACAAGAATGGAACATCTCAATCCCTGATCCCCCGACCTCGGCTCCGAAGAAGCTACAAGGAGACTGGGCCACAGCGTGATAATGGCTGGATGATCATTCAGGACTTACCTACTTCGGGAGTTCAACTACATTCTTTGTTTGGATGTCTGCAGCACTGGGCTGCAGATGGGACTCTGACCCCACAAAGTTTGATGGTTCTCCATCTCACACTCTTTTGCTATATATCCTTTTCAATGCTATTATCCATTGCATGATTGTTGTTTGTTTGTTATTTTTTTGTTACCTCACCTGCCTTAGTTCTTGTGATCCATCTATTCGGTCTTCTTATTGCCTGACCTGTGCCACTCTTAGGGGGACGCTCTCGCTGGGAAGTGTTCCACCCACCCTAGGTTACCATGTATTTGTTGCACATATTTTACTGTTTTTACAAGTATATTATGGTGTTAAAGCTTATTAGTGTCAACTCTAATGGTCTTAATAGCCCAATGAAACGATCTCATTTGTGGAGACAGACATTAGAATTGAGAGTGGATGTTCTTTGCATACAAGAGACACATCTGCTCTCCAGCGATGCATTTAGGCTGTCTCATAGATTGTATCCCCTGATTTTCCATTCCCACTTTCACACTAAAACCAGAGGTGTAGCAATAGCCATCAGAAATACCGTCGCCTTCTCTCTTTTAAAACAAATCTCGGACCCTAAGGGCCGATATGTCATCCTGATTTGTACTATGAATAATGTGGCATATACTTTAGTTGCCTTATACGCCCCCAATACCTTCCAGCTATGCTTTCTGAGGGCTCTCATGCGCACCATACACTCTGTGAGAGAGGGCAAGCTACTTATGTGTGGAGATTTTAACATCACTATAGATCCCCTTTTAGATTCCACGTCCCAAACATCAGGTTGCCCGCACCACTGGCGGACCTCCTTTGGAAGGAAGATCTTTATGATGTGTGGCGCTCTCACCACGCTCTAGAACGAGACTACGCGTTTCACTCCGGCGTGCACAATGTGTAATCTAGGATTGACTTTTTCCTAGTTGATAGATCGATACTTCCTCTTTCCATTGACTCCTCCATTGAGGTCATCCAGTGGTCTGACCACGCTGCTGACCTAGACGAACAACTCAACTCCCCCCCTGTCTACCTCTAGCGTAGCAATCCTTTCCTCCTCTCCCTCCCTTCCTCCCATGCTCAAATTGAAAAAGACCTCGTGGAATATTTTACGATGAATGAATCCTCCCCTGTCCAAGCTAGCACTACATGGAATGCCCACAAAGCATTTATACAGGGTTTGTTCATTAAACAAGGAGCAATACTCAAAAAACAGAGAAATGCCCAGCTAGAAGCAACACTGACAGAATTGCGCTTGGTAGAGCGGGCCAACATGGAGAATCCCTCCCCCCTGTTGGCGGATAAATTGAAATATCTTCGGCAAGATCTGAGGTCTCTACTTTTAGTCTCATATGAAAAAGCATACCGCAAAACCAGAGCCACATACTATTCCCTTGGTAATAAATCAGGTAAACTCTTAGCTGCTCGGTTAAAAGCACAACATTCAAGGTCCAAAGTTCCACATCTCTTCCATCCCCACACTAAAACCAAAGTTTATACTCCCTCCGAAATAGCACACAGATTGAGATTATTATGCTGACCTGTATAATTTACGGGACTCTGTCCCGTCCCCTCATGATATTCAAGAAAAAATTGATCACTTCCTCTCCTCCGTAAATCTCCCCTCCTTAACTCCCCAACAAACAGCCATGCTCAACGCCCCCATAACACCCTATGAAGTCTCAAAGATTATTAGGCAACTCCCCAGAGACAAGGCCCCCGGCCCAGATGGCTTTGCCAACCATTATTATAAATGTTTTAGTGACATCTTGGCCCCTCACCTCTGCAAATTTTTCCACCAGGTCCTCGAGTCCGGCACATTTCCAGAGGAAAATATGCAGGCCCTGATAGTGACTATTCCTAAGCCCGGCAAGCCCCCTGACTGCCCCCAAAACTTTCGCCCTATCTCCCTCTTAAACTTGGTTACTAAAATATTTGCTAAAATAATTGCGAACCGTGTGGCCCCCCTGTTGCCGTCTCTGGTAGCAGCCGACCAAGCTGGTTTTGTCCCTCATAGAACGCTGGGTGTGCTGCACTATACCACTGAGCGGGGCCTTCCGGTTCTGGCCCTCGCCCTGGATGCCGAGAAGGCGTTTGACCACCTCAGGTGGTCGTTCGCCTTCTCGGTACTGCACAGGTTTGGATTCCGCGGCCCAATTCTTACTGCCATAACCTCTCTGTATAAGAATCCCACGGCCAGGGCGCATGTAAACGGCACCCTCTCCCCTGAATGCAACCTCACAAATCGAACCCGCCAGGGATGTCCATTGTCCCCCTTAATTTTTATTTTGGCTATGGAGCCTTTGGCTCAAGCAATCAGGGAATCTACTCAAATCACTGGAGTGGTGCTGGGGGGGTAGGTTCCATGTAATATCCCTCTACGCGGATGACGTACTTCTTACACTTACCGACCCAGCCAAATCACTGACAGCAGTTATGTCATTAATTTAAAATTACAGGGCACTTCCCGATTTAAAATATTACTACCTATCTACGCTAGTGTCTACCCTGTCGGGGTGGTTCGCCCTTGATGACTCTATCCCCTGGATACACTTGGAACATCATATGACCCTCCCCTTCTCTTTACCTGATCTACTCCTTACCCCGTTCTGGCAAGTCCCTCCCCCTTGGAACATGGGCCCGATAGTTTCAACTTAATTGACTGCCTGGATTGATTTCCACAGACTAGCTAATTCCACTGTCTCTCATTTAAAACAAGCACTGCCCTTCACCTTTGTACAAGCATTGCTCCCTAACACGGATCTTAGAAATTGGGTTGCTAGAGGGATCTCAGTGATAGGTGACCTGATCTCTACTCACTTCCACACTCAGACTTCTTTACATATCTCCAACTCAGACACTTAGTGGAGTCCCTGTCTCATTCCCCCCTTCACAGATACCCGATTTCCTTTATACATGTATCTAGAGGCAAAAAGGGTTTGAGAACTCTTTATAATGTCTTATTGCATACATCACAATTTCATAAATTCCACGATCTGAGAAGATGGGAATTAGATCTCAATGTAACTTTTTCAGAAGATGAATGGTTGTCCGCACACAGTATGTCTTCACGGTATTTAAAATGCACCACACATATTGAAGCACTTGCGAAAACAACTCTCCAGTGGTATTATACACCCGATAAATTAGCTTGTATCTTCCCCTCGACAGCGGGAGACTGCTGGAGGGGGTGTGGTGGGCATGGGTCCCTACTCAACATTTTATGGTCCTGTCCTCTCCTGCAAACTTACTGGACAGATTGTAAGGCTCTGTTTTGTGAAATTATTCCTGACTATAATGATTGGTCTCCTCAACAAATACTACTTCTCATGGGCATCGACCGGTTCCCTCATAGATATAGAGGTCTCCTGTGTATCATGTGTGCCACAGTAAAAATTGTGGTGGTGAGGGAGTGGAAAACTCCTAATGTACCATCTGTGAAAGATGTCATAGCATCCCTTAATCTTACATGTTCCTATGAGAAAATTATTTTGCTAGGGAACTCATCCTACCATATATTTGAAACTACTTGGTCCCTTTGGCTCTCCTTCCACTATAGCCACCTTCCATAACCTTAGTCTACTTCACCCTGGATGGAAGATTGACTCACCTCTTTCAACACCCCGCCCCCTATGCCTCCTATTGCTGAGTACCTCCTCTGGTGCCCTGCACAGTGGATATCCTCCACTAACACTCCCCACACCAAGATGCAGGAGACTTGTGTTTTGATACAGACTACTTTGACACTATGTGATGTTCTCTTAAAGGTGTTATCCAGGAAAAAACTTTTTTTTTTCAACTGGCTCCAGAAAGTTAAACAGATTTGTAAATTACTTCTATTAAAAAATCTTAATCCTTTCAGTACTTATGAGCTGCTGAAGTTAAGGTCGTTCTTTTCTGTCTAAGTCCTCTCTGATGACACCTGTCTCGGGAAACGCCCAGTTTAGAAGCAAATCCCCATAGCAAACTTCTTCTAAACTGGGCGTTTACTGAGACAGGTGTCATTAGAGAGGACTTAGACAGAAAAGAACAAACCTGAACTTCAGCAGCTCATAAGTACTGAAAGGATTAAGATTTTTTAATAGAAGTAATTTACAAATCTGTTTAACTTTCTGGAGCCAGTTGATATAGATAAAAAAGTTTTTTCCTGGAATACCCCTTTAAGATACTTGCTTCACTTATTATCTCCACAGGTTTTGGACCTGTTTCTGATAGATGGTATTTGTCCACTCATTGCTCGGGTTGTTATGCTCGATTGCATGTTTGTTTCTACTGTTCACATTTTGCCAGACCCCCTGGTCTGGTTTGTTTGTAATACGAAAAGATTTAATAAAAAATATTCTTTAAAAAAAAAAAATTAGGGATTGCATAGGGGTGGACATAGGGGTATTTCACGCCGGTGATTCCCAAACAGGGTGCCTCCAGCTGTTGCTAAACTCCCAGCATGTCAGTGCCTGGAAATGCTGGGAGTTGTTGTTTTGCAACAGCTGGAGGCTCCGTTTTGGAAACACTGCTGAACAATACGTTTTTCATTTTTATTGGGGGGGGGGGGGGGGGACAGTGTAAGGGGTGTATATGTAGTGTTTAACCCTTTATTATGTGTTAGAGTAGTGTAGTGTTTTTAGGGTACATTTACACTGGCGGGTTACAGTGAGCTTACCGCTAGGAGTTTGCGCTGACTGCCCTTGGTCCTTAGGTACCAGGGAGCAAAGGCGTACCTGTACGCCCTTGGTCCTTAACAGGTAAAAAAAAATGGGGTGTGTGAAATGATGAGGTAGGTATGTATGTGCAAATATAGTGATAAAGTGATATTGTTATATTGTAAGCAGACTAGCAGTATATGATTAGAGTTAATATTTTATTATAGTATAGTAGTCCTAGCAGTGCCCTTGCTATGGATCAACTAGAATAGTAAAGTAAAACAATTTGTGCAAAGACAGTTAAAAAATTTAAAGTGCAAAAAATAAAAGAGCAAAAAATATAAAAGAACAGTCATCAATTGTATAGTTGTAATAGTTCTATGGGGAATTGTGGACAGTTATATTGTTTTGTAATCCATAGAGATACTTTGTAATCATTTTGTGGACAGTTATATGGGGAACCAGACATCTCAGTGGATAACAAAGTATCTCTATGGATTACAAAACGATATAACTGTCCACAATTCCCCATAGAACTATTCCAACTATACAATTGGTGACTGTTCTTTTATATTTTTTGCACTTTTTATTTTTTAACTGTCTTTGCACAAATTGTTTTACTTTACTATTCTAGTTGATCCATAGCAAGGGCCCTGCTGGGACTACTATACTATAATAAACTATTTTACTCTAATCATATACTTCTAGTCTGCTTACAATATAACAATATCACTTTATCACTATATTTGCACATACATACCTACCTCATCATTTCACACACCCTATGTTTTTCAAAAAATGTTAATATAAAGAATTTTTTAATTTTTAATACTTACTCATCCGTTTATATATACCTAGGTCTGTATACCAATATTTTGTTCTATTAAAATATACTGTAAATTATCCCGTATGATGAACGGCGTAAACGTAAAAAAAAATTAAAAAAGTTCCAAATTGCTGCTTTTTTGTCACATTTTATTCCCAAAATTCCCAAAAGCAAAAGCGGTACTGATTAAAACTACAGATCATGGTGCAAAAAATGAGCCCTAATATCGCCCCATATACGGAAAAGTGAGAAAGTCATAGGTGGTCAAAATAAGGCAATTTCAAACATACTAATTTTGTTAAAATGGTTTGAGATTTTTTTTAAGCAGTACAATTATAGAAAAGCATATAACATGGGTATAATTTTCATCGTATTGACCCACTGAATAAAGAAAACATGTCATTTTTACCGGAAAGTGTACAGCGTGAAAACAAAACCTTAAAAAATTTGCTAAATTGCAGTTTTCTTTTAAATTTTCCCACATAAATAATATTTGTTTGGTTGCGCCGTACATTTTATGGTAAAATAAGTGATGTCATTATAAAGTACAATTGGTGACGCAAAAAACAAGCCCTCATATGGGTCTGTGGATGGAAATATAAGAGAGTTATGATTTTTAGAAGGTGAGGAGGAAAAAACGAAAATGCAAAAATAAAATTGGTCTGGTCCTTAACCCCTTAAGGACTCAGCCCTTTTTCACCTTAAAGGACAAGTCTCACAGTAAACAATTGTTCAGCTTTTAGTGCTGAAGGTAAAGTTATACAGGTTTGTAAATCACTTCCATTACCAATGCTTCTTAGAAACAAGCTTTTTCTGCATTCTTCTGTCTGACAGGAAATTCAACTGTTCCAGGTTTTCATGACTTTCGACCCCCTATTCAGGCTGTTATCAGCAGCATCCAGGGGCCGTGACGTGACAATTACCCAGAAAACCTCTGTGCTGCAGAGAGCTTCCTGAGCTCGGCCTTAGCCCCTCCCATCTGATGAATATTCACACTGTCCTCCCTCTGTTCTGCAGTGATTGGCTGAGCAGCACTGCCTATATGCCGGCTGATTCAGATCATAGTTCTCTCCCCTCTCCTTGCTAATGTTTTTACACTGATAACGGAGGAGAGGGGGGAGGGGAGGGAGCTGCCAGCGTAGGGCTGTCACACTGAGAATGGAGGGGAGGGAGAGTAGAGTTGTCACACTGAGCACTGGGGAGAGAGGAGTGCAGGGCAGAGGAGGGGGGAGGTGATTGTGCCACTGTAAAGCTGTTTCATTGAGAGGAGGAGGGGGAGGGAGTGATTTTACAGTGTAAAACTGCAGCTTCAACTCCAGGGTCCCTCTCTCTGAGCACTGAGATTACATTTTGTTTCCTCGTGGCCACCCTGCTGTATAGGGCTATGATTGGAGCTCAGTGTTATGTGGGCGTGACTAACATAAGTTAGGGGAGGTAACAAGCTCTCTGCTCAGGCAGCTGAGAGCAGGAAATGTGAGCAGTGCATGCAGGGAAATGTAGTCTTTGAGATCACAGGCATAGCCACCATAACCAGGAAGTAACTGCAATTTATGAGCTGAATAGCTGGTGAATGGGGGGGCGGAAAAAAAATCACAAACATGTCAGAGAGGTGGTAGGTGAATATACTATGGAATGGCTAGGTATTTTTTTTTTCTTTGCTGCATGGGATATCTTCTTTAAGGACTGAGCTCATTTTTTGCAATTCTGACCACTGTCACTTTATGCATTAATAACTCTGGGATGCTTTTACCGATTATTCTGATTCAGAGATAGTTTTTTTGTGACATATTCTACTTTAACATAGCGGTAAATTTTTGTCGTTACTTGCATCCTTTCTTGGTGAAAAATCACAAAATTTCATGAAAATTTAGCATTTTTCTAACTTTGAAACTCTCTGCTTGTAAGGAAAATGGATATTTCAAATAAATTTTATATTGATTCACAAATACAATATGTCTACTTTATGTTGGCATCATAAAATTGACCTATTTTTACTTTTTGAAGACATTAGAGGGCTTCAAAGTATAGCAGCAATTTTCAAAATTTTTAAAAATATTTCAAAATCTGAATTTTTCAGGGACCAGTTAAGTTTGAACTGGATTTGAGGGGCCTTTCTGTGAGAAATACCCCATAAATGACCCCAATATAGAATACCCTCAAAGTTTTCAAAATGACATTCAAAAAGTGTGTTAACCCTTTAGGTGTTTCACAAGAATTGCAGCAAAATGGAGGAGAAAAATCTAAATCTGCGTTTTTTACACTAACATGTTCTTGTAGCCCCATTTTTTTCATTTTTAAAAGTGGTAAAAGGAGAAAAAGACCCTCAAAATTTGAAGCCCAATTTCTCTTGAGTACGTAAATACCTCATATGTTGACATAAGTGCTCTGTGGGCTCACAACATGGCTAAAGAGGGAAAGAGCAACAGTAGGATTTTTGAAAAAATTTTTGCTGTCATGGTTTTTGGGGGCCATGTTGCATTTAGGAAGCCCCCATGGTGCCAGAACAGCAAAAAAAAAAAACAAAAAAAACAAAACAAACACATGGCATACTATTTTGGAAACTACACCCCTCAAGGAACAAAGGAACGTAACAAGGGGTATAGTGAACTACTTAATACCCCACAGGTGTTTGACAACTTTTCGTTGAAGTTGGACGTGAAAATGGAAAATTGATTTTTAACACTAAAATTATGGTGTTACCTCAAATTTTTCTTTTTTACAAGGGATAATAGGAGAAAATGGACCACAAAATTTGAAGTCCAATTTCTCCAGATTAAGAAAACGCCCCATATGTGGACATTAAGAGCTCTGCTGGCGCACTACAGTGCTCAGAAGAGAAGGAGCAAAATTTGGCTTTTTGAAATAGAATTTTGCTGAAATGGTTTATTGGGGGGCATGCTGCATTTAGAAAGTCCCCAGGGTGCCAGAACAGCAAAAATCCCCCCACATGGCATTCTATTTTGGAAACTACACCCCTCAAGGAACGTAACAAGCTGTATCGTGAGCCTTAACAACCCACAGGTGTTTGACAACTTTGCGTTGAAGTTGGATGTGAAAATGGAAAATTTTATTTTTAACACTAAAATGATGGTGTTACTCCAAATTTTTCATTTTCACATGGTGTAATAGGAGAAAATGGACCCCACAATTTGAAGCTCAATTTCTCCTGGTTAAGAACATACCCCATATGTGGATGTTAAGTGCTCTGCTGGCGCACTACAGGTCTCAGAACAGAAGGAGCGTCATTGGACTTTTGGAGATAGAATTTTGCTGGAATTGAAGTCGGGGGCCATGTGCATTTACAAACCTCCCATGATGCCAGAACAACAGAAACCCACCACATGTGACACCATTTTGGAAACTGCACCCCTAACAGAATGTAATAAGGGGTGCAGTGAGCATTTACACCCCACTGGCGTTTCACAGATCTTTGGAACAGTGGGCTGTGCAAATGAAAAATTAAATTTTTCATTTTCACGGACCACTGTTCAAAAAATCTGTCAGACACCTGTGGGGTGTAAAGGCTCACTGCATCCCTTATTACAATCTTTGAGGGGTGTAGTTTCTAAAATGGGGTCACATGTGGGGGGTTCCACTGTTCTGGCACCATGGGGGCTTTGTAAATGTACATGGCCTTCAATTCCAGACACATTCTCTATCCGAAAGCCCAATGGCGCTCCTTCTCTTCTGAGCATTGTAGTTTGCCCGCAGAGCACTTTACGCCCACACATGGGGTATCTATATACTCAGAAGAAATGGTGTTACACATTTTGGGGGGCTTTTATCCTATTACCCCTTGTGAAAATTAAAAATTTGGGATAACATCAGCATTTTAATGAAGAAAATGAAATTTTTCATTTTCACGTCCAACTTTGATGAATTTTTGTTAAACACCTGTGGGGTGTTAAGGCTCACTGTACCCCTTGTTACATTCCGTGAGGGGTGTAGTTTCCAAAATGGGGTCACATGTGGGTATTTATTGTTTTGCGTTTATGTCAGAACCGCTGTAATATCAGCCACCCCTGTGCAAATCACCAATTTAGGCCTCAAATGTAGATCGTGCGCTCTCACTCCTGAGCCTTATTGTGTGTCCGCAGAGCATTTTACACCCACATATGGGGTATTTCCGTACTCGGGAAAAATTTTGATACAAATTTTGGGGGTCTTTTTTTCCTTTTCCCTCTTGTAAAAATGAAAAGCATGGGCCAACACCAGAATGTAAGTGTAAACATTTTTCTTTTTTTACACTAACATGCTGGTGTAGACCCCAACTTTACCTTTTCATAAAGGGAAAAAAGGAGAAAAAGCCCCCCAAAATTTTTTGGGTAATTTTTCCCAAGTATGGAAATACCCCATATGTGGCCCTAAAATTTTGCCTTGAAATACGACAGGGCTCCGGAGTTAGAGAGCGCCATGCAAATTTGAGGCCTAAATTAGATATTTGCCTAGAGACGGACCCGGATGCAAGAATTAGACTTGCCTCGGATACAAAAATTACCCTACGGCAGTGTTTCCCCAACAGGGTGCCTCCAGATCCCAGCATGCATGGACAGTCAATGGCTGTCCGGCAATACTGGGAGTTGTTGTTTTGCAACAGTTGGAGGCTCAGTTTTAGAAACCGTGCCGTACCAGAGGTTTCTCATTTTTATTGGGAGGTTAACTGTGTAGGGGTATGTGTATATGTAGTGTTTTACCCTTTATTTTGTGTAGTGTAGTGTTTTTAGGGTACATCCAGACTGCCGGAGGATTGCTGGGAGTTTGAGTTGCAGCGGAAAATTTTCTGCATCTCTAACTTGCAGCGAGAGACTAACTGTAAACCCCCGCCTGTGTGAATGTACCCTGTACATTCACATGGTGGGGGGGGGGGGGGGGGGGCTGCAAACCTCCAGCTGTTGAAAAACTACAGCTCCCAGCATGCCCTTTGGCTGTCCGTGCATGCTGAGGGTTGTGGTTATGCAACAGCTGGAGGTACACCGGTTGCAAAACACCAAGTTAGGTTGGGAAACCTTGTCTGTTTCCTAACTCAGTGTTTCCCAACCAGTGTGCCTCCAGCTGTTGCAAAACTACAACTCCCAGCATGCATGGTCTGTCAGTGCACGCTGGGAGTTATAGTTTTGCAACAGCTTGAGGCACACTGGTTGGGAAACACTGAGTTAGGAAACAGAAAATGTTTCCCAATCAGTGTGCCTCCAGTTGTTCAAAACTATCGCTCCCAGTATGCCCAGACTGCCGACGGGCATGCTGGGAGTTGTAGTTTTGCAACATCTGGAAGAGCACAGTTTGGAGACCATTATACAGTGGTGCCCAAACGGTAGCGCTCCAGATGTTGCAAAACTACAACTCACAGCATGCCTGGACAGTCTTAGCATGTTGGGAGTTTTGCAACATCTGGAGGTCTATGCTTAGAGACCACTGTATAGTGGTCTTCAAACTGTGTCCTTCCAGATGTTGCAAAACCACAACTCCCATAATGCTGAGACTGTCCAGGCATGCTGTGAGTTATAGTTCTGCAACATCTGAAGAACTACAACATCTGAAGGGACAGATGTTACAGAACTACAACTCCCAGCATGTCTGGGCATGCTGAGAGTTGTAGTTTTGCAACATCTGGAAGGACACAGTTTGGAGACCACTGCACAGTGGTCTCTAAGCTATAGACCTCCAGATGAAGCAAAACTACAACTCCCAGCATGCCCAGACAGCCAAAGGCAGTCCGGGCATGCTGGGAGTTCTAGTTTTGAAACTCCTAGAAGCTGGAGTGAATATCAAGGCGATCTTCATTGCAGCATCCTGACACCGCAGCCCCACCACTTGCCTACTGCGGTCCTGGTCCCCGCCGCATCAACGGCCCCCACACCTCGCCGCCATCTTCCTCGACATGCAGGGGAGGGCAGAGCGGGGGCAAATGAACGTTCGCACCAAACCCTGCCACCTCGCTCCTATCCCTTAGGATGATCGGGGCTGTCACTGACAGCTCACATCAACACTATTTTCCGGGCGATCGGGTCATCAGCCGGAATTGCGCAAATCGACGATCTGAATTGATGCAATGCAACACAAATTTGGTCGCACAACCCGACAAAATATATCACTCCGAGTGTTTTTAAACCCATCAAAATGGGCGTGGTTATCACAAAAAGGGGGGTGTTCCCGACAAAAAAGAAAAAACACTCGGAGTATGATGAAAAACTCACAGAAAAACCTGTGAATTTTTCTTCACCAAAACCCGACAGTTCTGAGCTGTCGGGAAATGACTCAAAACTGACTAAATCCTACCCCCATCATGGAACAGGGTCTGTTCCATGTTGGGGGTAGTAGTACAGGGGCAAAGGGGTTGATCGCATCGGGTCTCACTTCTGAGACCCGATCCGAACAAAAGTTATTAAGCAGGGGAGCGGGCGGCATGCTCCGCTCCCCAGCGATGTACGATGTATTTTACTTTCATTTTCAAGATATATAGAAAGATATATAGAATCGCTGGGGGGAATGTATATGTCCCCACAGCTTCTATATATCTTGCCCCCTGCACAGCGCATGTTATATATGCCCCGCACAGCGCATGTATATATGTCCCCCGAACAGCGCATGTTATATATGTCCCCCGAACAGCGCATGTTATATATGTCCACCGCACAGTGCATGTATATATGTCCCCCGCACAGCGCAATCATAAGCTCCCGGTAGCGCTATCATTGACAAGCATTTTATTAGCAGAGCATCTCTCCGGGAAGCCACTGCCCGATGCTCTGCTAATGCTCCGCTTGTGAGTGATAGCGCTTCAGAGGCATATGTGTATACAAAAGAAGTGGGGACCAGATATATAAGCGTTATCTGGTCCCCACTTCGCTTCTATACACAATGCTCCTGAGTACAAACACCTCAGCTGCCCCATCGCCTCCCCCCATCCCCGGTGTTATAAATACCTTTTCCCGGGGTCCGCGATCCCTCTGGCTCCGAAGCCCCCTGAGGAAGCTTGACGGAGCGAAACATATGTAGGGGTCTGGCATTGACCTGGGTAAGGTTTCTATATTCTGGGTACTGGTTTATTACTTATACTCCTTATTGGTTTACTTCTTGTACACTTGTATGTTATTTTATGTATCCCTGATAGACTCCTTTGTACTACCCTTATGGTTTGCAACTATGTAACAACCTTCTCCATGTCATTGTCATCCATGATGCTATTATACTGTGCCAGTTTTATTTTATGTACGTTTTATTGATTCAGAATTTCTAATAAAGATTTTTGTATGAATTTTTTGGAGTTTTCTATATACCTTTTTCTTTTTGGTGTAGTGTATTATATATGGGTTATAGTTAGAGATTTTCCCTGTAGTGGTGATCCCTATAGGATGATTCTTTTGGAGTAAAACAATTTCCAACCCGTGGGACACAATTTTTTTTACCCATGCGACACATTAGTAAATCAGGGAGAAAAATACACAGAGTAAATGAAGAAGCACCCAGTCCCACAAAGCCATGTCCCCTTCTATTTTCAGCTTACAATATCTTCATCACAAATCAGTCCCACCTGAGGACAGGATATGAGGACGGGACATGGGGTCGGGATAGGAGGACAGGATAGGGGGACGGGATAGGAGGTCGAGATATGAGGTCGGGATATGAAGTCAAACGCTTCCTCAACAAGGATTAGGAAGGAAAAACCGGGCAACAACGGGTACTCAGCTAGTGTGTGTGTATATATATATATATATATATATATATATATATATATATATATATATATATATATATATGTTTTTTAAGATGTAGAGAAGAAGAAGGAGTGTAAGAAAGGGAAGGCATGTATGATATATAATTAATTTCTTTCCCCCTCCCCTTATCCATGAACTAGAGATTCAGATTATGCAGTAGCTTTGGCACTAAATGGGCATTTGGATTCCCAAATACCCCTCAGTTGGTGCTTTTAACGCCAACCCGGTCTTGTTTTTTCTATTTGTCTTTTTCTTTTCTTTTATTGGGTTTGTATTGTTAATGTACATAACTTTTTTTTTTTTTGGTTTATTCTTGTTTATTAGTGATCCTGTGGAAGGAGTAGCGACTCTTTATGTACATAATGGGCAGTTACATAGTTAGTAGTGGAGTAGTGGAGACTCCTTGCCTACTTATCAGTTCAAAACACACTTATGTCATATCTTTTTTATTATTATTATTATGGGGTTAAAAATATTGTTGCTTAATGTTAAGAGACTTAATTCCCCTAATAAAAGTTCTCAGTTGCAGAATTCTTGCCCAAAAGGCGGATATCTGCTGCATGCAGGAAATGCATATGAATCAGGAAGACCTTTTCCTATTGTTATGTCATCACCTGCGCTGAAGAGACTGCACAAGACTAAAAAGTTGTTGTTTCGCAACATCTGGAGGATCACAGATTGGAGACAACTGCCCTAGATTGGAAATATACCCTCATGGGCATCACAATACAATACCCTACTAGATAACTACAACTCCCAGTAAGCCCGGACATTTGAGGGGGGGGGGGGGGGGGCATATTGGAGACCACTGCACTAGACAAGCAATATACCCCTAAAGGCATCACAATGCCCTCCTAGACAACTACAATTCCCAGCCCACACAGACAAAGCCATGCTAGGGTTTGCAGTTTTGCAACATCAAGGGGAAGGGGGGGGGCCATATTGGAGACCACTGCTCTAGACAATGAGCAATAGACCCCCCAAGGGCATCACAATACCCACCTAGACAACCTATGTCAATGCCAGAACATAACAAAACTCCTCTAGCAAACGAGCAAGGGCCATCAGAGCATAAATATCTTTCCCTAGACAATGAGCATATACCCCAGAGCATAAAAATACCCGCACAGCCAACGAGCATTGGACCCCAAGGGCATAACAATTCCTCCCCCCATAGACCATGAGCAATGGACCCCAGAGAATAACAATACCCCCCCCCTATAGACAACAAGCAAGGACAACCAGGGCATATCCCCTATACAATGAGCAAGGACCCCTAAGCATAAAAAAGAACCCTCCCCAACAATGAGCATAGACCCCAAGAAGGTACCAATAACCCTGGAGAAATGGCCCCCTATTGGCATCAAAACTCCCCCATGGCAAAGAGCAATGGACTCTCAGAGCATAACAATAACCCCCTAGACAACTACAACTCCCTGCATATTTGAACAGCCAATGCCAGGCTGGGAGTTGCAATATCTGGGGGCCACAGATTGGAGACCACTGTCCTATACAAGCAATAGACCCCAAGGACATAACAATATCTCCCCACTCCCTCCCCAAGGAAACGCTCTAAGGGCATCACATTACCCCAACGGGGGGGCCTCCCGTATACAACGAGCAATAGACCCCCAGTATATAAGAATACAGTGGTCCCTCAACATACGATGGTAATTCATTCCAAATGACCCATCGTTTGTCGAATACATCGTATGTTGAGGGATTCGTGCAATGCTGTCCCAGGGGCTCCTGATGCGGTCCCGCTTCTCCGCCATCTTCTTCGGGATCCTCCGGTGTCTTCCGCATCTTCTGCAGGGTTCGGGCCTCGCTTTCTGGTGACATTATTACGCTGCTGCGCCGGCACGGTGTGCGTAGCAACGTAATAACAACGCCGGAAAGCGAGGCCCGGACCCTGGACAAGATGCAGAAGACACCGGAGGATCGCGAAGTGGACCCGGAGCAGCGGGGATAGGTAAGCGAACCTGTCCGGGATGCTTAAACTGCTATCAGACAGCAGCTTAAGCATTTTGCGCTGTCGGATAGCAGTTAATGCGATGGCCCCAACATATAAAAGCATCGTATGTCGAAGCTGACATAGACTTGCGATGGCCTCTGAGAGGCCATCGTATGTCGATTTGATCATATGTTGGGGCCATCGCATGTCGGGGGGTTACTGTACCCCTCTAGACACAGAACAGTGAACCCCCATGGCATCACAATACCCCCCTAAACAACTAAAAATCCAAGCATGCTCTAACAGCCAATGTCATGCTGGAAGTTGTAGTATTACAACAACTGGAGGGTCACAGTGTGGAGAACACTGCCCTAGACAATGGGGAAGATTTATTGAAGCCTGTGCAGAGGAAAAGTTGCCCATATAAACCAATCAGATTACTTCTTTTATTTTGGAGAGGCTTTGTTAAAAATGAAAGAAGTGATCTGATTGGTTGATATGGGCAATTTCCTCTGCATAGGTTTTGTTAAGTCTCCCCCAATAAACATTCTCATCACCGACACAATGAGCAATAGAACCCCAGGGGCATCATAATACCCCTCTAGACAAAATGGATCCCCAGGGTATAAGAACCCCTCCTAGACACAGAGCAACAGACCCCCATGGCATAACAATACCCCTAGACAACTCCCAGCATGCCCGGACAGCCAATGCCATGATTGGAGTTGTAGTTTTGCAACATCTGGAGGGCCACATTGTCGCTGTCATAGACAATGGGTATGTTCTGTCCATAGACCCCTGCAGACAATGAGCAATGGGCCCCTAGAGCATAATAATACCCCTCTAGACAATGAACCACCATTACATAAAAATACATCTTAAACAGCCACTGGCATGCTGGGATTTGTGGGTGTACAACATCTGG
Organism: Hyla sarda; assembly: GCF_029499605.1. Taxonomy (NCBI): domain Eukaryota; kingdom Metazoa; phylum Chordata; class Amphibia; order Anura; family Hylidae; genus Hyla; species Hyla sarda. Next base: position 331,360,028 of record NC_079190.1, read on the forward strand.
GGTGGGGAACAGATTGGAGACCACTCCCCTAGACAATGATTAATAGACCCCCATGGCATAGCAATACCCCTAGACACAGAGCGATGGAATACCAGAGAATAACAACACAAACAACTACAACTCCCAGCATGGCATTGGCTGTCCAGGCATGCTGGGAGATGTACTTTTGCAACATCTGGAACGCCGCTGGCCCTGCGGTCGCCGGTAATCAGTCCCGGAGCAAACACGCTCCCGGCACTGATTACAAACGGGGTGCCGCGTGCATGATCCCGGGGGTCCCCAGCGGTGGAACTCCCGCGATCAGGCATCTTATCCCCTATCCTTTGGATAGGGGATAAGATGTTTGAGCACCGGAGTACCCCTTTAATTAAGGTAGTGCACCCTCTCCCCTCTGTCACCCCTCTGTTACCCCCTTTCACCCTTGTCCACTTTCCTGTCATCCATGTCCACCTTCTCTGCCCCTGTCACCCATATTTACCACCCCTCTGACTACCGCCTAGTCGACCCCACATGACCAATGTCCAACCCCCCACTATTCACCCCTCTGTCACTCCTGTCCACCCCTTTGTTAACACCTTGTCACTCCTATCAACCCCTTTTTCACCCCCTACGCCCCATCACCCATATACTCTTCTACACCCATCTGTCACATGTACACCCCTCAACAGCCCTCTGTCGCCCATGCACACTCCTACACCCGTTACCCATGTACACCCCTCTGTCACCCCCTTTGCCTCCCTGTCACCCATCTACACTCTTCTACACCCATGTACACCTCTCTATCAACCCCTACGCCCCCGTCACCCATAAAGGCTCCTCTACACCCATCTGTCACCCATGTACACCCCTCAACACCCAACACCCCTGCTACCCATGTACACCCCTCTGTCACCCCTGTACACTATTCTACACCAATGTACACACCTCTGCCACCCCCTAAGCCCCCCGTCACCCATGTACACTCTTCTACAACCATGTCACCCATGTTCACCCCTCAACAACCCTCTGTCACCCATGTACACTCCTCAACACTCATGTACACCTCTCAACACCTTTCTGTCACCCATGTACACTCCTCTACACCCATGTACACTATTCTACACCCCTCTGTCACCCATGTACACTATTCTAAACCCCTATGTTACCCCTTTACACCTATATGCCCCTGTATTCCTCTTCACTTGTAAAAGGGGAATCTGGAGGCTGATGCAGGAAAAGTGTGGAGCTTAATAGGTTTGTGTTGCAGGTTTAACGGTGAAGAATTGTGGCTGGAAGAAATCATTATGATGACCCCGAGAAGAGAAGGGAATGACGCTGATTTAAGATGTCACTTGTGAGTTGCTGTATAAAGTAGCATTATAATCTACAAAGCCAATTGGATGTTGTGCATTGCGGATGTTTAACCCCCCCCCCTTTTATTTATTTTTTGCTCATCAAATTCGGTAGGGGTACCCCGCGGAAAAAAGGTTGGGAAACACTGACCTAGTCACAGAGCAATGTACCAGCAGAGGATAAAAATACCCCTCTAGCAAAGGGACCCCCCAGGACATAACAATACCCCCTAGACAATGAGAAAGAACCCCCAGAACATAACAATACTACATTGACATTGGGCAGATCATACCAAAATGCCCCTAGACAACGAGTAAGGACCACCAGGGAATAAGAATACCCTCCTAGACGAGCAAGGACCCCTGAACAATATATAAAAACACATATACAATAAGCGTTACAACGATCATATAATATTTTTATAATAATGTTAAAGATTCATATTTTTATAAAGCTTCTATATATATATTACAGTCTCTTTTGCTATGAAGCAAGCATCAGCAAGTGTACCACTGAATTCTACTTCAAGTCGGTGAAGTATACTCACCGATAATTCCTGTTCTGGTAGTCTCCATGACAGCACCCTTGAGGTCAACTCCTCCTGAAAACACAGAGAAGTTAAATTCCCCACCCCTTCCTCTCCACACCAGTGTATTTACAAAGAACACCGAAGGGAAAGGGGAAAAAAAAGTGCTCAAGAACACTGCATCAAGAAAAACCAAAAGGGTGGTATATATTGGCGCTGTCGTGCAGACTCCCAGAAAAGGAATTATTGGTGAACGTAATTCATCGTTTCCCCAATCGTCTTCACAACAGCACCCCGGAGAAATACCAAAGATAAGATTAGGGAGGGACAACTGCACTAAGGACTGTGTGTTTAAAGGACATATACTCATTTGATATAATGTTAATTCTACAGTGCTTAGAAAAAGCGTGTAGATTCTTTTAGGTAGCTGGTTTAAAAATCTGCTCTACCGGTGTCCCTGCTCTCTCTACCCAGGAAGTGGAGACTGCTCTGGTTGAGTGGGCTTTCATCTGGAGAGGAGGAGATCGCTGTCTTAATCCATCTGGCTATGGAACTCCTAGAGGCCTTCCTACCTCTATTAGGGCCAGCAAACTGTACAAAAATATGATTATCCTTTCTCTACTGACTAGTTCTATGTAAATATTTAAGAACTGCTCTTCTAACAACTAAAAGACTGTTGAATCGTTCCTGGTCAGTTTAAGGATTGGAGCAGAAGGACGGAATCACAATATCCTGGGATCTGTGAAAGTAAGACATAACCTTAGGCACAAAATTTGGATCAAGTTTAAATATGATTCTATCATCTAAGACTCTAAGATAAAGCTTCTGGAAGGAAACAAAGGATGGAAACACCTTTTTATACTGGTCGACGGTGAGATGGCAAGCGCTGTATGACGTGGGCTCCCAATTTATGATTTACTTTCACTTAAGACGCGGCGGTCAACTTTGAATGCCGCGTCTAAAGGGTTAATAGCGCCCCCCAAGAATCAGCTGGGGGCCGGCCGGTATGACGTGTCACACAGCAGGAGGGTCCCTTACCTTGCCTCCTGGTGTCCAATCGCCGAATGACTACTCAGTGCCAGAGATCCAGGCATGAGCAATTAAGCGGCAGAATCATTGATCAATGGTTTCCTATGAGGAACCATTGATCAATGTAAAAAAATGCAAAAAAAAGTGAAAAAAAGTGGAAAAAAAGTGAAGATCATTTAACCCCTTCCCTAATAAAAGTTTGAATCACTCCCCTTTTCCCATTTAAAAAAAAACAAAAAACATTGTAAATAAAAATAAAAATATGTGGTATCGCCGCGTGCGGAAATGTCCGAATTATAAAAATATATCGTTAATTAAACCGCACGGTCAATGGCGTATGCGCAAAAAAATTCCAAAGTCCAAAATATGGCGAATTATACTCAACGATCATTGTATTTCCTGGAAGTCTCCATGACAGCACCCAGAGATTGCCTCTGCCTGATTGGGACAGGAAAAACACAGAGTTTACAACCCCACCCCTTTCTCTCCATTCCCAGTGTATTATAAAGAACACCGAGTAGAAAGGAAAAGTGATCACCGAATGACCAACCCAGAAGAAAGAAAAGAAAAAACCAAAGGGTGGGTATTTTGGGTGCTGTCATGGAGACTTCCAGGAAATACAATTATAGGTGAGTATAATTCACCATTTCCCAAGTCGTCTCCATGACAGCACCCGGAGATAATACCAAAGAATAGTATTCAGGGAGGGACCACAGCACTCAAGACCTTGCGTCCGAACGCCATGTCCTTATTAGAAAGAACATCTAATCTATAATGTTTGGAAAATGTATGTACAGTGGCTGCATGACAAATCTGCTCCACAGAAGCAGATGCTCTCTCTGCCCATGAGAAAAAAACTGCACAGGTAGAATGAGCCTTTAATTCAAGAGGGGGATTTTTTCCCCTTGCCAAATAGGCGTCTGAGATGGCCATGCGGATCCATCTCGCAATAGAACTCTTGGAAACCTTTTTCCCAAGACAAAATTTTGTCTTTCCTCCAGGGACAGGAGGATTCAACATATTGTAAAACTGCTCTCCTTACATCTAAACAGTTGAACGATCTTTCTTGATCATTTTTAGGAGCTGAGCAGAAGGAAGGAATAACAATATCCTGGGACCTATGAAATGATGAAGATACTTTTGGTAAAAAATTAGGGTCTAATGTGAGGATGATTCTATCATCCCTGACCATAATAAAGGGCTGTAAAGTAGTAAGAGCCTGAATCTCACTCACTCTACGTGCAGATGTTATTGCTACCAAAAATACAGTTTTTAAGGTAAGTAATTTGATAGAGATGGACTCTATTGGCTCAAAGGGAGGTTCAGTAAGGGCTTCAAGGACTACATTAAATCCCACGGAGGGTAGAGGTTTGTAATCCTAGGCCTAAGTTTCTCAGAGGCTTTAATAAACCTAGACACCCAACAATCCTCTCCAAATTTAATTTGGAAAAGAGCACTGAGGGCTGAAACCTGAACCTTTAAAGTGTTCTGAGAAAGACCTAAATCAAAGCCATCCTGCAGAAAATTAAGTATATCAGGAATTTTAGGGGATTCAAGAGAAAAAGAAGACCCACACCAGGAAATGTATTTTTTCCAAACCTTAGAATAGATCTTACAGGTGGAAGACTTGCGACTGGCTAGCAGGGTGTTAATTACTTTTTCAGAGAAACCCTTCTTCTCTAGCAGGAGCTTCTCAGTTTCCAGGCCGCTAAACTGAGGGTGTGAACCTGACTGTGCTGGACTGGACCCTGGGTTAGTAGATCTGGACGAGGAGGAAATCGTATTGGATCTTCCACATTCAGATTTTAGAAGGGAAAACCAACTCCTTTTGGGCCAAAAGGGGGTGATGAGGATTAACGTACAAGAGTGGATCATCAGCTTGTGTAGTACTCTGGGGATTTGGACTATTAGAGGGAAGGCAAATCCCTGGCTGAAAGACCATTCTTTAACTAGAGCATCCACTGACACTGGAGAGTCTCTGGGATTCTTCCTCTGGGAGTTTCTGGAAATTTCTCACTTTGCGATTCTTCCTGGAGGCGAACAAATCTATCTGGGGTAGGCCCTAGGCGCTGACTATTGACGAAAATGCCCAGTCTGCTAGTGTCCATTCCCCCGGATGTATAAAGTGCCAGCTTAGAAAGTCTGCTCTGATGTTCCATATCCCCGAGATGTATGGCTGAGATGGAAAGTATATTCTTTTCTGCCCAACAGAATATTTGACCAGAGACTGATTGAAGGGCTGAGTGGTGAGGCCCCCCCTGATGACGAATGAACGCCACTGCAGTCGTGTTGTCTGAGTAGATGAGAACGTGCCTGTCTTTGCAATAGAGTTCCAAGTCCTTTACAGCCATCCAGATGGCTAACAACTCTTTCAGGTTTCCTGAACTGTTTGCTAGAGAGGGGCTCCATCTTCCTTGCACTGAAAGTTTTTCTGAGTGGGCTCCCCAACCCAGAGCACTGGCATCCGTGGTAATGATCCTGGGGTTTGTTTGATGCCAATGTACACCCCTTACAAGATTTTGGAGGGAAAGCCACCATATTAGCTGGGTCTTTAACGTGATGGAAGAGGAAATCTTTTGTCTAAGGAGCTTTGCTTTTTGTCCCATACCATTAAAATCTATTTCTGGAGGGGTCTGGAGTGGAACTGAGCCCAAGCCACAGCCAGGATGGAAGATGTTAACAATCCTAGGACTGACATGGCAAATCTTGGACAGCTTTTGAGAGTAAGAAGTAGACTAATCTGATATTGTATTTTTTGGATCTTTTCCCTGGGAAGGAAGGACTGTTGGGCTACTGGATCCAAGAGGATTCCTAAAAAGACCTTCCTGCAACTTGGTAGTAAGTCGGATTTGTCTAGGTTCAAGGTCCAACTGAGATCCTGAAGGACCTGAGCTGTTCTTTTTATATGTTCCTTTAGATAAGGAATAGAGTCCACCACAATCAATATGTCGTCCAAATAAGGTATTACAAGAATGTTCTCATTTCTGAAAACTGCCACCCCCTCCGCTATCACTTTTGTGAAAATGCGGGGGATCGAGGAGAGCCCGAAGGGCAGACAAACAAATTGAAAATGGCGGACTCTTCCGTCCCACTGGACGGCGAATCTTAGAAAAGGTTGTAAGTCTATGTGAATAGGGAGGTTGTAATACGCGTCCCTGAGATCTATTGTGCCCATGACTGCACTGTTTTTTATGAGATGAATGGCTGACCTCACTGTCTCCATCCTGAATTTCCTGTATGTAACTAGTCTGTTTAAGATTGATGATAGTCTTGAATTTCCCATTTGGCTTCTTGATTAGAAACAGATGGGAATAATGACCTGAGCCCCTCTGGTTTCTTGGGACCTCTATAACTGGCCCTAAACTTAAAATATTCTGGTCCCCCTGAAGGATTAAGGCTAGGGGACCTAAGGATTGTTTGGTTTCCACAAATCTTGGAGAAGGGGGAGAGAACTTTACCCGGTAACCCTCTTGGATAATGTAGACCATCCAAGGGTTGGGAATCATTGATTCCCAAATGGGGGCGAAGGATGACAGTCTCGCCCCTACCGGAATGGCGTAATTGTTTACCTCCACCAGCGCTAGACTGGTTGGGGTTAAACAAGAAGCCTCTGCCTCCTTTCCTGTAGGACCAATGGCCTCTATAGGGCTGATTAGTCTGAGAAAAGAGGCGAAAGGGGGGCTTTTTTGGTTGAGCTTTCTCTTTGGGAAAATCTTTTTTGTTGTCCGAGGCCTTAGCCAGGATATTATCTTATTATCTAAGTCAGCTCCAAAAACAAATTGTCCATGAAATGGGAGGACGGCCAATTTGTTTTTGGAGGTAACGTCCCCTGTCCAGGATTTTAACCAGAGCACCCTTCTAGGAATATTGGACAGAACTGCAGTGCGGGCAGATAATCTGACGGATTCTGCCGATGCATCCGCGAGAAAGTTGGTAGCCATTTTAAGAATAGGGAGACTTGCAATTATATCCTCTTTAGGGGTATCACCCTGTAAGTGTAGCTTTAGTTGGTCAATCCAAAAGCCCAAGGTTCTGGCTACACAAGTGGAAGGTACATTAGGTCTAAGCAAAGTAGCTGCTGCCACCCAAGTTTTTTTCAAGAGACTCTCTGTTTTTCGGTCCATTGGATCCTTTAACTGGGAGGAGTCTTCATATGATAAGGAGGTATTTTTGCCACCTTGGCTATGGGAGCGTAAACTTTAGGGATAGTGTCTCAGTCAGAGGAGTCAGCCTCAGCAAAGGGATAATGTCTCTTAATGCCCTTAGGAATGAAGGACCCCTTATCTGGCCTAGCCCATTCGTCATTAATGATCTTGTGAATATTAGGATGAACAGGGAAAGAGGGAGATTTATGGTCACCTAGGCCCCCGAAAAAATTCATCCTGAATGGTTTTAACCTCTTGTACTTCCTCAACATTAAGGGTGGCTCTAACGGCTTTAATTAGCTCCTCAATGTCCTCAGGATTAAACAAAAAATTTTTTTAAACCCGTATCCTCCTATTCTTGTGGGCTGTCAATACATCTCATCAGGACAACGAGGAGTGTGAAAGTGTAATCATCAGAGTCGGAGAAAGAGACAATCTTAGATTTTGTTTGGATCTTTTGAGATGTAGACGGGACCGCCTAACTTGAAGAAGAGGATTTAGAAGCCTGGATTTCAGACTAAATCATTAATCTAATATGTTTCATAATATCAGGAGTTTGCAGAGAGACTAAATTGGCAACACATTTTTTACATAGCGTTTTTTTTGCAGATACCTGAGGCTTATTACAGATTACACATTTCCTTATTTTAGATTTTGTTCTAACGGAAACCAAAGGAGTATCCTTTTCTCCCTAAAATATAAAGGGAGGCAAGGA